>NC_045437.1:169315295-169566502 GCF_002776525.5 Piliocolobus tephrosceles
ATGCTTTTGATTATCATTAAATACACTAAGAACATTTTTCAGAATGGTAATTTGGCTACAACAAACTCTAGACTTTGGTACTATATTTTCTGTGAGAATATTTTGGGAAGATATTAAAAACTATATCATACAGAAAGATTTTAAGAGTTTAGACACAGAAGTCAGCTTAGCAGTGTTGAAATCCTGGTTCCAGCTGCTATGTGCCACTGAGCAGGTTATATAAACTTCTATGTCTTAGTTTCCTCATCTGCACATTGAAAATAATGCTATTACTCTCTCTAACAATGAATGTCATATAACTAAGCAGTTTTCTCTTTCTAGTTAGGCTCCTGAAAAAGGCAGAGCCAAGCTGGAAGTTCGACTTCAAGTACCACATTGACACTTGTGGTCTACATATGAATATTCTTCACTCTCTGCTTTTCAATTATTAATTCTGTATATTTCCCTTGGGTTTAATTATCTATTTCTTCTTTGTTCCACACTTATTAGAGGATTTCTGACATGAGCTTAAATCATTTATAAGTTAGGTTTAAAAGTATTCAATATATCAATACATATATACACACTCACTCTGAAAATTTTGGCTTAGAGCAACTTCCACTAGAAAAGAGGTATTAATTTAAATATACGTATAATTTCAAGCATAACAAGTCACTGACTATAGGTAGTAATGTTTATAGTTCAGTATAAAGTAATGTTTATAGCTCAGTAGAAAGAAAAATATTCAATTTAAAAATAAAAATTAAATCAAACAATTTTAATTAAATAATTTTTTCTTCAACGAATGTTGCTGCAACTTAAAGATAAAACAAACAGTATTAAAAAACCATATTCATTGACATTGACATTAAATGCTGTTTATAATACTCACAAATACAAATAAATGTATTATACTGTGCTATGACAAAGTTCATATCTGCAACTCAAGACAGTACTTCCCTCATTAGTAAAATAATAATAATAATTATAATAATAATGTTAACTACTAAGTAACAGACTTAATACCATATGCTATAACTAAATTATTCCAACAAAATATATCTAACCTAAGAGGCAATTATACCTTTAAAAAGTTTCAAATATTTTCATAACACCAGTGTTGAGCTATTTATTAAAATTAGATCAGAACCACAAATAAATATAATGATGAGATGGACTATTTTCCAAAAATGCACAAGCAGTGAAATCCACCTCTATAAGATAGCAACAAGTAAATGACAGATTTAAAGGCAAATCATTCCAGTTAACTCTTTTGAAGTTAATTTAGAATCTTAGAGCCTGGGATACATGCTCTATGATTCCAAATTAAGTCAAAAAGCAGATAACAAGTTCACAGTTTTAATATAAAAACGAATCCTATGAATAAGTTCTATACAAAGTATGGCGACTACAGCAAATAACAATGTAGTATATATTTCAAGATAGAACAGATTTTGAGCCAGGTGCGGTGGCTCACACCTGTAATCCCAGCACTTTGGGAGGCCGAGATGGGCGGATCACGAGGTCAGGAGATCAAGACCATCCTGGCTAACATGGTGAAACTCTGTCCCTACTAAAAATACAAAAAAAAAAAAATCAGCCGGGCATGGTGGCAGGCACCTGTAGTCCCAGATACCAGGGAGGCTGAGGCAGGAGAATGGCATGAATCCAGGAGGCAGAGCTTATAGTGAGCCAAGATCACACCACTGCACTCCAGCCTGGGTGACAGAATGAGACTCCATCTCAACCTACAGAATGGGAGAAAATTTTTGCAATCTACCTATCTGACAAAGGGCTAATATCCAGAATCTACAAAGAACTTAAACAAATTTACAAGAAAAAAAAATCAAACAACCCCATCAAAAACTGGGCAAAGGATATGAACAGACACTTCTCAAAAGAAGACATTTATGCAGCCAACAGACACATGAAAAAATGCTCATCATCACGGGCCATCAGAGAAATACAAATCAAAACCACAATGAGATACCATCTCACAGCAGTTAGAATGGCAATCATTAAAAAGTCAGGAAACAATAGGTGCTGGAGAGGATGTGGAGAAATAGGAACACTTTTACACTATTGGTGGGACTGTAAACTAGTTCAACCATTGTGGAAGACAGTGTGGCAATTCCTCAAGGATCTAGAACTAGAAATACCATTTGACCCAGCCATCCCATTACTGAGTATATATCCAAAGGATTATAAATCATGCTGCTGTAAAGACACATGCACATGTATATTTATTGCGGCACAATTCACAATAGCAAAGACTTGGAACCAACCCAAATGCCCATCAATGACAGACTGGATTAAGAAAATGTGGCATATATACACCATGGAATACTATGCAGCCATAAAAAAAGGATGAGTTCTTGTTCTTTGTAGGGACATGGATGAAGCTGGAAACCATTCTCAGCAAACTATCCCAAGGACAGAAAACCAAACACTGCACGTTCTCACTCATAAGTGAGAACTGAACAATGAGAACACTTGGACAAAGGGTGGGGAACACCAAAGACTGGGGCCCGTCATGGGGTGGGGAGAGAGGGGAGGGATAACATTAGGAGATATACCTAATGTAAATGATGAGTTAATGGGTGCAGCACACCAACATGGCACATGTATACATTTGTAACAAAGCTGCACGTTGTGCACATGTACCCCAGAACTTAAAGTATAATAAAAAAAAAAAAGAGATTTCAAATGTTATTACCACAAAGAAATGATAAATGTTTAAAGTGATACATATGATAGTTACCCTGATTTGATCACTGCACAAGATATACACATATTGAAACATTACACTGTACCCCATAAATATGGACAATTATTAAGTGCCAATTATAAATAAAAAGTTGGCCGGGCGCGGTGGCTCAAGCCTGTAATCCCAGCACTTTGGGAGGCCGAGATGGGTGGATCACGAGGTCAGGAGATGGAGACCATCCTGGCTAACACGGTGAAACCCCGTCTCTACTAAAAACACAAAAAAAACTAGCCGGGCGAGGTGGCGGGTGCCTGTAGTCCCAGCTACTCGGGAGGCTGAGGCAGGAGAATGGCCTAAACCCAGGAGGCGGAGCTTGCAGTGAGCTGAGATCCGGCCACTGCACTCCAGTCCAGGCGACAGAGCGAGACTCCGCCTCAAAAAAAAAAAAATAAAATAAAATAAAATAAAAAAATAAATAAAAAAAGTTAAGAAAAAAATGAGTCCCATAAACATGAGCAGACTGTAATTTGTAGTTCTAATGATATACACATATAGGTCACGTGGAAACAAAGTACATACATTCCATCAGAACCAAATAACAATAACAACCACAATTGTAATAAATCAAAAAATCTATAGGATTAAAAAATTGCATTACTAAAGACCTGTTCTTTCTGATTGTTATAATCCATTTCAAGAAACATTTTAGATAAGACCTTAACATACATTTAAAAAAAAAAAGAGGACTCATCTTGTCCTGAGCCAAAGGAAACTGTCTCATCCAAGGTTATGCTCCTTTCATTGGAGCATCCTCTCCTCTTGGTTGGGCTGATGCAGAGGAACAAAGATCTTTGTCTCAAATCAGACATTTCTAAAGGCCAAACCAATTTTAGAGACAATAACTAGAATTGACTGTATCCACTGTTGCAAATACAACACAGTTCAAATTCCCCCTCTGCTTTACTTATTCCCTTATTGATGTTTCCTGTGGCACTTCTAATAAGCCTCTTGTGGACAAATTTCCATCTCACGGGGGAACATGACCTATGATGCTGTGAATAATAATAATAATAAAAAAGGAATGTTTCCCAAATTCAACATAAAATAAATTTTTTAAAAATATATGATCAATACAATATTTAAGAATTTTTTTGGTAGAAAGAGACAGAGCTCCAAGAGGAATAGATCCTCAAAGCTTTAAACAAAATACTACCATTTTAATTCACACATTTTATAATACAGGACTTTGTAATTTTCAGATGTAACACATATGTGACAACTCACATAAGATGGTCAAATTGAGAACAATAAAATGCAACGGTGAAAACTTCACCCAAACCAAAAAAGACTCCTTCATGCGCTACAAGTAGTAAAAGTACTAGAAGCTTCAGATGTTAAAATACCGAACCATCATGAACCAAGATTTGAATAAAGAGTTTCTCTCAACCTGGGTTCTTTTAAAATAAAGCTGTCATCTACCTACAATGTCCCTTTGCCTTGCTTCCTTTTTATTCTGATTTTACTATAATTTCAGGAAGAGCAAACTCCGTGTGCAAAATTCTTTTTTTTTTTTTTTCTTTTTTTCTTTTCGGGGCAGAGTCTCACTCTTTCATGCAGGCTGGAGTGCAGTGACATGATCTCGGCTCGCTGCAACCTCCACCTCCTAGGTTCAAGCGATTTTCCTGCCTCAGCCTCCTGAGTAGTTGGGATTACGGGCGCCTACCACCATGCCCAGCTAATTTTTGTATTTTTAGTGGATACAGGGTTTCACCATGTGGCCAGACTGGTCTCAAAGCCCTGACATCAAGTGATCCACCCACCTTGGCCTCCCAAAGTGCTGGGATTTGTGTGCAAAATTCTAATAAAATATTAGACATTACTGCATCAAAATAGGAAATTTTTTTCTACACTTTAATAAATCTCTTGTGCTTTCATTCCTGCAATGTTCGTTAATAATGTTCAGGATCAATGGTATCTAAAGAAGATTCACAATAAAACAATTGAAGAAATGAGTGTATGGATGTATCAAACTAAAGAAAAAATTAGATTTCTTCAGTAAAGAAGGAGAAACCTGAAAAGGGACATAATCAAGTGTTTTTTTTTTTTTTTTAGTGAGAAAGAAAAAACATAAAAATTATTATTTTTCAGCTCTAGGAAGCTAGAGATTTTATTTATGTTATTTACCCAGAATTTTAAGGGCCCCCCAAAATATTTGGCACATATTTCTTCTTTTTTTCTCTTAATTTCTATTTTTTTAAAAATAAAAGCTGCTCTTTCAGTGTTGGTAGAAGAGATGTTTAAGCTGAGACACACAATGGCTTTCTAAGAGTTTTAAGTTTATAAATGAAAATAATCATAATTAACATTTACTAAAGTTAATTTCAGGAAAGACAAATGGCCTTTTAACATCATATGATGTGGAATTTTCATTGAGTGAAGTAATACAGGATTACTCTTCAAAAACTTCATATTTGAAGTAGAATGCTCACGATAGAAAAATAATTGCTTATATTATAAAACTGCTAGAGGAAAATGGTTTATTTCATCACTCAATGCCTATCATATAAAGATTCATAACACAAATTCTAATCAGTTCATGTCTAAGAAGCTAGCATTCTTCTTTTTATTATATGATTATCACTATACACAATATCTTTTTTTATATGTGCCATTAGCACATCTACAGCTATCTTGTATACTCAGTGAATAATAAATTAATACTGTATTGAATCAGCATGGATCTTTCTCCTGAGAAGCACATACCTGCTGTCTTTCATGTCCTAGGGTCTAGATTCTCTCTCCATGCCCTCCAAACTCAATGATCTATTGGGAAATAAGAAGGCATACTCCCTCCTTGCAGGTTACATTCAGTTAGGAATGAGGAGAATAGGAGAAGGTTCAATCACAGGATTATTTATCCCCAAACTATTAAGGTTGTATTAGTTAACATATAGGCTTAACTAATAAAATAAAATAACAATAGTATCTTAAACAAGATAAGTTTACTACTGCCTTTTCTATTTTGTTCTCAAACATCCTTAAAAGGTGATTTCCATTTCACAGTGCAAGACGACTCCTGTAGCTCCAGCCATCACATTTATAATCTACCCAGCAGGAAGGGGAAAAGAGGCAAGGGGAAGTCATATGCATTCCCTCTGCATTCCACACACGCTTTTGAGAACAAACTGTAGTAATTACACACATCACCTCTGTTCAGACCCGCTGTTCAAAATGTAGTCATCTCGCCACACTATACTACAAAGGGGGTTGGAAATGTGATGTTTATTGTAGAAGGCCACATGTCCAGGAAAAATTTTATTACTACACAAGGTGGGCTAAAATACTGGAGACAACTAGCAGCCTCTATCAAAAAAAAAAAAAAAAAAAAAGATTTTAACGAGGAAGGCTTTTCAATGCACAAACACATCCTTCTTTCTTTGAAGGTAAACAAGCTTTGCAAAGATGACTGAGTCAAGATGCACTTGGGTACCAGTTTCCATGCCACTCCTGGAACCCATATTGAAGCCTCATCCCTAGTCTCCTTTTCATACAAAGAATTTCCTCTCAAGGACCCCACAGTTATCACAATTTATCTCTTACAGAGTCAGTATATTGCTTTACAAATATCCATATACAATTAAAACAAATGATTGAAGACGAGGAAATTATTGCCCCTGGAAGTGAATAGATACCTGCAAAATTTAATGAGAATTAAGATGGGGCCGGGCGCGGTGGCTCAAGCCTGTAATCCCAGCACTTTGGGAGGCCGAGACGGGCGGATCACGAGGTCAGGGGATCGAGACCATCCTGGCTAACACTGTGAAACCCCGTCTCTACTAAAAAATACAAAAAACTAGCCGGGCGAGGTGGCGGGCGCCTGTAGTCCCAGCTACTCGGGAGGCTGAGGCAGGAGAATGGCGTGAACCCGGAAGGCGGAGCTTGCAGTGAGCTGAGATCTGGCCACTGCACTCCAGCCTGGGCGACAGAGCGAGACTCCGTCTCAAAAAAAAAAAAAAAAAAAAAAAGAGAATTAAGATGTATTCAACACTTGCTTTTCTGAGTGTTCTTTATACATTACCTCATTTAACCCATAAGCTGCCTATGAGAGATATGTATTACTGTCACTCTCTTTCTAGATAAAAAAGATTGAGGTAAAAGGAGGGTAAGTAACATGTCTGGGTCACAGACATCTGAAAGCAGACAAGATAGTTTCAATCCCAGATAATTTGACACCAGATCCTGTAACTCAAGAGCTATCCATCCATCACTATAGTGACATAAAACTTTTTCCCCAGCCAAGATAATTTATTCAGCTTGGAAAAATACTGATGCATTGTAGAGAATCCTAGAACTTCGGAGTACAGGAAGTCCTCACAGATCTCACATAGGTCAAAAGTAGAAAGGTCACAAAGAGAGCAGTGGCAAAGATGAAATTACAACCCAGGCCTTCTAGTACTCAAAACGGTGTCCAGCCACCACTTCACACTGGCCCCTTCCTTTAGAAACAGAGTAAAGAATTATTGAGACAGATACAAAGCCAAGTTTTCCCTAGGAACACTCTTCTACTATCTACAAAGTATTAACCAGGATATTTTGGAATTCTACTTTCGAAAAAGAACAATCAATAAAATTTTAGCTAAGTCTTAAAAGAAAGGAAATGCATGAAATTATTATTTTTTTAAATCCTGGATATTTTGTAAGACATTTTTATCAACGTCAAATGTTTCTTTCCTTACAGTTTATGTTCTTTAAAGAAGAATAGAAAATTATATATTTTCTATGGGAACCGATTCCTATATGTGAAAAGATTTTAAAAAAAACATAATTCTCCAGGAATACAAGCAAAAGTCTCAAGCATGGTTACTGAGGGTTTGTGGGAATGGGTGGGGGGAGGGAGAGTAGGAAAATAAAGAATCACACTGTGGTGGATGGTGAGAGCAGAATTCTGCTTCAAATGTAATGTTCTAGTTTATTTATAGGGAAATAAATTGAATTCATGCATTGATTGTATAACTCTAGTAAAGTAAATAAAACATTGAAATTAACATTTTAAAATGAAGAAAAGTAGCCTTCCCAAAGGGATTCAAATCAAGCAAATCAGCCTCAGTATATTCTCTGTTGTAACATTTTCTCCTAGACTATTCCTGCACAGCAGGATAAAAGTATCTGCTGCCAAAGATTTTTTTCCTACCATTTTTTTACTCTGACTCGGGGAAATCCCAAAGCAGCCTTCTCTTTGGGCTGTATTTACCTCATGAGAATTTTTCACAGAATTTGCTAACAATAGAAATTGTTCTTGGTTATGATACAAACACAGCAGGATGTTTAAAATGCCACAGGTGACTCAGTGGCCCTGCCTGACAAAGCCTGCTGGTAGGTACCATATGAGCCATATGGAAATTGCTAAAACGGGAAATAAAGCAGCAGGTTCTGAAACTGCCAGTGTCCCTTGCTATGGTAGAATTAACATTAGTCTATGGTGCAAAATATCTCTGCCTTTGAAATGTCCAAGGTCTATGAAATATCACCAATCCATGGCAAGATATCAAATAGTTTTTCAGTGTATTCTGCTGATTCCCTTTTTTACTTATTTGATTAGAGTCTGATATAACCACATTTTAAAAGAAAAAATATTTAAAAATCCATGCAGGTCATACTTTTCTCGGCAGCATTCATATTCTTTAAAAACCAGTGTAGCGACAGGATGGCTTTAAAGCACAGTGTAAATGCCTTGTAATTGCTAACGTGTGTGTGTGTGTGTGTGTGTGTGTGTGTGTGTGTGTCCTTGCCTCCTAAGAGATACCACAAAACCTCTTTCTTTTGCTTTTTTTTTTTTTTTCTTGAGACATAGTCTCTCTCTGTCACCCAGGCTGGAGTGCAATAGCATGATCTCGGTTCACTGCAACCTCCGCCTCCTGGGTTCAAGTGATTCTTGTGCCTCAGCCTCCTGAGTAGCTGGGACTACAGGCACTCACCACCACATCCAGCTATTTTTGTATTTTTAGTAGAGATGGAGTTTCGCTCTGTGGCCAGGCTGGTCTCAAACTCCTGACCTCAACTGATCCACCCACCTCCACCTCCCAAAGTTTTAGGAATACAGGCATGAGCCACCACGCCCAGCCTTTGTTTTGTTTTGGTTTGGTTTGGTTTGGTTTTGCTTTCTAGCAGAAAATTTTCAGTCTTGAACTGCATTGTGGAGACAATCTAGGGAAACAGTTGAACTAAAAAGAGGGAACTTTCAGGAAAGCAAAAATTGTTTACCCAAAATTGTCAATATAGAAAAAGAAAAACACTATAGATTAAAATTTGATAGATAGATATTTTAGGTGAGCCTCTCCTAAACAAGAGATTCTTGAAGAAAGAAATTCTATCAATATAATATATACAAAAATAACTTCCAACTGAATAAAGCATAAAATTATCATAATACATAAATGCTATATAGGCAATTAATGCAGCATCACTGCATAACCCTCGTTCCACACAAGGCACACTGTACTTCTCCTTTCACAACATACTCCTTCAAATTGACTGTGAGAAACATGCCATATTCATCATTGGAATTAATATCCACATACATGTATAGATTGTATCAAATATTGGTAAAATATGCTATTAATCTGGGTTTTTTTTTTTTCAGTGAGTAAGAGAATAGAGATTTTAAAAAGAAAGTAATCAGAATGTAGGGTATCCCTGAGGTTATTTAACACAAGCAATTTCTAAGAAAATAGAAATTGACTATGCTCAGTTACATTTTACAAAGTTCCCCTCATCCCTGTCTTCACCAGTTTATATCATCATTATTAATCACACATTAATTTTCAATGATTTACAAGAGATTATTTTAGAAAGGGACTTGTGTTGAAAATAGGATAAAATATAGGACATTTTTGCTATGGTTTGAATGTATCTCCCAAAGCTTATGTGTTGGAAACTTAATATCCAGTGCAAATATATTGAGAGGTGGGCCTTTAAGAGGTGATTGGGTTATGGGGCTTCTGCCCTCATAAACAGATTAATGTGATTATCATGGGGATGAGTTTGTTATCATGAAAGTGAGTTCATTATAAATGCAAGTTTGGACCACCTCTTGCTCCCTTATGTGCTCTCTCTCACCCCTTTAATGCCTCTGGGATATTATGACACAGCAAGAAAGTTGTCACCAGATGCAGCACTTGATCTTGGCCTTCTCAACCTCCAGAACCATGAGCCAAATAAAATTCTGTTGTATATAAATTATCAAGTCCCAGGGATTGTTACAGAGGCACAAAACAGACTAAGAAAGAAAATTGGTACTGAGAAGCTAAGTGGGACTGTTGCTGTAAGAAACTGTTACTATCTGAAAGTGTGGAAGCAGCTCTGGAAGTGGGTAACAGACACAAATTGGAAGAATTTCGAAGAGCAGGCTAGAAAAAGCCCAAATTGCCATAAACAGAGCATCAGTGGTAATTCAGGTGAGAGCTCAGAAGAAAGAAAGAAATGGAGAAAATGTCTGGAGCTTTTTTCTTAAATTATTGTGATCAGAATCTGGCGGAAATGTGGACACAAAAAGGACATTGTGATGAGGTCTCAGATGGAAATGTGGAATAAGGTATTGGAAACTAGAGAAAAGGCTATTCTGGTTACACTTGCAAATAACCTGGTGAAATTGTGTCTTTGTCTTACGACTTTGTGAAAGGTAGAACTTAAGACTTAAGAGCTAGGACATCTAACAGAAGAAGTATCTAAGCAGCAAAGTATTCAAGGTACTATATGGCTTCTTTTGGCTGTTTAGAATAAAATGGCAGAAAAGAGAAATAATTTAAAGATGGGATTTATAATTAAAAGGGAAGCAGAATGGAAAGATCTAGAGAACTCTCAGCCGGGCTACGTAAATAGAAAAGCATGCTGTTCAGGAGAGAATACTAAGGGGACCAAGCAACCTTTTACTAAGGAGATTAACATGGATGGTAGGAAGCCAGGTTCTATTCATCAAGACAATGGAAGAATGACACCAAAGGGATTTCAGAGAACTTCCAGGCAAGCTACCGCCTTGACAGCAAGGTATCCAGAGTGACGCCCGCTCCTTGTTACAATGGCATAGAGAATCATTAGGTTAGAAATGGCATTTTAGATTCATATATTCATAATTATTCATAAAATACTTACTGGGCACCGAATACATGCCAAACATGATGCTAAATGCTGGGCATGTGATAGTGAATAAAACAGATGTGGCTAGGCATGGTGGCTCACATCTGTAATCTCAGCACTTTGGGAGGCCGAAGCAGGTGGATCACGAGGTCAGGAGTTTTGAGACCAACCTGACCAAAATGGTGAAACTCCATTTCTACTAAAAATACAAAAAATTTTCTGGGTATGGAGGCAGGCACCTGTAATCCCAGCTACTCGGGAGGCTGAGGCAGAAGAATCACTTGAACCCAGGAGGCGGAGGTTGCAGTGAGCCGAGATCATGCTACTGCACTCCAGCCTGAGCGACAGGGTGAGACCCTGTCTCAAAACAAAACAAAACAGATGTGATCTCTATGCTCATAAGTCTGGCCATCAATTGAGAGAGACATTAAATAAAACTATATACAAATGTATGTAAGTCTAATTTGTAACAAGTTCTATGGAAAAAACACAGTGATGTAATAGAGAATACTGTGATGGGGAGGGCCAGTAGGGGGAAAGCTGGGTAACGAATGTCTGAGGACCAGAAGCCAGGTAAAGAGAAGAAGCAACAAAATTCCAGGCAGAGGAAACATGTGAAGTCCTTGAGTCTTGAGAGTATAAAGTATTCCAGAACTGGAAGGGGGTCAGTGAGGTCACAGCACAATGAGCAACGGAGAGGAAGCTTTGAGAAAAAGTTGGAAAAATAGACAATAAGACATTACCATCAGGAGAAGTCCAACTTCATCAGGAATTCATTGAAAGGGGTATAAACAGAGGAAGTGAGGCAGGCAGTTAGCAAGGGAACAAGCATGATTACTTGTAGATAGCTAAAATACAAATGGAGTCAAACAGGTGAACACAAGTACCCTTCCCCTAGCAGACAGAAACTGTTATGAGAGGTTGCAACAATGAAGACAGATTGCAGACATCCTGCTTTAGGCACAGATAGGAATGTAGCAAAGAAGAAACCACCCACAACTGGTTAAATCCAAGATGGCTGAAAGCTTGACTGACCCCCACCACTTGGCTATATAACATCCTTATTATCCTAAAATTTCTGAAGGCAAACCTCCCACTCCTTTCAGGTACCTGGCGCCATGACAGTTCTGGACTGACCATATTTAGTCTAGAAAAAAGTGGCACCCCAGTTAGGGGAACTGCCTGCCCATTTGCAGGAAATCCCCTCCCTTTATTGTAGCATATTCTGCACCTTCATTATGCGTATCCATATAGAATGTGAGCCCTGACCATGTCGTGCTGTCTTATTCTTTTGAACACCTCTGCGCTCCTCTCTTAAGCATGTACTTCCTTTCCCTCTCCAATAAAGCTTCTATACTTTCACTTTGGTCTCCTTTTCAAATTCTTTTGTGTGATGAAGACAAGAACCTGAACTGCGCTACCAGCAACGGAATGGCTTCATTGTTACACAGGCTGTTTGGAGAGTGCCAGAAGAAAAGATAAACTGAATATCCTAGACAAGTAGAAAAGATTCTAATATAATTAGATATCTTAGATCTTTATGAACATTCCCAATTCCATATTCTTGTCACAGGTAGGAAAAGATATGATTCTAGTCTCAGATTTTTTCTATGCCTCCAGAAACCACTGACCCGTAAGATGCAAAATTCATCCCTTCCTAATAACTGGGAATAACGGTCAGAAGCAGGCCTCTCAGAGCAAGAGAGGTCACTCTGAGAAACTCTAGCAGAGATTGCCCATGTTGGTTGGCAGAGTTCACCTCCTCTCCAAGATTGCTGACTTTTCTAGCTAGGAGCAGAACTACTTCCAGGCAATTGTGATCTTTAAGGGATTTGGTCACCTGGAGCCCTCACAACCTCAAGCTCTCAACGCTACCAGGAAAGTCATGTCTCACAGAAAAATTAAGGACAATAGGTGGGGGAGGGAAGGAGATGTGTCTCTTGAATGCTGTCTCTGTATCTGGAGGGGAAACAAGGTCAATGGATGGGGATTCCAGGAACAGCAGGGGATTCTAGGTAAAGCTGGGAGCCTGCAAAGCTGAATCAGCAGATGCCTGAATCTAGGGCAGTGCTGAAACTCAGCAGCGCCGTGGTAGGGAAAGTTTGTGAAACTCCATTAATGCCTTTCCTCTCAGGGTTCCTTGACTACACTAATAAAATATTACCTAATTGCAAGAGTGAATGATAGAGCTGAATAATTTAACTGTGGGGCTTAGAGGCTTCAGACAGCTTTCTCTTTCACCAAAACGTTTAAAAACAATAGCTCTTCATTTTCCTAGAAGACCCCTAGAAGGAGCAAGTTTTCTCACTTTTCTAAGGTAAACCAAATTGATGTGAAGCACACAAGTGCAGCAGCCCCTCCAAGTTTCTGTTTGTCTTGTTATTTGACACTAAACTGTGTCAAAAAGATAATGCTATTTCTCCTCTGTTGCCTAGCTAGTATTTCAAGCAAATTTTTGTTTCTAAAGGATGAGACTAAAATCTGAAAAGTCTAATTGCCTCTTAAACACTAAGAACTCTCAAAATAAATACATTAATTAGTAGACAGTTGCCCTAGATCTGAGTTCTTTAAATACTGAATTAATCTACCATAGGCAGTGATAGTAGGGGAGCAGAGGCAGCAAAAACTTCCATGAAGAACTTAGAAATAAGGGAGATAAGCTTTCCCTCTGAAAATTAAATTATAAATCACCATATAATAGGTCAGAGATAAGACAAGTCATTTTGTAAAGCCCAAAGGGGCTCCCAGACATGCAGAACTGGCTATAACGTGACTAAAATAAATAATAACAAATGAGAAGGACAGTCAGCAATGAAAGTTTGGAAAAATGTGTAAAATGAACATTTTCAGAGGCTCAGTCCAAGGTAAAGTGCATTTTGGCCCAAAAATATGGTTTTTTTGGTCACAGTGACAAACAAAACTTTATTTGCATGAATTAAGTTACCTTAAATTGATGTCATTCAACCTAAACTGATTCCACGCAACCTGTACAGGCTTTTAATTATATTTTAGTTCCTCCAGCCTTTAGGGAGAAAATCAGATAGCTAAAAATGATAGCCCCTTTGGCAGTGCTATTTCTCATTACACATTAATACACTGACATTCTGCTTTGATTCATTAGTTTCTGGGTGCTTGCGTATGGAGCCCTAAGAGACAGATCCACATTCAGCATGCCAATAAGTCAGGTTTCTGACATGGCAAAGCTGAAAACCAGACCGTATCACATAATATTGTGCTGTACTCTCATCCACATCATATTAGTTTCCCCAGACAAGTAGGGACAAGGCAAGCCACATATTTCTCAGATGAAAGAAACACAGTCATGTGTGATAGAACCTGGACCATAATCTGAGCCTCCAATTTTTTGTTTACCTTTCATTCCATTACAACCTTAGTGCATCGGAAATGTATATAACACTGTATTTATTGACTTTGTCTCAATTTCAAGATTTGAGGTAAGCAGAAATCCTGTAGGTATTTCAACCTGGAGACCATGCTAAATAGAAGTCATTTATCTAATTAAATCATTTTTAAGTCCCCATCCATCACCCAGTGCATTCTATTTCCTTCATTTGCTATATGTAGGCTGCTACTGATAGTTTGAAAAACTGTAGCATCACACAATGTCTAACATCTAATATGTGAATGCAGATGCCATTTCATGGGACATAATCTTTTCCTACAAATGATAGGAAGTGCAAAATAATCTCTCACAGATCGCAGGCTCTATTGCACAATGATAAGCGTGCCAGGCAGTAGTTTTTCATTTTAGCAATTTCAACTAAGGAGCAGTTTCAACTGTCAAGACCTATCCATTCTCATATTTCCATTATGAACTGTAATCTCACATGCATTAACAAGCTCCTATGTAACACGTTGAATGTTATTATTTGGTACTTAAATAGCTTTCTGAGAACACAAAGTGTTCTGCCAATCATAAATACTTTGCCCATAATAACATTGCTTTAGAGACAGGTATAAATCATTCTCTTACTTTAACAGTTGAGAAATTAACACTAAGTCAGAGTAAGTTAATGACAAAAGACAGGGCACCTTTAAGCGATAAGCCTAGCTCAAACAAAATGTGTATTTACCCAGTTTTGTGCATTCTAACCTAAGGACTTTCAACTTATCATAAACTAGCTCTTTTTGAAAGCTTCTTTTGGGCTAGTAAAAGCCTCACTGATGCACTAGTCCAAACATAGACATGTAAAGAACAGTATACAGAATAGGGAATCAGTTATCCTGTCAGAAGCTCAGCCTGTCCAATTGGGATCACTTCCCAGAAACAAAACTTGAACACCTCCAAGGCCATTATGAATTAAATATTACTCAATGCTGACACAAAATTCCACTTTAGAAGGTAATTAACTCCCTGTTAGTCAAAGTTTCTGACGGAACAGATTAAAAAAATGAATTGCCTTGATATTCACCTGACACACATTAATTTCTTCCTACTCTAATTCAAATACTATAGGGTAAAACTCTGATGTCTGTAACATCAAAAGACAATGGAAAATTTGACAGCAGTCAGTGGCCTAAAATTTATAACTCCTCTTCTCAAATTTAACTCCTTCCAACCATATAATGCCTAGATACTACTATATTTAACTATGAGAAATGAACAAAGGAACTGGCAATGGATAGATAAACTCTCAGTTGAGGAACCCTTCTTAGCCATTCTTATTATGCCTCACTCTGAGAAAAACAGAGCCTCAGCAACCCAGCAGATGTTCTAGCATGTGACTATACCCAAGCAAAACATTTCAGTAGCCCCAAATGACTGGTCATCCTTTTACTGGTGGCCTCAGTCAATCCTTTTATTCTCACTTGATACCAAAAGCATATCGTTGTAAACGGTCCTACAGATGGATGAAGAGAACTCAACAGAAACCAAGGAGAAAATCTGGCCTACAGATGTATGATTACACCATAGAGGGCCTGTGGTGCTTATACACCATGTGAGCTAAAGAATTTACAAGATGAATACTAGAAACACAAAACACATGTGTACATAAAAGACAAAGATTTACTGCGCTACTACATTTTGCCAGCTAATTAAAAATTCACTATCGAGATTCACAGGCAACATAAACATAAGACAGAGCTATATAATCTAAACAACCTATTTTACAGAAAGCTAGTCCCATCAGTGTATATTTTCAACTTTACAATTTTTATTTGACTAAGCAAATTGTCTTTACTATCCCCCCCTCACCCAAGTAAAAGTTACAGGTTATATTACAAAAAGGAGCATATAGTAATAAATATTTATTTTCAGATAATGATAGCCCTCGACTTTCTCATGACATGATTTAGTTTATGCCAGGGCAGCAATTACATATTTAATATATTCGGTGTTTGATGAGGTACCTATAATTGTATGATAGCATTGTCCTTAAATTAATGCTTTAAAACCTAAGATGATCCCTGTATGTGGGGAAAATACCCAAAGCAAAAATGGAAAATATTTGCAGAATGATGTTATCCAAATAAGGCTCTGTTAATCAAAGACACAATTTATAAGGATATTCAGGATATATTGGAGAAGATTGAGCCCTACAAATATGGAAACCTAACGATATGGGGAGGGGCTAATACCATTGTTCTAAAGCCTTTATTTTTTCTGATTTCTAAAGCAACTGAGGCTTCTTGTTATCTGTCTGAAGAAAGCATCAAATACACTGCTTATGTAATATTGCAGCAGACTGCTATGAAGAGATTCAATTGTCATCAGACTCCACACATTCTCCTTTAAGTTATTGTAACAGTTAAAAATTATGTTCGCGGCCGGGCGCGGTGGCTCAAGCCTGTAATCCCAGCACTTTGGGAGGCCGAGACGGGCGGATCACGAGGTCAGGAGATCGAGACCATCCTGGCTAACATGGTGAAACCCCGTCTCTACTAAAAAATACAAAAAAACTAGCCGGGCGAGGTGGCGGGCACCTGTAGTCCCAGCTACTCGGGAGGCTGAGGCAGGAGAATGGCGGGAACCCGGGAGGCGGAGCTTGCAGTGAGCTGAGATCCGGCCACTGCACTCCAGCCTGGGCGACAGAGTGAGACTCCGTCTCAAAAAAAAAAAAAAAAAAAAAAAAAAAAAAATTATGTTCAATTGCATATAAAAGAAAACCCAAACAACACTGTTTTCAGCACACAGAGTTTTGCATAACAAGAAGTCAAATTTCAAGCAATCCAGGATGATGTAACAAACGTATAGTAACTACTCCAGATGCCATTCATCTCAGCATAGAGTTTTCATCCTCATCTTCTTAAGATGGAAGTTGTGTCTCCTTGCATTATATTCCTATTTTTATTCCAGGAAGGGGAAAGGGAAGAAAAGGAACAAAAGAGAGGAAAGGTATGTGCAGCTGAGTCTGCTCCCTTTAAAAGCTTTCCCAGAAAACCCGCCAATGACATACTTAGGCACCACTGGTCTGCTTGCACCACAATTTAGTAGGAGAGGCTGAGAAATATAGTTATTTAGTGGGCACATTAGTGTCTCAAACCAAAGAGAGGTTCTGACGTTAAGGGAGAAGGAGGGAATAAGTAGTGGGTAGGCAAGTAGCAGTATCTGCCCTTGTTATAAATGCACTGCTTTGTCATCCAGCTGTCATCTAACCCAACAGAATATGATTTTGAAAGTGTCTGAAACATAGAAAGTTAACATGGATTCTTGCATCAGACAGTAATGTTGTTTTAAAGACATCCAAGCTCAAACTGTCATATTTAACAATTCAGACCAACCTTAAAAAAAGTTGTTCACTAGCATGCCTTTTCCTTAGCAGTTGTTGGTAAGAAAATTAAAAAAAAAAAAAAACTTTTAATTAAAAAAATATAAAACAAAGCAAAATGAAACCATAAAAATAACAAAAACACTGAATATGAGTCTTCAGGCTTTCTATATACAAACTATGTCTATGTCATGTCAGTCCAACATTTTATCATGCTTCTCTCCTTACTATGAATCCTGAAGGAATCACACTTTTTCTGTAAGATGATCAAAATAAATTGATAAGGTACCCCATCTTTTCTGCATGAAGTCACACATTTGCCACTTTTGCTAACTATAAGGTTTTTCACGCTGAGAAACACTTGATGAATCAGGAATGACGATCACTGAAACATTTGTTTTGCAATGTAAGTAAAATACTTTATGTACATATTTCATCAAAAATGGAAATAAGTTTTTAACATCTGTTTTATTTTTGACAGCATAGCTATATACAACATAAAAATGCCTTAAAGGGTAGAAATCTTTAAATATTATAGATACAAGGTATATCTCACACAAAGTGCATTTGTGGCATACTATGCAAGAGATGGTGCCCTTATATTTATTTCTAGTTTCTTTAGTGATTCTAGATATCTTCTCAAACAAAAAAATAGGAGTATCCTTTAAGACAAATTATTCACAGAAAGGATTTCTCCTATTGTCTTTCTTTAACCTGGTATTACCACTGGTAGTAAGTTGAAATGAATGGAGTCACAGACACTGAATTTACTTCCCAAGGCCATTAACAGTTTCCTTGCCTTCTTCTATTGAGGCCAGAAAGCTAAAATGCTGACCCCCTTTGGCCTCCCTTCTGATCTTGAGACCCCACTGTGCTCAAAGAGAAGATAGGAACAAATGGGAAATTTAAAGGGATAGGCTCAGCTAGCAAGCTCTTCTTAGCATTTTTTTAGTCTTTTCCTCCTTTCCCTTTTTTTTTTTTTTTTTTTTTTTTTTTTTTTGTTCGTTTGTTTTTGTTTTGGTCTGGAAACTGATGTGACACTTAGAGATGCAGCAGTCATCTTGCCACCATAACAGAAAAGTCACACAACATGTCTAGAATAGAAAGGATGAATGGATAGAGAAATAGAAAGAAGATGCCTGGGCCTTTGATAACACTGTGGACCTATTGCTGTATCTCTGGACTGCCTGCTCCAAAGAAATGCAAATCAAAACTATGATGAGGTATCATCTCACTCCAGTTAAAATGGTTTTTACCCAGAATTTCTTGTTATATAATAAAAATGGCCAGCATAACTTTAAACCACCATTAATCATGTTTTCCATAATTCAAGGCTGAACACAGTCCTAACTGATACAAATCAGTTCAGCTTACATTATATTTATTCCTTGTACATCAGGCCATATCTCTGACAGATTTTTATTTATTTATCTTTAGAAATAGGTAGTCAAAATACATTTCAATATATTTTAGTATTGTTATGCAAGAATTTATTCTAAAATAAAATTGTATTTATCTTTTCCTTAAAAAAAGATACATGTGAAAGAACTTGTAAAGAATACCTAAAACCTACTTTTTGTGAAAATTGCAAATTAAAACAAGCATACACACATGGTAACTCAATAAGAATTCATGTGAAAGACCCTCCACAGCCTCTGTACAGCCTATATGTTTGTCTGTTTTTCTGTTTATTTGTAAAGCATCATTTCTAGGAAATCAATACTTTTAAGTTATCAAGGCAAGAAAAGTCTCATTGTTTGTCATATGATACAGGCTTACAAGCAAACATGATGAAGTGAATGTGATGAAACTAGATGTACTCTATGCAGAAAAAAATGTATACACACACACACATGCATACACATATATATCCCTATGTATATGTATATATACATATTACTCATACACATATGTATATGCGTGTGTATATATACATATATATACACACACACTCTTTCAGAAGAGAAGCAGTAAACTTAAAAAGTATCTATATCAGTTTAAAGTACACATGCTAAATAATTCATGGAAAGTTTTATTTTTATAGCTTTTGAGAAATTAATCAAAGAAAAAGGGACAACAGAAGGTTCTGAACTGTTTAAAACTTTACTCTGCAGCAATCTGTTATAAAATAAAAGTGTAAAATCCCAATTCACTTTTTTCATTGAAATAATTGACACTTGTACAGTCACCAAATGCATTCAATCTTCATCCTCTAGTGATGGATAGTCTGGTCTTTCTTATGAGAAATAATCTCAAAGTCAATTCTGAGAAACAAGTTCTGGAATTTCAGTCTCAATTACTGAAGTCCTCTCCAAGTATGAAGTGGGGTGCAAAGGAGCCCATTTGGGAAGTCCATCTGTGACTGGACACCTGCCCAAGCAGGAAGCAACAGCCACATTCAACACGTTTTAAGCAACATTTTCCCTGCCCTGTAAGTGTTCTTATCCGGGACTTGGATTGTTTTAATGCATTTGCTCAGGAATGCTTTAATAACCA
Source organism: Piliocolobus tephrosceles (assembly GCF_002776525.5). Lineage (NCBI taxonomy): Eukaryota > Metazoa > Chordata > Mammalia > Primates > Cercopithecidae > Piliocolobus > Piliocolobus tephrosceles. Next base: position 169,335,342 of record NC_045437.1, read on the forward strand.
AACGGATTAGAAATTGTTTCTTTATTAGAGACCCCTTCAGTATTTCTTTAGACATTAGAGATTTCAATTCAAATATTTATGAGAAACTTCATTAAGTTTATATTATCGTGAAACTCATTTCCACTAGTCAGAAAAGTGTTTGGAAAGGGAGAAGAAAGAAAGCAGGAGAGGGAAATGAGGGGAGGATTAAATTAATCACATGAAATTCATTTTTAGTATTATTTTGAAATAACTGAAATGTAGCATGATTCTCCAGATTATATTCCAAATGTCCAGGAACAAATAACAGCCTGAAGAACCTGAGAGGTGCTACAATAAAAGTATTCTTGCCTTCTATCATCAACCCCTTCTCCTGTTCCCATGACTTACTGCAATCAAATCATTGAAGATGCAAGGCATTTCTTTGCCTATAGATCTGTAACTATGGACCTTGGGGGATTTATTGGAATGGCACAGGTAATCCCAGGGTATGTGGCTCTTTGCCACTCAATATACCTAAGAAGTGACATGAAAATGCCCAACTTTTATCATACCCTTAAAAGTCTTGGCTTCAAAGGGGATCCCTGTAGCTGAGGGACCCGCTTGGCTGGGAAGCAAGAAACTGGCTCAATGCCCTTCTCTGAATTTTGCTTGAGCTCCTCTCTTCTGACCACATCATTTCCTTCCAAAGACTGACCTTCTTACATCAATGATCACCGTCCATGTCAACCCCGTGAAGGGTGACTCTCTGCTCTTTTTTAAATTGGAACTACTTCTCAAAGACATGTCATCCCAGTCAGTATGTGACAGACTACTTCAAAGCAGGCAGTCTCAAGACAGTAGATGAAAAAGACTTTAGATATATCCCCACAATTTCTTCTGTAACTTATCAGCTCCATGTTTAAGAGAGACTTGGTAGGAATTCAAAATAATTCCTGTCCCTTTTGTTTTGTCTCCACTAGAATCTGAATGTAAGACTTCAAAAGACTACTGATTCGAGTGTGTTGCCAAAGCCATTTTTACAACTTGAGGTGATGCAACATGGTTGGTTGTTTACTTCTAGCAGAATCAGCACCAAGGCCAGGGCAGAAGGAAGAAGAGAGTTGGTGAGGAGCCTGAACCTCTGCCAAATATCACTGCCTCCAACAGCTGAATTATTGTGCAAACAGGTTTTTCCTAAAGAAGTGTAACTCCTACTTGAGTGTTAACAAATGTTCTCAGCTCGTAAGCTTTCTGAATCTAATTGCTCTCTTTTTTATCTTACCATACAATAGGTAAGAAAAATTCCATATTTATATAAGAAAACGTCCATGGTTTCCCTGCAATAACTCTGAGTCTGTTATTATTTCTATTAGGGCATTCACACCACATCAACAAACTAATTTTTCTTAGCTCTAAGTGAGAACATGGAAAATTATGGCACTTTACAGAAATTATAAATTAATGAAATATTATTTAAAGTAACTTTAAATCTTTAGAATTTGCATCCCTTTTTAAGTCAATATTTTTCTACAATTTTGTTCCTTTTCCCTTATTCATCAAACATGAAATTTAGGCCTTAGAGTCTGAAAACTATGTAAGACTTAAGATTTTTTAATGCTATTTACAAAAATGTTCAGTATTCATATTTACTAATTTATTCTTAAACTTTCTTTGATTTATTGAAGAGCTTTCAATGTCTTTAACCAAGATTAACTAAAATTGTAGCAACTCTCTTTTTTAACCTAGTGGCTTCTAATATTTTATATGCTTCAATGCATAACATGGAATTGTGAACAGAAAAAAAATCTTTTTTCAAGTGAAAGAATAGGTCCTAGGTTTGCTGAGCTATTTCACTATATGATATGAGAAGGTTTCTGAATGGCCAAAGGAGCTCATTTGCCTCCTAAAAGTAGATCATTTGAATAAGAAGAAACTACTTACTATTATTTTTTGGGACATAACAGCATTAACTTCACAATGGACCCACAGTTTGTTGGAGTTATGAGACAGTCTGTTACTCATTTTTATTAGGTTGAACTAGAAATTGCTGGTATGAAAGTGTTTTGACCAACAAAAATGGCAAGGTCACATGCTTCAACTAATAAAAAGAAAATTGTCTCCAATAGGTATTCAAAGACTTGCCCAAGGTTAGTAACAGGGCTAGAATCTAAACCAAGACCTCTGAATTCCCACAGTAGATGGCCTTGCATTTTAAGCACACAGAGCCTCTTCCCATATCAGTTATCCTTCCATTATAGTTTCTGTTTTCTACCATTTAAAACATTCCTGTCACAAACACATAGAAGATTTAAAAGAACTTTTTTATGCCTGAGAAGTAACAAAGACAGTAAGAAAAAACTTAACCCTTGATTGCCTATTACATGTAGTTCAAATGGATTATAATTCAATTTCTTATATATAATATATATAAAATATATATTTGGAAATCATATTTATTGGGGTTCTTTACTAATTAGGAATTAATATTTTTGGTTGGCTAAAGTTGAAAAACAGAAACAGAATAATGAAACTTAAAGAACAAAGGAAAACATATAAAAGGAAACTGTTACGGATATTCTGATGTATACTCTTTTATTTAAAATTGTCTATGCTTCTCTGATTATTTCCTTAGGACAGATGTCTTTAAGTGAAATTACTGAAACAAAGGACTTCCAAAGCTTCCGATACATTTTAGCAAACTTCCCTCCAGAACCGTTGTTCCAATTCACACTTTTATTAATATACTTCATTTGAGGAGTACTTGAGTCCCCCCTCTCTTCCACAGTAACTTTTTATACTAGCCATTTCTTTTTCTTATTTTATGAGCAACTGGACTACATTATGTGTTCAGTTTTCAATTTGGATAGTTCCACTCATTTCTATGAATGAGATCTGCACCAAAATATGGAAATGCCATCTTAATAGAAAAATCTTTTAAACCATAGGGAAAATATTGTTTATAAAAGATGTTCCCTAAGATGACAAACAACTACTTTTTTAATATACTACAAAAAAACTAGACTTATTTTTACTTTTTTATAAAGATTCAATGTATTTGAGTGTGTGTGTGTGTGTGTGTGTGTTTTAATATCTCCAAGTCACATTTTGTTCCTTTCTAGACAAAGGAAACATCTGGCAACTGGTTAAGCTTTTGATGGATATGCTCCCTCTTTTCCAAGAATATCTCAATGTATATTTTAACCTGTTTTCACATAAAAGTTAATGGTAGAATTCTCTACTTACTTTGTGTTATTAAATTAAATGTGTCACCTACAAAGAGTAAACCTAGTTCTGAGGATTTTGTCATTAAATTAATTCTAAGCATTTTCCTAAGCCTATACATTTGCTTTATATATTCCTGCAAAACCTTTTGTATTATTTTACATTAAAAAACTTGATGCTGCTGAAGTTAAATGTTTCCTCTCTGAATTCTTTAGGAGAAAATAATCTGTCATTTGATATTTGTGCTGTATTTCATTTAATAGTCACTTCCTTTTTTAAGTGTTCTTAGTTATTATATAGGAATAAGATCAGAAAAAAAACACAAAAGGGAATGTTATCCAATCATTAAATTCTATCTAATTTATAAGATAAACAAAGGGGAAAAAAAGTTATAGGATTTAGCATGAACTTAATAAATTATGATGATCTCCTCATGAATTTACTTTGTCATGCTTAACAATATGTTATTTTAACAACAGAAAATAAAACATGTTATGTCCTTTAGTATAATTTGTATATTTGCATTTTACTTAGTGATATTGACAGGATATCAAAATTTTATAAAAAAGAATAAGTTTTCCATGTGGTATTTCCATTATGTAATTTGGAATAGGCAAGAAATCAAGAATAAATGCTTCTCTATGGCACCTGCCCTATTTTTGAGATTCATGACATAAAATTTAACATTTTAGGCAAAATTCTAGTTTTTAAGACATGCATGTCTTTATTATCAAATACAGAATAAGTTTAATGTTTTGGTCTTAAAATGGAAGGCATTAAGGATTCTGCTTCCAGACAGAAGGGGTAAATGTAATTTTGTCTTTAACTTCCACAAAGTACAACTAAAAACCCTGGACATTATATATAACACTAAGATGAGATACTTCAAAAGGGTGATAGAAGAAGAAAGACAAGCTAGGGACTTCAAGAACCAATCCCCAGCCAAAAAAAGAGGTGGTGAGTTCCCTTGGGTATTCCTTTTGCCTAATATAGTCCAGACTTATAGCTGAAGAAACCAGCAACCTGGAAAGGTCATGAGGCTTGAGAAAAGAAACAGTCTAGCAAGACAGAAAACTTTCAGACTATTGTTGTTCTAATCCTAGCAAACAGCACAGAAAAACTGGAGTCCCACCCTCATCTGCACCAGCAAAAGCCAAGAGGGTGGGCTAGAGTCTAACCCTCAAGAAGCTGTAAAGAAGTACCTCCACTCAGGCCGGGCGTGGTGGCTCAAGCCTGTAATCCCAGCACTTTGGGAGGCCGAGACGGGCGGATCACGAGGTCAGGAGATCGAGACCATCCTGGCAAACACGGTGAAACCCCGCCTCTACTAAAAAAATACAAAAAACTAGCCGGGCGAGGTGGCGGCGCCTGTAGTCCCAGCTACTCGGGAGGCTGAGGCAGGAGAATGGTGGGAACCCGGGAGGCGGAGCTTGCAGTGAGCTGAGATCCGGCCACTGCACTCCAGCCTGGGCAACACAGCAAGACTCCGTCTCAAAAAAAAAAAAAAAAAAAAAAAAGCAGTACCTCCACTCCACATTGGCATGGTATCAGAAAAAGCTGAGTAAGGAGAGAGACTGGATGTTAATATTCAAAAAGCAGTAAAAAGCAGCTTCCCTCCTCCACTCTAGTTTCCCTCTTTCCAGCGTTAACAGAAGAGTGTTGGGAAACTGGGCTTCTGCACGTTCCTGGGAGTAGTGACATGTTACACCACCTTCCGAGACTCTCATAATGTAACACCTAAAATGTCCAGGTTTTATTTTGAATCACTCATCACAGCAAGAATCAGGAAGATCCCAAATGAAATGGACAAAAAAAAGGATAATCAGTAGATGTCAACAGCTTGATGATAGAGGTGTCAAAGGTTTTAAAACAGCTGTCAACAGAAAATGCTTCAAAGAATAGTTAGAAACATATTGAAACAACAGTTAGAAGTAGAAAAGGAAAAGAAAGCCTCAGCAAAGATATAAGATACAGAGAGGAGTAAAATGTAAGTTATAGTAGTGGAAAATACAAAAATCAAAATTAAAACCCTAGGCAATAGAATCAATAGCAGAACAGAAGAAACAGAAGAATCCATGAATTGAATATATAACAATAGAAATAGAAATCACCCAATGTGAACAACAGAGGGAAACTAGCCTGAAAGCAACAAAAAGAGACTCGGGATCCATGGACCATAATCAAAGAGCTAATATGCATGTCATTGGAGCTCTAGGAGAGTTGAGAAAGAGAGTAGGGCTTAAAAAGTGATTACCAGCCTAACCAACGTGGAAAAACTCCGTCTCTACTAAAAATACAAAAAATTAGCCAGGCGTGGTGGCGCCTTCCTGTAATCCCAGCTACTCAGGAGGCTGAAACAGGAGAGTCGCTTGAACCCGGGAGGCCGAGGGTGCGGTGAGCTGAGATCGCGCCATTGCACTCCAGCCTGGGCAACAAGGGCAGAACTCCGTCTTAAAAAAAAAAAAAAAAGTGATTAAAAAAAAAAACGATGACTGAAAACGTCACATATTTGGCAAAACACTTACAAGCCTACAGGTTGAAGAAACTGAGGAAACCCCGAATAGGATAAATCTGAAGAAATCCAAACTAAGATACGTCATAATCAACCGCAAAACTAAAGGCAAACAAAAATAATCTTTAAAGTAGTAAGAGAAAAATAACATCTTATCTACAGGGAAAATATAATTTAAAAGACAGCAGAAATTTTTATTAGAAACCATGGAGACAAGAAGAAAATGGCATACCATGTTTAAATGCTAAGAGAAAAAAACTAGTTACCTAGCATCCTATAACCAGTGAAAATATTCTTAAAGAAGAAAGAGTAATCAAAATGTTCTTGAATGAAAAAAAAAAAAAGAAAGAAAGAAAGAAAGAAAAAATAGCTAAGAGAACTGGTCACAAGAAGACCTTTCCTAAAAGAATGACTGAAGAAAGTTTTTTAAAACAAAAAGGAAACAATAAAAAAAAACAGCCTTAGAATATCTGTAAGAATATAGTAAACAAAAATAAGGATAAATGCAATTCCTTTCCTCTTGAGCTTTCTCTCTTATGTTCAATGGTTGAAAAAGAAAGCATGGCACTGTCTGATGTGCTTCTACATATATGTAGAGAAATAGTTAAGGCAAATACACCATAAATGAAAGAAAGTAAAGGGAAGTAAGAGGAGTTAAGGTTTCCGTACTTCATTTAAACTGGCAAAATGGCAACACGAAGATTGTGGTAAGTTTTAGATAGATAGATAGATAGATAGATAGATAGATAGATAGATAGATAGATATGTATATATATATGCATAGATAAATAAAACATAATATAAGTATTTTATATATCTATTCACACATATATCATATATATATAATATCTAGAAAAACTTAGAAAAACTACTCAAAAAGACTATATAAAAAGGCAAACAGAAAACAGATGTCAAAATAGATTTCTAAATAGTAAATAAAAACAAAATTCTAAAAATTTTCAAGTAACACACAAGAAGTCAGTATGAAGAAAACAGAAGGAATGCCAAAAACAAAACAAACAGAAAACAAAAATTAAAATGGCACACATAAACCTTAACATATTAATAATTATATTAAATGTAAATTGTCTAAATACATCAATTAATAGAGTTAGTAAAATGGATGACTATATACTGTCTATTAAAAACTCACTTCAATATAATGATATAGACAGATATTAAAGATAGGAGAAGATACGCCATGCAGACATTAATCAAAAAAGAGTGATTATATTAATATTAGAGCAGGTAAATTTCAAAGAAAACATATAATGTTATGTATATAATAATATAAAATAATATATGTGATTATAATAATGTTGTATGTTATCATTATATAATGTCAATTTCTGAGGAGAGACAATTATTATGTAATAAAAGAATCAATTCAGCTGGGTGTGGTGGCTCACGCCTGTAATCCCAGCACTTTGGGAGGCTGAGGCGGGCGGATCACAGGGTCAGGAGTTTGAGACCAGTCTGACCAACAGAGTGAAACCCCGTCTCTACTAAAAATACAAAACATTAGCTGGGTGTGGTGGCAGGTGCCTGTAATCCCAGCTACTCAGGAGGCTGAGGCGGGAGAATCACGTGAACCAGGAGGCGGAGGTTGTAATGAGCTAAGATCGCACCATTGCACTCCAGCTCAGGTGACGGCACAAGACTATGTCTCCAAAAAAAAAAAAAAGAATCAATTCATCAAACAGATAGGGGAAGCAAAAACTGATAGAACTAAAATGAAAAAGAGAGAGAGAGAAAAAAAAAAACACAAGTATAGTTGAATAGTTGAACAGTTTCACATTCCTTCCTCAAAACTGACAGGGCAACTAGAAACATACAGCAAGGATATATGTAAACAATACCATGAGCCAACAGAATCTAATCAGTATCTGTGCAACACTCCTTGAAAGAGTAGAATGCACATTCTTTTCAAGTGTCTGTGAAACACATACAAAAATAGACCGTATTCTGAGCCTTAAAACAATCCTCAGCTACTTTGTTAGAATTGAAATCATAACAGTGTCTGTTCCCTGACTTCAATAGAATCAAATTAGAAATTAATAACAAAAAGAGAATATTAAAATCTAGAAACTGGTGGAAACTATACAACACACTTGCAAATAATTCATAGGTAAAAGAGTAAATCTCAATAAAAATTTAAACATATACTGAACTGAGTAGAAGTGAAAATACAACAAGTCAATATATGTGGAGAACAGCTAAAGCAGTGCTGAGAGGGAAATGTGTAGCACTGCACAGTTAAATCAGTTAAGAGAAAAAGTCTAAAATCAATAATCTAAGCATTTACTTCAAGAGCCTAGGAAGAGAAAAATAAACCAAAGCAAGCAGAAGGAACTTAGCAATAAATATAGGAGTAAAACCCAATAAAATCAAAAACACATATACAATATAGACAAAATCAAAATAAATCAAATACAGAGCCCTTTTACTTAAAAAAAAATAAATTTACAAATCTCTAAAAAGATCGACAAAGAAAACAAGAGAGAAGATACACCAATACTATGAATGGAATTGGGATTATCACTACAGGTCTTGCAGATACCTAAACAATGAGAAGGGAATACTATAAACAACTCTACAAACATAAATTTGGCAGCTTACATGAAATACATCAGTTCCTTGAAAAACATAAACTACCTCACCATGTCCAATATGAAATAAATAATTTGAATAACTCTATAACCATCATGGGAACTGAATTAATAATTTTTAAAACTCCAAGAAAGAAAATCTCCAGTTCCAGAGGGTTTCACTGGAGAACTTTACTAAACATTCATGGAAGAATTACTACAAATTCTATATAATATTTTGTAGAAAATAGAAGATGTGGGAAGATTTTCCAATTCATTTTATAAAGTCACTATCACTCTGTTACCCGAATCGATCAAGAACAATACAAAAAAAAAACCATCAAAATTATATACCAATGTCCATACCATAACTATAGATCCAAAAATCCTTATCAATTTTTTTTACCAAATAGAATTGAGCTATATATAAAATTAATGATACATCATGATCAAGTAGCATTTAATTAAGGGACGTAATACTGGTTTAATCAACCATATTAAAAAGCTAAAGAAGAAAAATCACATAATCCTATCAATTGGTGAAAACACCTGTGAAAATTCCACATCCATTCATGATAAAAGTTTTCAGAAAAGTAAAAATACTAAGAAACTTCTTTAAGTTGATACAGAGCAGCTACAAAAAAAAAAAAAAAAAAAAAAAAAAACTACAGCTAATAATTTAATTTTAATTTAATTTAAACAGTGAAAGAATGAATACATTCCCCCTAAAATTGGACAAAGAAAAGGATATTCACTCTCACCACTCTTATTGAACTTATTCTATTCAAGGGAATAATGCAAGAAAAAGATATAAAAGTCATGCAAATTAGAAAGGAAGCAATAAAACTGTCTTTATTTGGAAAGGGTATGATTGTCTACATAAAATATTCTAAATAATAGAAAAGTTACACAATACAAGGTAATCATATGTATCTCTCCACACTAGGAATGAGCAGATAGTTACCAAAATTAAAAATATAACATACTACAGTCAGTCTTCTTTATCTGTGGATTCATCCAACTGTGGATGGAAAATATTTATGGAAAGAAATTCCACAAAGTCCAAAAACCTAAACTTGAATTTTCCATGTGCTGAGCACTATTTTGAATCCACATGAACAGTGATATTGTAGGCATTTTACTAAGTATTGTAAGTAATCTACAGATGGGAGGCTGTGTGTAGGTTATATGCAAATACCATACCATTTTACATATGAAACTTCAGCATCAACAGATTCTGGTATTATCAGGGGATGTGGAACCAATGCTCCACGGATACCATTAGACTAATGTACTTACAATCACTCAAAAAAAAAAAAAAATAGGTAGAAATCTAACAAAACATACACATGACTTGTACACTCAAAACTACAAAATGACAATGAAATAAATCTAACATGATCAAATAAATAGACAATCATGTTCAGGGATAAGAAGATTCAACATTGTAAAGTTTTTAACTATGCCCAAAAGTATACAATTTCTGTAATAACTCCAGCAGTATAGTAGATATTGACATGATTAGCCTAAAGTTTTATTCTGAAATGTAAAAAAAAAGAAAAAAAAAACACATAAATTAGAATAGCGAAAGCCATTTTGAAAAAGAATATAGTGGGAAGAATCAATTTATATAGTCTTAAGACTTCCATGGCTACGGTAGTCAACACTATGTGGTATCAGTAGAAGGACAGACACACGGAACGATGGAATGGAATACAGATCCATAAACAGTACAACAAAAAGATGCAGAACTGATTTTTTTATAAAGGTGCAAAAGCAACTCAGTGGAAGAAAGCTAGTCTTTTCACCAAATGGTGCTGAGCAAATGGACATCTTTTGGCAAAACAATACACCTCAACTTATGTCTCACACTGTATACAAAAATTAACTCAAAATAGATTATAGAATTAAATGTAAATTGTAAGGGAAAAGATAGAGGAAGTCCTTCAGAATTTAGGGCTAGGGTTTTATACTTGACACCAATAACAAAATTCATAACATTTACAGATTGATAAATTGAACTTCATTAAATTTTAAAACTTTTGCTCTAAGAAAGTCCTTGTGAAGAAGTAGAAAAGACAAGCTACAGTATGAGAGAATATATTATCATACCCTATATCTGACAAAGGACTAATATCTGATATATAAATAACCCTCAAAACTCAATAGCAAAGAGAAAAAAAACAAATTTCAAAATGGACAGAAGACATAACAGACAAGGCAAGAAGATCGATTAAGGCCAAGAGTTTGAGACCAGCCTGGGCAACACAGCAAGACCCCATCGCTACAAAAAAATAAAAGACACGAACAGACATTTCACCAGAGAGGATATGTGTACAGCATATAAGCAAATGAAAAGATGCTAAAACATTATTGCCATCAGGGATATGCAAATTAAAACCACAATGAGGTAGCACTACACTCAGAATAACTAAGAAAAATGTAGTGACTATATCAAATGCTGGTGAGGAAGCAGAGAACTGAATAACTTATACACTGACGATAGGACTGAAAATAATATAGTCACTGGAAAACTATTTGACAGTCTCTTATAAAACTAAACACGTAACTGGCATTTGATCCAGTAATTGTATGCTTGGACATTTATTGTAGAGAAATAAAAATATGCATTCACACAAAAACACGTACATAAATGTTTATAGCAGCTTTGTTAAAAATAGTGCAAAACTAGAAACAACCCAAATGTCCCTCAATGGGTGAATGTTTAAACAAACTATGGTACATCTATACCATGGAAAATGGGTTAGCAAAAAAGAAATAAACCATAGATACACACCATAACCTGGATGTATCTCCAAATTATTATTTCAGTGAAAAAAGCCTAATTATAAAAGATTATATATCATTTATTCTGTTTATATAGCAATCGTGAAAAGATAAACTATAGAAATGGAGAAAAGATTAGTGATTGTCCAGGGTTAGGGAGTCTCTATCAACAGTAGAGAAGTGGGTATAGCTACAAAAGGGCAGCAGGAGAGATCCTCATGGCAATGGTGCTGTTCTGTAACTTGACTATATCAATGTAAATATTCTGATCATGATCTTATTCTGTAGTTTTTCAAGATGTTACCACTGGAGGAAACTGGGTAAAGGGAAATGGGATCTCTCTGCATCATTTTTTACAACTGAATGAGAATCTACAATGATCTCAAAATAAAAAGCTTAAATTAAAAAAGTAAACAGTATCAACTTATTAAAGACTGGTCAAATGAGAAACAAGAAAAAGTGGAAAAGTGTTGCTGTAGTCTATAACACAATCATGTTTCTCAAAAAAAGACTAGAAAATAGCCAACAACCATGTGAAAATCTGTTCAACATCACTAATCATCAAGGATGTGCAAAATAAAACCACAATGAGATAACACCTTATTTCTGCAAGAATGGCCATAATTAAAAAGTAAAAAAAAAAAAAAAAAAAAAAAAAAAAAAAAAAAAAGATAGTTGATGTTCGTGTAGATGTGGTGAAAAGAGAACCACTGTACACTGCTGGTGGGAATGTAAATTAGTGCTAACACTATGGAAAATAATATAGAGATTCCTGAAAAAACTGAAAGTAGATCTACCATCCAATCCAACAATCCTGCTACCGCAAAAATAAAAGTCATTATATGAAAAAGACACTTGCACACACACTTATAGCAGCACAATTAACAATTGCAAGGATGTGGAATCAAACTAAATGTCCATCAGCCAACGAGTGGATTAAGTAAATGTGGTATATAAACACCATGGCATACTACTAAGCCATAAAAAGGAATAAAATAATGTCTTTTGCAGCAACTTGGATGGAATTGGAGGCCATTATTCTAAGTGAAGTAACCCAGGAATGGAAAACCAAATACCATATGTTCTTACTTATAACTGGGGGCTAAGCTATGCGGACTCCAAAACAAACAGAGTGATATAATGGACTGTGGGGACCCATGGGCGATGTCAAGGGGCAAGGATAAAAGAGTACATTGGGTACGGTGTACACTGCTCAGGTGATGAATGCACTAAAATCTCAGAATTCACTACGAAACAACTCATCCATGTAACAAAAACCACATGCACCCCCAAAACTACTGAAATTTTAAAAAGTAAAACACATAGAAATAAAAATAAATTAAAAGAGTGGTCTATAACATAATCAATAAGGCTTTTAAACTACAAACCGAACAAATAAGCAAAATCCAATAATAGAAAAATTATCCTTAGAAAACTGAACACTATGTGTTTTCTACATATGAATTAAATGTAAAGATGGCTTGTAACACCAGCACTTTGGGAGGCCAAGGTGAGAGAATCACTTGAACTCAAGAATTAAGAGACCAGCCTAGAAAAAATAAGGAGACCTTGTCTCTATGTGCACACACACACACACACACACACACACACACACGCATCAGCGGGCATGGGGATGTATGCCTGCAGTCTCAGCTACTTAGAAGGCTGAGGCTGGCGGATCACTTGAGCCCAGGAGGCTGAGGCTGCAGTGGATCGTTATCATTCTACTGCACTCCAGACTGGGTGACAGAACAAGATTCTGTCTCAAAAAAAAACAAAACAAAATGAAAGCAAACAAATAAAAAACAGTAAAGGTGATCAAAGAAATTGAACACTATAATGTATAAACCCTATACACATTTTTGTAATAATATTTATATTGGCAATTGTGTCATTCTAAATGCATTGATTCAATCAAACACTCCTCATGAATTTTGTTATCAAAGTTTTGATTTGGGAAGTGACATAATTTCCTTAAAATAGGAGATCGTTCTAAAAAATGAAATCGATAAAAATAAAGAGTGTAGGTCAGCTGGGCATTGTGGCTCACACCTGTAATCCCAGAATTTTGGGAGGCTGAGGCGGGCAGATTGCCTGAGGTCAGGAGTTCGAGACCACCCTGACTAACACGGTGAAACCCCGTCTCTACTGAAAATACAAAAATTAGTCGGGTTTTGTTGCAGGCGGCTGTAATCCCAGCTACTCAGTAGTATGAGGCAGGAGAATCACTTGAACCCGGAGGCAAAGGTTGCAGTGAGCCAAGATAGTGCCACTGCACTCCAGCTTGGGCAACAGAGCAAGACTCCATCAAGAAAGGAAGAAAGGAAAGGAAGGGAAGGAAGGGAAGGAAGGGAAAGAAAAAAGAAAAGAAAAGAAAAGAGAGAAAGAAAGAGAGAGAGAAAGAAAGGAGGGAGGAAGGAAAGAAAGGGAAAGAAAGAAAGAAAGAAAGAAAGAAAGAAAGAAAGAAAGAAAGAAAGAAAGAGAGAGAGAAAGGAAGGAAGGAAGGAAGGAAGGAAGGAAGGAAGGAAGGAAGGAAGGAAGGAAGGAAGGAAGGAAGGAGGAAGGAAAGAAAGAAAGAAGAAAGAAAAAGAAAGAAAGAAGAAAGGAAGAAAGAAAGAAAGAGAAAGAAAGAAAGGAGGGAGTGAGGGGTGGAGGGAGGGAGGGAGGGGGGAGGGAGGGAGGAAGGAAGGAAGGAAGGAAGGAAGGAAGGAAGGAAGGAAGGAAGGAAGGAAGGAAGGAAGGAAGGAAGGAAGGAGTGTATGTCTTTAGGTCTTGTACCTAAGTTAATACAGAATGCACAAGAAGGAAAAATGATTAAGAAATAGTATAAATAGTATTTATAATGCATTTTCAATGTCAGGCTTACAGATTTCCCAGAACATTAATCTCAAGTTATTTTCCACTCTTTACCAGTGACTTCTCATGCTATACTCAGTGTGACACCAGGGAAACATTAAAAACTAAATCTAGGCATCATTTACACCAACGTCTGCAAGTCCCACTAGTAACTCATTATGAACAGTTCACTGTGGTTTACTCTATTCTGTGTACAATACATCATTGCTTCCATTTCAGAGAACTTCAGCAAATCCATTGCAAGAACAAATAGCAGATGTTGTAAACATGTAGATAATCATGTCAATGTCTGCTTAATGTTGGCATTTGCCATTAACCAAAATGCCTCTAAGAAACATGCTGAAAAGTATACCTAATTACATATGGTCTTTTTATAATATTTCATTAATAAAATGCCTAAAACAGCATGATCAATATTTATCCTAATACTTTTTTGGAACCATGCAAAACATTTTAAAGAAAAGCATGTCACAATTATTTACAGAAGCTCAATTATTATATAAAATACAGAGAAATACTTTCAAATCCACTCTTCTAAATGGACTAAGACATAAAATATAAATGTTTAGCAAGTTAATTAATATTTCATTATAATTGTAAATTAGGAGTGCTTAACTCCTCATTTAAAATGCTAACAAAAGTTGTATATGTGAAATAACTATACTAAAATCAGACAATCAGCTATACTATTTAAATCAGAGTAAGGATTATTTTCCAGAAGCTCAAGAAAGAAAAAATCATCTATTCCTTCTCCCATGGAATCATATGTATTTTTATCGACAAAAAATAAATATAATGTTTTAAACCAGAGAATTAAAGTATATAAAAAATTAAATTACATTAAAACATATGTATATATACTATTTTAAACAACTCCTTACAAGAATAGACACCAACTTCCTAATTATTCCGTCATCTTACTAGGAAAGAAAATAAGAAAAAAGTCTGTATGACATATTTCATTTTACAAATTCAAGACAGCATTATGACCTTGTGTTGCAATTTAACATTGATGGAAAAAATGATATGCTCTGAAAATCCCATGTTTCTGAAGGTTCCAGTTTTTAGGAATAAAATATATAAATATATAAATGTGTATATATATTATATATAAGTGTATATATAAGTATAATATGTAAATGTATATATAATATACAATTATGCATTATATTGTGCATACATTTATATATACTATATAGAATATATCTTATATACAGTTATATAAATATGTATTAGATATAAAATAGAATATATAAGATATATATTATACATAAGGAATTGTATATATTCTTATATATAAGATCTCATATATAATATTCTTATATATTATATATAAGATCTCACATATAATATTCTTATATTACATATTTTATATATAATATAAATTATTATACATTATATATAAGAAAATATATTTTCTTTTTTAACTTTCAGTACTAGAATCGGTAATCATTTCAAATGTTTTACACATTTGCCTCACATTTTAAAAGTGAGTATACTAATGGTAATTAAACTTTGTTCAGATAACTCGAGTAGTTAAGAAACAGGAACATTTTCTTCTATTAAACAATACTGTTAGTTACATGCTTGCTTTTTAAAAAATGTTATCCTGGGTTTTTCCTTTGTTGAGTTGTATGCTGTTTCATACCTCTGACAGTATGAAAATTTTTAGAAGGAAAGAAAATTTGCAACCCCTTCTAATTCAGTATCTACAATCTACTATAGACTGAAAATTAAGATTATTAATATTCTGTGCCAATTAAGGCCAAGTTGGAACTGATTGAAATAAAGTAAGTTTGAGTGCATGATCTTCATGCACATTTGTTAAAAATCACTTACATCAACTGCAGGCATTTCTTTTCCCATTTAATTCCAGGTTCTTGGCGAGATCTGCTATCTGAGATATTCAGAAATTTATATTCATGATAAACTAAACAATATTTTACTTTTTAATTTAAAATTTTACTGACAAGCACAATAAAAGCTGATATATTTGTGAATTTACTATAGGCTAAAGAGTTCATTAAAAATTAGTTTCTTCTGTTTATGATACATTCTGATATTTATTCAATTGACATGATCAAAAACACTGTTTCCTAAAACTGCTTCACAGAATACTAGCTGTGACATATAGTCTCTGAAAATCAAAATCTTTATCCCAATAAATTTGAGAAATAATGTCAAATGTATTGAGTTTAGCAAATCCTCTGTGAGAAGCTATGTATGTATGTATGTATGTATGTATGTATGTTAAACCTATCTGATAAAATAAATATCCCATAAACCTTATTTTGAAAAGGAAGAATCCAAAAATAGTAAAGTTGTGGCCAAGACAATACTAGGTTCATCAAGTCCAAATTGATTTTTTTTTCATAATAGATTTATAAGAAGGCTTTATTTCTCTTGCACTTCACTTGGGGATACAGTTCTCTAAGCACAGGTAATCTGTGTTATTTAGAAACTAAAATATACAGGTGTGGGTGTGAATTCTTGCATTCTTTTTTCCCTGGAAACCATATGTTGAAATAGAGTATTGCAGGAGGCTAGGTTCCTGAGAGACTCTTTGGAGTAGAGCTCCTAGCCAACTTGCACTGGAGAATACACTGTGTTAGACAAATAAACCTTTGTTGATTGAAACCACTGAAATTTCAGGGTTGATTTATTACTGCAGCATATCCTAACCTACCTAACCTACCAAAACCAATAATATAGTTGAATTCTAAAATAATGAAAGTGACACAAAGGGAGCTAACATAAACCTAAAATTACAGTTGTTCAGACACTGAAAATTCCTTATTCATCCTATGTCATCTAAATACACTTGTCAAGAAAAAATCTAAAATGTTATGTTTATAAATCTTCATTAAATATACTTTGCTATGTTGCTACATGATCGGCACTGTCATAAGTTAACAGGGTAAAATAACATAAAAGGCATACAAGGTTCTTACTCTCATGGAGCTAAAAATTAGTTCAGTCACTGTGGAAAGCAGTCAGACATTTCTCAAAGAACTTAAAATAAAACTACCATTAAACCCAGCAATCCCATTAGCAGGTATATATCCAAAAGAAGATAAATCATTCTACTAAAAAACACACACACTCATATGTTCATCGCATCACGATTCACAATAGCAAACACATGGAATCAATCTAGGTGCTCATCAATAGTGGACTGGATAAAGAAAATATGGTATCT
This sequence comes from Piliocolobus tephrosceles, assembly GCF_002776525.5. Taxonomy (NCBI): domain Eukaryota; kingdom Metazoa; phylum Chordata; class Mammalia; order Primates; family Cercopithecidae; genus Piliocolobus; species Piliocolobus tephrosceles. The sequence goes on from NC_045437.1 coordinate 169,352,467, forward strand.
ATACACCATGGGATACTACACAGTCATAAAAAAGAATGAAATCCTGTGCTTTGCAGTGACATGGATGCAGCTGGAGGCCATAATCTTTAGCAAATTAATACAGGAGCAGAAAATCAAATACTATATGTTCTGACTTATAAGCAGGAGCTAAACACGGGGCACTCAAGGACATAAAGACAACAGTGATAAACACTGGGGACTAGTGGGGGGAGAGAAGAAGGGGGAAAAGTGTTGAAAAACTGTTGGGTACTATGCTCACTACCTGAGTGAAGGGATCAACTCTACTCCAAACCTCAGCATCACACAATATGCCCATGTTGAAAACCTGCAAATGTACCCCCCGAATCTAAAATTAAAATACAAATTATTTTTTTTAAAAGAAAGAAAATGTCCAGTGGGCAACATGCTCATTTTTTAAAAAGGTGACAAATTTTTCATTCTTTGTATTAGATAACATACGTAATTCCTGCTCCCATGCTAAAGTTCATTTAAAGACACATTAAAATTATGGTACTCATAACAACAATAAAAAAGAATTGTCTGTTAGAGTGACAGATTGTGACCAAATCAAATTAGATACTTCTTGGTTCTCTTGTGTAATGGAAACCTAATTGAATATAACCATTAAACGATTTCAAAATTTATTTTGAAACAGAAAATTATTCTAGGCAAATTGAAACAAATTTCACAAAACTGCTACAATTTAAAATTTTACCACTAACCAAATTCTGTTTCTATGACACAGTACACGAAGCACCACTTTTGTTAGAAAATTTCTGTTAAATTTGCAGAAACATCTTATTTTTAAATTATATTTCTAGCCATGTTAATCGAACATATTCCACTGTATTGATCAATGTAATCTGCTTTCTACAATTAAAAAGAACGTTATTAAAATAATACCGTATTATTTTTCAAAAAACAGAAGCTCTTCCAAAGACTTCCATAATTTTATTATACATACAATACGTGTACATTAAATTCCTTTCCTATACTAATAGTGGAAACAACATTGGCAATGATATAATTTAAAAAGGGCCAGGCGTGGTGGTTCACACCTGTAATCCCAGCACTTTGGGAGGCTAAGGCAGGCAGATTGCTGGAGCTCAAGAGTTCAAGACCAGCCTAGGCAACACGGTGAAACCCCATCTCTACTAAAAATACAAAAATTAGCCAGGCATAGTGGCACACGCCTGTAATCTCAGCTACTCAGGAGGCTGAGGCAGGGGAATCGCTTGAACCTGGGAAGCAGAGGTTGCAGTGAGCCCAGATCACGCCATTGCACTCCAGCCTGGACGACAGAGTGGGACTTCATCTCCAAAAAAAATAAAATGAAATAAGATATATTTTAAAACGTTTGTAAAGTAGCTGTGTTTAATCTGAAAATTCACAAATATCAAAGGGAATTAGATGGGCCAAAGTATTGCCTGCCATGTCCTTTATATTGAAAAATACTTCAAGCCAATGCTAATTTGATTTGTGTGGTTTAAAGGAAGACTTCTGAAGACATGAAGTGAGTCGGACCTCATCTATTTACTGTTAGCACAGAGTGAAAAAAGAACATTTAATATTATAATTGCATAGGAAATCAAAGTTTCTCAATAAAAAATACTTAACTGGTTTACTTTCCTCACAATTTCAGACAATCATCATCTTGTATCAGCTTAGTAAATAATGGCCTATCTGCAGGTTCACTAAATATTTTAACAATAGTATCTTGTTTATACAAAACAAGACTTAAATATATTCTTTGTTCCCTGTTTTTCCTTGCTCTCTGCATCTCTGTTCAGGTGCCAGTGTGTTTTCATTAAATCTCTTTCTTCATCAGTCTGCAGACACATTATCAGAAACCAAAAAGAACATAATATGGTTAGAAATATTTCAAATCTAAGCAACAGCTAATCTGCATACTACAGGAGTTAACTCCATTAGATAATACTACATTGTCAGTATACTAAGTATGACTTCACTTTTTAGTGCAATCACAAAAACATTATGAGCAAAAATTGTCTTGGATGTTTTCCTGATAACTATCTCCCATCCTGCAAAAAATAAAATCCTAGAAATGTTATTGGCTAATCCAGTATTCATGCCAAGTAAATCTTAGGTTACCTGAGCTATAGAACTAAGAGGTTATTGGTGAGTATTGGAATTCATTGGACATTATGAGTATTAGTAACTTCAGGAAGCAGATGTTAAACTCTTGGATATTTTGGTGCATACTGTCTATGATTAATGAAACAATCACAAACATGCATGCTGGGCCATATTATTCTGTATTTTAACGAATGCCAGTTTCCCCAAGGGCATACAATGCAGCCTGTTATGAATAAGGTTTCAGTATCAAGTATAAATCTCCCTAAAAAATGTTACAGGGTGAATGTCTAGTTTTGAATTTTATTTTTAAATGAGTTAATCATTATAACATAAAGTACTTCCATAAGTGAATACAGCTTACGAAACAATGTCTCAGAAAGTTATTGGAAGTAATTTATTCTACGTTTTTTACTTTGTCTAAGGATGACTAACTGAACTAGTAGGTATCAAAGTTACTTAAAAGCTATAGGGCATCAAACAAATTTGAATACTATCAGATGTCAGTTTAGAATAACTTAATTCAAATACTAGTCCCTGATTTAAAAAAATCAGTAAACAGCAATAAGTCACTTTTACAATTTAAAGTTATCTTCTTCTTTACATGTGCTAGCAACTATTAATATACTACATTAAATGACAATAGTATACATTTTTTCTTTGACTTGTTGTTCCTAGGGATTTCTTGGTGATTTGTTAAAGCAGTTTGAAATTAATATATTTAAATAACATTTTAATATATTAAAGCAAAATGATCTCATTAGATTATTTAATTTCTGTGTTCAAAATAATCCAGTAGTGGTTATTCCAGTACATAGTATTTCTTTCTTTGCATAAATTTAGCATGCTGGGAGGTTTATGTTCATATTCAGATTGCACAACTAAAACCTGGACTTCAGTTATAAAAACTGAGGGAGAGTTTGCAACATAGTATGGTCTTTAAAGACAGAGGTCCGATAGTCTACCTGACTGAAGTGGACAGATTGAAAATGCATATGAAAAGGCCTCGCATGACTCAATCCCCACAAGCAAGGAAACAGAGCATGTGTTCGTATACAATATACTGAAAGTTCAGTAACTTGATATTATAATCTCCAAACAATATTAGGTTAGGAAAGCCCTCTTTCTACCTTAACGACTGTAGTACTTTATTTAGTATCTGAATAGGCTGATTATAAGTACCCATATTTTTGAACACTAGAGGGAGTATACAAAAGAAAAGAAAAAGAAGTCAAAGTGATATTACCTCGTTTCTCGGTGTTTTAAATTGCATTAGGTCTTACCAATCTGCTTGCTTATTTCTAAAGCACATAAGTAGAATGCTTAAAACTTATTTAAACAGTATCCAATATCCATTTTTAAATGTCATTTTCCAGTTAATTTAAAATTGGTAATGGCTAAAGGCAAGAAAAATGCACGATATTCAAGAGGCAGAAAAACAGAGAAGGTTGTAAAAAGTAGACATACTTTCTCCCCATCTTAGTTTATATATTCTATTAGAAGAAAGTAGAATTACATCTGATTTAGAATATATAATTCTAAGTACTTCGAAGAGTTTAAAATTACATTCCTAGGCAAAAGGGAAAAATGGGCACTCCTAAATCAGGGTCAGACTTTTGTCTGAAGATGAAATCCTGAGATTCCAGGCCACATTTAGGGTTTATATAGACACAGTGTCTCCAAAATTTCTACATTGGAGGACAACGTGGGAGCCACTGGTTGGGAGATGAGAGGGGTAAGGACTTCACGAGCTAATATTTCTTAAAAACTCAGAACCGTGACACACAGTAAGCATTCAGGGTACTAGCTATTGCCGAGAGATCCTTGTCTATTCCAAAAAATAAGAACATGGGTTGAGTTGAATGGGAATGGGACGAGTTTAATGAAACTAGTAGATTATGGAATCAAAGTAGGAGAAACAAGAGTTCCCTTCAGCCAATCCAAAAACTACCACCATATATAATGGGCAAGAAGATAAATAATCCATATGAAATATTTAATAAATATCTATTCCTTGTTCCTTCTCTGCAAATACTGGATTGCAGCAGAAAGTAAAAGGTAATAGTTTGATCCTTGAGAACTTCGGAAGGATGAGTTTAGAGTTGAAAGAGATCGGTGATTTATTAATTCATTTAATGAGCATCGACTACATGCCAGCCACTGCTCTAGAAACTTGAAATACAAAAAGAGAACAAAAATATGTCACTGACCTTCAGAAGCTGGAAGCAGGAAACAATAATAAATATGAGAAATAAATTGTTCAGTATACGAAAGGCTGACAATTATTAAGAAAAAAGGAAAGAAAAACAGGAAATGCAGCAGCATACAACAACATGTGGAGTTGTCCGAACAGGCTGCGGTGTGGTGCCACTGCAGCAAAGTTTGAGTGAGGTGAGTGTTTGCTCAGGTGGGGATTTAAGCATGAAAATGTGCTTAGCGCATCTGTTCCTGTAACAGCCGACTACTGCAACTGAGCCTGAAGTAAGGAGAGCCACAGAGAAAGTAGTAAATAGGGGAGGACATTAGAACCATAACAAGGAAAGAGAACCACTGTGCAAGGCCTCATAGACACAGTAAGTGCTCTGACTTTGAGTAAAATGAGAAACTGCTACAGGGATCTGAAAAAAGTAACATGGTCTAACTTTACCCTTACTGATAATGCTGAGAAAGGTTTAAGAGAGCCAAGGAGTAGGAGAAGGAGAATAGTCAGGAGGCTATTGTAGCAATCAAAGTGAGAAATAATGTGTGGCTTGGACCAGGAGGCTTGGACCAGGATGGTAACAGTGAAAGAGATAAAAATTGGTCAGATTCTGGAAACATTTTGAAGATGGGGCTAACTAGGCTTTCTAGTGAATTGAACGTAACGCATGAGAGAAAGAGGAATCAATAATGACTTCCAGGTGTAAAGGATGGAGATGACATCAACTGATGAGGGAAGAACTGCATGGAATTAGGTTTTGCGGGAGGGAGGAGATCTGGGTTCAGTTTGCTATGTGGCAAAATTAAGGTGTCTCTTAGCCAAGCAGAGATAGGGAGTAGACTGCTGGCTACACAATTTCAGAAAAAAGGTTTGGGCTGGGAGTCATAGACATATAAATGGAATTTATCCACAAGGCTGAATAAAACACCAAGAAGAGTACTTTTTTAAAGAATGAAAATTTCAGTTTAGACATCCTAGAGGAGGAATAAGTGAAGGTAACAAAAAGAAAAATCAGTGAAATGAAATGGTAATTCTTCAAGCTAAGTGAAGAAAATTATTAAAGAGACTGTCAACTGCTGCTAGATTAGGCCTGAGGGTTGACTATTGGATTAAATAACATGGAGTCTCTGACAACCTTGATAGAGGCAGTTTTGGTATGGTAGTGAGAGTATAGATCTGACTGGAGTGCATTTAGGAAAGAACAGGAGAAAATGGGTGACAGCAAGTACAGAGAACTCTTTCACTTTTTTTTAATTATTTTATTTTTTAAAGAAGAACTAAGAAATCAGATGGTAATTTTTAGGGGAAGAGGGCTTAAGACAGGGTTTTAATACTTATTTCATTTGTGTGCTGATAGGAATCATTTAGGGGAGAGAGAAAACAATGATGGTATATGAGAGATAGAGGAAGATTATTCATGATGTTCTTGAGTAAATGGGAAATAATGGGCTCTCACACACAAGTAGAACGATTGGCTTTTGGTCCCTAATAAGTATTACATGGAATTGAATTTTCAAGTTCAAATTCCTGATCAGATAATAACAGTGAGACTTTCAAAATGTTTTCTTGAAAGTTATATAGTTAGTAATCAACAGAGAGAGAAAGATTACTAGGTCTTAAAATAATGCACAGACAGGGAATAACTTTGAAGTGACATAAGCAAATCCAAGATAGTGGGGTAGTAATTATAAACATAAGGGGTACAGATATCAAGTTGGGTAAAATATTGTAATATTGTCAAGATTGTCTGGGATGGTCTCTGTGTTACTCACTGAATGAAAGACAAAGATAATGCCAAATTGGAAAGACTGGACCATTGGATGTCAGGCTGGAAGGCTGGGTTTGGTCATTTGACATTTTAAGTAATAGGAGATAGTGTGTGATCCTTTAAGCAGGGGACTGGCCCAAAGAAAGCAGTACATTAGATTAATCTGGCAGTGTTTAGAGAATGAACTGGCAGAGGAGAACAAAAGGCAGATAAATGAGCTCTAGGGCTATTAAAATACCATCCATGAAATTAACAGCATACGGATTAGAGAGGTGGCAGTGGGAAAGAAAGCAGCTAATCAAAATCCCCTTCTCAGCAAGAATCAACAAGACTTAACAAGGATTATATGCTCTTGTTGCATCTTGTAATTTTCTTTTATAACCCTTAATACTCTACCATAAATATTATTTATATTGTTATTTGAATAATGTCTCTCTATTAAAATATAAGTTCCAAGATGGCAGGGGCTACATATGTTTTGCTGACTATTTTATCCATATGGACTAGCCCAGTACCCTGCATACAGTAGGCAATAAAAGAAATATTTTTCTTGGTTTATTTTTATTTTTATTTTTTGAGGCAGTCTTTCTCTGTCACCCAGGCTTGAATGCAGGAGCATGGTCACAGTTCAATGGAACCTTGAACTCCTGGGCTCAAGTGATCCTCCCACCTACTATAGTATAGTAGCTACTCTACTATAGTCAGAGTAGCTGGGACTATAGGCACATACCACAGCATCCAGCTTATTTTTCATTTCTTACAGAAACAGGGTCTTGCTCTGTTGCCCAAGCTGGTCTTGAACTCCTGGCCTAAAGCAATCCTCCTGCCTCTACTTCCCAAAGTGTCAAAAAAAAATTAATGAGTAAATAAGATATGGATTTCAAAGAAGTTAAGGAAGCAAAAGGCAGAAAAACAGAAGAAAAAAAGTAAGACAGAAAGTTGAGGAGAAAGGAGAAACACAAGAAAGGAAAAAGAGACATGATTTAACGAAAGCAGAAGATGAAAAAGAGTAAAAAGAAATTACGTTGAAGTTAGAAGACTGAAAAATAGCAGAGCGACTGTGTGGCTGCCAGGAATTGGGAAGCAGGTCATGGACTTCGGCTTAAAGGGGGAAATACCAAGAGTTCAACTCCAACACTTGCTTTTAGCTAACCTCTCTGTCTGTGCTTCCTCATCTATAGAATAATTACAGGTACCTCAAAGTGTGGCTATGAGGATTAAAGTAGTTAACTCACAATAGTCCCTGGTACACAGTGAGCATTTAACAGTTGTCAGTCATCAGTATCATCATCATCTATAATTTGTCCCCTACCAGACAGCAGTGAAACCATTCTAAATTCTCTTCTGTCTACAGAAATGAAAACGGCAGAAGCGGCATAAGACTAACTGATGGATGAGACAAAAGTCCTTCCACTAATCAAGGTTGCCTCTGATCTCACTCACAAACTACCTGGCAAGAAGACAAACTGCTGAGCCTCGACTGCTCCCTTCATTCCTTCTGAGTTTCTCCTTTTTTCTCCCCAATCCTAAAACACACATATTTACCCAAATCCCTTAAAAATTATCAATTTAACTTTTATTTCATTGTGAAAAAAATGGAAAGCACGAAAAATGAAGTGGTGGATGGAAACTGGAAGGTGTATTTTTAAAGTAGGTTGAATTAAGGAAAAAAGAATGAGGTAAATGTAAAGAAAAATACAAATAATGGTATTTTAAAAAGATAGCAAATACAAGACATGAAAGAGACATGAAGTCTCAATACTTGATGGATAAGCATAAAGAAAGAAAAAGGCAGGTAGCAAAAGCAGTATTAAGTAATATGGAATAAGATGGAAGAGCAAGAGCAGTAGTTCTCAAAGCAGCCCTTTGGGTTCCTAGTGCTACTACTGCAAAGTAGAAAGAGGACATTTGGCATCATCTAGAAATATTTTCCATGGTCACATCAACATTTTTGGTTGCTACTGGCATCTAGTTGTAGATGCTGCCAACCATCCTACAATGCAAAGGACAATCCCCCCAACAAAGAATTATTCACTCAATATGTCAACAGTGCGGAGTTTGAGAAACCCTGAGCCAGAGGTGAAAGGTAAAAAGATGGAAGTATAACAGATTTAGTCACCTCTCTGCTCAAAAGTCCCATTTTACTCCAAGGAAGAGTCAAAATCCTTAGACATGTCCCCATATCCATCAGACCTTACCACTGCTACCCTTGCCCTGCTCCTCCACTCCTGCCACCCTGGCCCCTTGTTCTGCTGCAAATGCATGGGAAACTTGCCCACTCTAAGGTCCTTGGGCTGCTGTTCCCTACTTGGGAAAATGCTCCCCTAGATTTCCTTACTGCTTGCTCCTTCGCCTTCAAGCTTTCCCCCAATGCCGCCATGCCGCTGTCTCACTGAGGCTTATTCTGGACAATCCTATTGAAAATTGCACTTCCTCCTCATCACTGTTTATCCCATTATAACCTTTCATTACTTCATAAGATCAATCACCTTCTAATATTTGATGTAAACTGGTGTTTATTTTACTGACCTATCTTCCCCCTGCCCTTTCCATCTACTATGTAAACTCCATGAAGGAATTTTGTCTGTTTTGTTCCCCACTATATCCCTAGAAACTAGAACAGTGCCTGGTATACAGTAGGTGTTAAACACTGCTTGTTGAATAAATGAATAAAGGGGCTCAGACAAATTTAAATAATAATAATAACGACAGATACACATATAATGCTTGCTTTAGGCATCGGAACTATTCTAAACGTTCTACAAAGAACTCATTTAATCTTTGTAACCAACTTATACTGCACGTAACATTGTCACTACCGCCACGCTAAGGAGGAAATGAAAGCAGAGAGAAATTAAATAATGTGCTCAATATTGCACAGCAGAGTAATTTGAAAAAAAAGCAGTCTGGCTTCAGGTTTGCGCCCTCACCCTTCTATACTATGCCACCTTACTGAGTAACACAGACTAAAATTCTCTTACTAAAAAAAAAAGATAACTCCAAACATTTATCAAAAACATTGATCTGTGCAATAAAGAGACAATCAAATTTATACTTGATTCTATATATAAAATTGAATAAACATAAATATATCTCTGATATTTGGGCTTTAAAATTACAAAGTTATCTCAATTAATAATAGCCAGTCTACAGTGTTACCACGGTCATCAGAAGTAAACAGAAAATAGTTACTTCAAGGGCAGATCACTAAGCTTATTCATATTTGCATCTTTTACTTTCTTTAGCATAGTGACTTACATATATCAATAATTCAATATGTCTTTCATAATTCATGTTAATGTCACACAGGAAAATAATAAAATAAAGAAAAATGCTGTTCTGGAATCAGTTTTAAGAAGAGAATATGCTTAATTTACAATGAGTTCTGAAAACTTTTTGTCCATCTGTTTACTGATATACTATGGCACACATCATAAGAAACAACAAAATGAGAGAGTTAACCTTTAGATACACAACATGCTATAATTTTTGCAAAGTAGTGAATTATAAATATACTATCTATTTTCACACTGACATCACATTCTAAGAGAAATAAACTGTTGATATGCCACTCATTTTTTTCCCCTACATAAAAAACATCAAACCACAGCCATCAGTATTTCTTTTTTTTCTTTTTGTAGAGCCAGGACTTTTAATTCTGAAAATTATGGAGCTGAACCTCAAACAATTAGCTAAAACTTCTAAAAAACAAAATGGCAATCAACCACTTGTTTTGTCTCTTTACCTGAGTCATTCCCACCCACCCAAGATTCTCTGAACATGCGCAGGAACCACATTTGTGTGACGTTTTGTTCCAGAAGAAATAATCCCAACTTTTTTTCCTTCTTTTGAAGGTGTTTGTGATATTGGGGGAGGGGGAATATTAACAACCACTGATACTAGAAGGCAATTGATTTGACTGACATTTTTTAATCCAGTGTTTTTCTCTCATATAAACATACAGTTTGAAATCTTGAGATGTGATATTATGAAAGGGGAATATGCACACCAATGTATCTGTTACCATTTGTGTGGTACTAGAGAAAGAACCTGTCAGAAATCATCAAATTTGCTTTTTCCAGACAAGGATGACATATGTTATCTGTAGCTGAAAATCTATTTATAGTGTCTCAAACATCATGATAACTGTCTCATTGAGCATAAGTATGTAATTTGCCAAATTTCAATTATTCTACAAGTAAACATTTATCTCAAATACCAATCTGAAGTACCATTTGCAAAGTAGAAAGAGAGAAAACAAAGATGATGAATATAAATTCAGTCCTAACAATGTTAATATTTCTTGCCTGAAAGTGGGGTCTGGGATTTTAAATCCTTTGGAATCCTCATGTCTTTCCTTTCTAAATAAATAAATAGCTTATCCCATATAAGCAAGACAACATTTGTCCTGAGCTGACAGGCTACCTTGTGAGTCTACTTTGATTTGGATATTAGATATGTCTTTATTTTCACTTTTCAGTTAATGCTACTTTCTGGTTCTTGTTTAAAGACAAATTACTGCTGGCTTTGGGTTCCTAGTTCCTATGGGAAACTTAATTCAGAGTAATTCTCCAAATGAACACTAACTTTTAACACAATAAAAACATTTCTATTCATAATATACTGGAAAAGAAAACAATTGTAGAATAAGGCCATTTCTTATACCCCTTATATGTGGGAGAGAGGAGGTGGTTTATAATAGATAGCACTAAAGTTAATACAAGAAATCAAATTATAATAAACGTATGACATCATTAGCCAGTTCAGTAATGTTGCTCCTAGTAAAGAATTCAACAAGATTCTCTAATTCATCAGTCATAGCAGAAAACAAGAAAACTGTCAAATCTCAAACATCTCAGAAAACTTAAGGATACTATTTCTCTTCTAAGGTAATTTAACAGCAACAAAAGAGAATAATACATTCCAAATTATTTTTATTCATTTGAAACAATTACATACAATGCTGGATATCAACAAGCTTCCATATTAGTTGTTCCTTTATTTTCTCAGCCAGAATATTAAAGAGCTATGTAATATTCTTATCAACATTTTTGTTGAATAAACTAAAGGTAATTAATCACAGCACTTTTTTATTCGCAAATTTTAAATTGCAAGGTCTAATTTACTCAGTATTAATTTTGTCTCAATACTGTTTTCTGCAACCCACAAAAACAAAGACTGTTACCATGTTAATAAACTACAGCAAGCCTTAATGAAATAATGAAATGGTTTATTAGCTTCACTCCCAATTTAAGAAACAGTGTCCACATATATACTGCTGCTGCAAGCAAAAATCTGTGAAAACTCCCTGGAAGACAGTTTGGCAACATGAATTGAGAATTATAAAGCTTTCAGATCCTTGACATCTAAGAAAATGTTTAAAAACAATTAGGAAATGTGATAGAGCTTGGTGGTTAATGCTGTTCTCTGACACCAAGCTATCTGGCAATGACACCTCACTTCTCCACTTACAAGTCAAGTGAGTTGGGCAAATGACTTAATATCTCGGACCTCAGATTTCTTATCTGTAAAATGGGCAATATTAGTAACTTCCTCATCTATCCGTTTTGAGAATTAGATAATTTAATATAGATAAATGCACTGAGAAGAGTACCTGGCAGAGGGTAAGACCTCTGTTAGCTATTCATATTGCCAAAACTCCTCTTTCTAGTGGTATTTAATAACCATGAAAAGCTGGAAATAAATAGACTATCCAACATTAAGGGAAGTATGAAGTAACTTATAGCAAATCTGTGTAATAGTTATGATCTATATTATTCAAGAAAGTAGAAAATGTCATTGCTTATAATCTATAACTTTGTATAACTTCATCTATGTTAAAATATGCATACAAAAAGACTAAAAGGAAATATAACAAAATGCTTAGTATATCTATTTTTATGTGGTACTACAGATAATTTTTATTTTCTCTTTTATATTTCTTTAGATTTTTGCAAATTTTCTATAATATTCATGTACTGCTCCTAACATCAGAAAAAATAAATTTGACTTTTTTAATAGTGCCCTTTGTTGTTTGTTAATTTTGTATTTGCAGCGTGATGTCAGTTATGTATATTTCAATCAGAGTTGCATCAGCGAACTACTGGAATTTTATTACTCGAATTCTCAAAAATTGACCCTGAAATTTTTCATAAACTATTCTACAGAAAGAAAGTTCTATAGTTTGGGAAAACATGTTTTGCTCCAACTTGCATTTCTATCTCTTTTCCTACATTTAGATTTAAGTATCTGAGATCCTCAGAGAAGCAAGGGTGAAAATAACATAATCCAGGTAATAATGAAACCTATTAGACGGGCTTTATTATCTATGACTTCACTATTTCCTGAAACACATTGTCTATTACTTTAAGGCTGCTTGAATTTCTTATCAGCTAATTCTCTAAGTGCTGAATGTTTTAACTCATTGGAAATAGACAATGATGGATGATTACTGGCTATATTTATGTTCTCAAAATTATTTTTGGTAACATGCTAGGCCATCATGCCTAAGTAAAGAAAAATTTTAGAGCATTTTAGCATTTGGTAAATATACCACAATTTGGGGAGGTAGACTGTTGTATAAAGTAGTAAAAGTATGACTATTGCTACAATTAAAAGAACTACTAAATTCTACTTATTCACAACTTTAGAACTTGGAAAATACTTTGGGGTGGACATGGTGGCTCATGCCTATAATTCAAGCACTTTGGGAGGCCTAAGCAGGAGGATAACTTCAAGATAGGTGTTAAAAACCAGCTTGGGGAACATAGCAAGATACTATCTCTATCAAAAAAAAATTAAAATTAAAAATTAGCCAGAAGGCTGAGGTGGTAAGACTCCTTCAACCTAAGAGATGGAGGCTGCAGTGAGCCAAGATCTCTATCACTGCACTACAACCTAAGTGACAGGGCAAGACTCTGTCTCAAACAAAAAGAAAATACTTCCAAGATTATTCTCTATAATTTTTTCTTGTAATGAATTTTTTATGCATGGGCTCCTTAACCAAAAAATACTCAGTAGGACTTTCCAGAACAACAAACTATAGAATATCAAGTGGTTAAGACATTAAAAGAGGGAACATTTAAAAGTGAAAATATTTTTCAGATAATTGTTAATTCTGTTTTCAACAGTTCAAATCAGACTGTTTCCTATGGGTTTCAAATTTTTCAAAATTCAACTTAAATTTATTTCACTTTATGCCACTATAAGAAAAATTATGGGTGCTTTCCAGTCCATGGCAACAATGCTGACATACTTCTCACCAATGGAGATCCAGTCACTGAGTGATTCTAAGGCAACAACAAAACAACTTATTTTAACTTGTTCTTCCGTTAGAGTCATGTCTACTCAGGGAGCCTTTCAGGAAATTATTTACATAAATGTTATTTCAACTCATATAGTAGCTTTGTTGCTTCAAATCATAAAAATAAACACTACAAGAAAAGCTCAAGGTTATAATGAGTCTAAACTAGAAGAGAATCCTGCTAAAGCTGCAATTAAGTTTGTTTCCAGATAAAAGGCTGATTATTAGAGATTCCAGTGTCACTGTGACCAGGAAGATATGTGATCCCATATTAATACCTGCATTTAATGCAAAACAGTTTACCAGTGAGATCTTCAAAAAAGAACAGGCATATTGCTACTCAAAGGCATTAGATTATTTCAGAAATATTTTAAAAAGCAATTGCCTTGTTTCTACGTTTCATAGTGAAAAAGTATCACTCACACCTACTCTATCAGTTATGGTTAATTTTATCCCTAAAACTCTAGAGTTTCACCACTATTTTCTTTTTATTTTATTTTTTCAATGTGTAGAAAAATGCAACGTGGATTACTCATGTAGTCTAAACCTATTTCCTTTTACCTTCTGACTATCTCTTAAAACCTGATTTACATTAAGAAAAAGAAGAATTCAAAATCTTCCTTTTCAACTCTCCATTTCTCCAAAAGACTTACCTTTCATGGAAATCTTCAATATTTGGTTACAACATTTGAACATGTTATCTCCTATATATGGTATTGATCCATTTATGTTAATCATGACAAACTAAATCAACTGCATATCATATCATATATTTTAATCTTTTTAAGCTTCTTTCTTCATCAAAGACTTGCCATACTACTAAGTATGCAGCATGCATCATTTTATAAATCAACATATACTCATTCTTATTCTCAATTCTCCATTTCCCCAAGCCTGCAGTAAGAGTGGCCACTAAAGGCCACGATGCCTTTTGATAGCGCTGAGGTTGAAAGACGGGATAAATATATCCCTACCTAACCTTTGGAGCTCACTGAGACCAGAAACTATGCTTTATTCATCTTGGTGGCAATTAAAAAGGTGGTATTAGTACTTTGAACATGGTAGGTGCTCAAAAAGTATACTGAATTATATTTAAGGCTTTTCCAATAAATTAATTGCATAGAAAACTAAAGGACCCATATTATTTCTGAAAAGTCAAATTGTTTGAGATTTTACGAAATTCTGACAGTAGAATAAGGCTGCTCTTCGACTTTCTAGAAAGCCTGTTCCTCTGCTTCTAATATATAATCCAATTATAACCGATTAAGCAATTATAAATAAATAATCATAAAACAGATACCCACAATAACAACTCATCTTGCTGAGCAGACTGGAGTTTTGTCACTATTTATTAAAGTGTTTCAAGCAATTACTATTATGTTTGAATCTATTCCACTACCTGAGTTTTCAGATGACTTAAGCCCAGAGAACTTCTACGAAGAAAAGCAATTTCAGAATAACCTCAAACCAAAGTTTAATATTGTTGGTGCAGAAATTATGCAAAAACAAAGAACCGAATTAAAGAAGATTGCATTTTAACTAGATATTTTTTGAAAGCAGAAAGAAAAAACAAATACTATGTGATGACTGACATAGTGATAGAGTCATAACTACTTTTTTTCTTTTTAATTTCTGTTCCAAGTTAAGAAGAGCTCGCCGATAATTTATATTAAAATATATTATGGTCTAAAAGCATAGCATTGCCAATAAAGGAGTTAGAATTCTAAATATAGCAGTGTATATTTAACAGTACTCATTTTAAACTGCCAGAATATTGAATATGACAACTGATGAATAGCAACATTCATTTACAGAAACCAACAAGCTTCGTAATATACAAAGTTTTGTTATTTCTTTATCCAAAACTATACCAAAGACATGTTCACTCACATATGCAGGATTATCCTAAAAAGATACATGCTGGACAACTGCAAGATGTCATAGGTTAAACATGCCCTATAAATACTTTGTTCTCAAAATATTTTCATTCATATTATATGAATAGCCAATGTTTGGGGATTTGGCCATAGTAGGTACAGTTTCTTGTGCAAATCTAGGATGATGATACCCCACAAAAGTAATTAACAATCACATCACATTATTTATCAGTCATAAATTTCAGTTTCATGGTGAGATTTTTACTCAAACAGATCCTTAAGGCAAACAAATATTCCAAAATGTTGAGTCAAAATTGTATCTCTAGATTTGTCAGATATTTTCATCTACTGAGTTGTACATTATCTCTGCTTTCTATTCCTCTTATAAACAACCTTTTTTTTTCACCTTAAAAAATCTTCAGTAATGAAGACACAGAAAGTGGTATCAACAGATTTCCTGATTTACATTTTTGTGATTCTACCCAATAACCACAGGGAGGTTGAAGATTTCACTACAGATCTACATGATCTCTAAATGTGCATAAATAATGGTGCAAAGCAAAACCAGGACCATGTGTAGTTTCATTTATTCTGTGCAAAAAAAGTGAGTGGACTGGCATTATAACATAAGGAAGTGTGGCTCACAGACGCAGAATTCTGCTTAACTACCTTTCTTTTAGTCTCAGCCTCATGAAAACGGTAAATACGTTTCTGTGCCGCTGTAGGTTTTGCACATTCCCCATAGAAACCTTACCAATTATTAAGCACAATTCTGCCGAAAGGAATATGCCCAGTTTCATTTTTTAAAACGCCATAATGTTTCAGATGAAAACAGTCTGCCAAAGATGTCATATAAAAGAATAACAAAGAAAGGGACAGCATTTTTAGAATTGAATTTCAATGCATAACCCCACCATCTGTCAACCAGTTGTGAAGCAATAATCCTAGAGAAACCCTGAAAACACGAACAAGTTTTATCCCTGAATCTATTTTGACAGCCACTCTCAGGACCTCAGTAGTAATTATGTTCTATCTGTGGAGTAACCTACAGGAACGACACCTGCCACGGGCAAACTTAGCCCTGGTGACGAATGGCCCATTTTAACAGACTTATATCAGGTAACAAATGCGGAGTTCAGTGCATAGAGGTAATGGGGGGAGGGAAGGAAGACGAGCGGGCTCTTGAAATTTGGTTTGGAAATTTAATACAGGAGGTTAATCTCTAGAGGCCAGTCATCCAAACAACCCTCAGTCTCCTCCCCCTCGGCTTCAGAAACAGGATTACAATTTTGGACCCAGACTGCGCCCCACCCCTTCTTTTCCCGCTGCAGCCACCACCACCTTCGAAGTTCCAGTCTTAGCTCTCACGCAAGCGGAGCTACGGACTCCCTCACCGAGCACCGCACCAGGCGCCCATCCAGTGGTGAGCGGCGCGCTGGGACTCGGCCACCAGCTCCGCGACGCCGCCGGCAGCCAGCCCGGCTCGGAGACCCCACCCCTCCCAGCCCGGCCCCCGCCCGCGCCCGGATCCGCCGCCTGAGTTACGCAGCCTCCACCCTGACACCTTCCCTGCTTCTTTCCATGGGGATCACCTGGGGCTAGGGGCGGGCGGGAGTAGGGCTGAACGTAAGAGAGAGAGAGGAAAAGAGGGGAAGAACCGAAGCAGTCCCATTT
Source organism: Piliocolobus tephrosceles (assembly GCF_002776525.5). Lineage (NCBI taxonomy): Eukaryota > Metazoa > Chordata > Mammalia > Primates > Cercopithecidae > Piliocolobus > Piliocolobus tephrosceles. The sequence continues at coordinate 169,369,383 of NC_045437.1, forward strand.
GCAGGGAGCCACGACGTCAGTGGCGAGACCCCGGCCACCCACACCCTCTCCTGCGCGTCCTGCTCCTCGGGTTCGGTGCCAAGTGGGGACAGGGTGGAAGGAAGGAAGGAGAGCTAGGGTGTCAGGAAGGCCCAGAGTGACTGGGAACGACATTCGGAGGAGAGCAGGGGATGCTTCAGAAACTGAGAAAGTGAGAAAGTCCCAGATCCCCTCCTTAGCCCCAAGGCTGCCAGCAGCCCGAGTCGCCTTCCCTGCAGCAAGGCTCAGGAGACAGGGAGGGGAGTCGGAGCCAAGCTTCCCCCAGGCTGCCCTCCCTGATCTGGCCCAGGGCCCAGAACCCGGCCCCTCTTCAGTCCCGACTTGGGGAGGCTGCCAGATAGGTAGCGGACTTGCCAAAGGACTCTGGGGAAGCAAGAGGGCAGGAGAGGAGCATCTTGCACGCTCCGGCCGGGCTGCTCACGACTTCCTCTGCCGACACACCCCCAGCTAACCCCCTCCCCCGTCGTCACACACACAGATTCAGAGACAGGCGTGCGTTCACCCCTCCCACCAGCCCAGGTCCATCGATTAAAACACTAGTTGATTTCTTCCTGATTAAAAAAAAAAAAATTAAAAAGTGCAACAACAACTCCTCTCAGGAGTACCCGGAGCCAAGAAAGTCTGTCTGCAGGCGCCTTTTCTGTAGTTTCCCAGGAGTTTGCAAATCTGGCGGTCCCTGCCGAAAAAGGGAAGCGGACCCCGCAGGGGTCGAAGGGCGCCGAACTCCCTCCCCACCCCCGCGCCTCTCACCTCCTTAAGTTCCTTGGCCACGTCCTTCAGGTCGCCCAGGACTAACTCCAGATCTTCCACGATGATCTTGATCTGTTCCTTCACCTTGGTTTTGGAGGCTGCCGGCGGTCCCTCGGCTGCACAGGACGAGGAGGGTTTCCCCTTAGACTTGGCTGACATTCTCTGGGGGCAAGCGAGGCAGGTCAGGACAGGCGAGCGACCGGAGGCTGCTGCGTGCCCCCGTCCCCGGCGCGGGTACAGCCGCTGCCGCCCCGGTCCCCCCACATCTTGGGCGCTCCCTGGGCAGCGGCGTGTGGCTGCGCTGCGCGCTCGGCCGGGCGGCCGCACCGTGGTGCTGCCATCAACTCCCGAGACGCGGCGCTCGGCGCTGGGCTGCAGACGGGCGAGCAGCGCGCCTGCGCCTCCTCCCGCCGCCGCCCGCCGCTCTCGCGCACACGCGCTAGCTCCCCGCCCGCGGAGAGGGGAGACGGACCGCGGCGCCCCGGCTGGCGCTAGCATCCCCTCGACGTTGCCCTTCGAGATCTCTCCCAGACCGCGTTGGCATCAAGGTGGGGGAGACAAGGCTGTGTCCTGCCCGCCACCTCCTCTTGGTTCTGAAATGTCCCCATCATCTCAGCCTGCTGTATGTCATCTCACAACTAGCCTGGATTCTTTCTGCTTCACTTGCTAGCAGGGACCTGGATCCATTCAGAAAGAACCACAGTGGGATCAGGAGTTGGAGACAGTCTGTAAAGTGGCCCTACAGATTAATCCAAACCCAAATGATGTCCGGAGGCCTCTAATCAATCTCTTGGTGACCTGCGAGTCAAACAAACTTTTTAACTTCTGCAGGAAAAAAAAAGGGGAGGGGGGTACATAGTAATAGCTAATGGTCATCTATTGAAATCATGAAATTTAACCAGTGTTCTTGAAAGAGGTACCCTAATCCTGCTAATTCCACGAAGCTAATATCGGATGTATTATTTTGAAGTCCCCACACCCCAAATCCCCGCTGACTGTCTTGAGTCGTCTTGGCTGTATGTCTTATCTGGCCCAACACTTTTTTTTTTTTTTTTTTTTTTAACTATCCTTCCTCTTTTAGTGACCTATGCTGATTTACATTTTGAGTAGAGTGGGGGAGGCATCTTATTTGGACCTCGTGAAGGAGCTGAGTAAGAGTTTGCCTCCAACTTCTCTTTCATCATTTTTTTTTCTTTTTTATTATTATTATAATTTAAGTTCTAGGGTACATGTGCATAACGTGCAGGTTTGTTACATATGTATACTTGTGCCATGTTGGTGTGCTGCACCCATCAACTCGTCAGCACCCATCAATTCGTCATTTATATCAGGTATAACTCCCAATGCAATCCCTCCCCTCGCCCCCCCCCCACCATGATAGGCCCCGATGTGTGATGTTCCCCTTCCGGAATCCAAGTGATGTCATTGTTCAGTTCCCACCTATGAGTGAGAACATGCGGTGTTTGGTTTTCTGTTCTTGTGATAGTTTGCTAAGAATGATGGTTTCCAGCTGCATCCATGTCCCTACAAAGGACACAAACTCATCCTTTTTTATGGCTGCATAGTATTCCATGGTGTATATGTGCCACATTTTCTTAATCCAGTCTGTCACAGATGGACATTTGGGTTGATTCCAAGACTTTGCTATTGTGAATAGTGCTGCAATAAACATACGTGTGCATGTGTCTTTATAGCAGCATGATTTATAATCCTTTGGGTATATACGCAGTAGTGGGATGGCTGGGTCATATGGTACATCTAGATCTAGATCTTTGAGGAATCGCCATACTGTTTTCCATAATGGTTGAACTAGTTTATAATCCCACCAACAGTGTAAAAGTGTTCCTATTTCTCCACATCCTCTCCAGCACCTGTTGTTTCCTGACTTTTTAATGATTGCCATTCTAACTGGTGTGAGATGGTATCTCATTGTGGTTTTGATTTGCATTTCTCTGATGGCGAGTAATGATGAGCATTTTCTCATGTGTCTGTTGGCTGTATGAATGTCTTCTTTTGAGAAATGTCTGTTCATATCCTTTGCCCACTTTTTGATGGGGTTGTTTGTTTTTTTCTTGTAAATTTGTTTGAGTTCTTTGTAGATTCTGGATATTAGCCCTTTGTCAGATGAGTAGAATGCAAAAATTTTCTCCCATTCTGTAGGTTGCCTGTTCACTCTGATGGTAGATTCTTTTGCTGTGCAGAAGCTCTTTAGTTTAATCATATCCCATTTGTCAATTTTGGCTTTTGCTGCCGTTGCTTTTGGTGTTTTAGACATGAAGTCCTTGCCCATGCCTATGTCCTGAATGGTACCACCTAGGTTTTCTTCTAGGGTTTTTATGGTATTAGGTCTAACATTTAAGTCTCTAATCCATCTTGAATTAATTTTCCTATAAGGAGTAAGGAAAGGATCCAGTTTCAGCTTTCTACTTATGGCTAGCCAATTTTCCCAGCACCATTTATTAAATAGGGAGTCCTTTCCCCATTTCTTTCATCATTTTTTAAACCTCCATTTCAACTCTTTTGCTACTACACAAATAGGAAACAACTTTCTGACTTTTCTGTCAAGAAGACCCAAGAAGGGAAGTTAATAGGAAGCCTTTGGTTCACTCTCAGTAGGTGTCTACAATTCTCATTAGCTAGAGTTTTAATTTCCTTAGTTGCAAACCCATGGGCTATTAGCTACTGACCCGGCAGGCTGACTCTATTTTCTTCACTGCACACTCCTCCAGATCATCCTTTTAATAGGCTTCCGCTTTTCGTCATGCGTTAGCACAGCTCTCTGTCTCTTGCTTCTCACACTCTGGGTAGCTCCACTGTGCTTCTACACATGAAGAAAATCTTGGCAGCTCTCCTCTTCCCAGTTCTGCAGGCTCTTAATAAATCACTCTCTTCATCCTGGACAATTCATCTTCACAAAACCTTTGGAAGTCATATATGGAATACAGAGGAAGAAAGAGAATAGAAGAAAAAAATGAAATTTGAAAGTGATGTCAAAAGAAAACCATTGAAAACTGCATTGAAAAATCAGGGGGAGAAATGAGGAAAGGTGAAAAGCAGATGCTGCTGGAAAGACTTAAGAAGAGATTATAAGAACAAGTCTGCAACATGCAAACTGGAGAAAAGAAAAAGAGAAGAAATGATTATAAGTGTTAAATAAGTAATATGCTTGAGTTCTCTGAGCTAGGGATAATTAGATTTTTTAAAACATCCTTTATATCCTCAAATTCTTCATTTTATAAAAATATAACATTAAAATAATTATATCAGGTTTACAAACTTTCCAAAATTGTCAAAAATAGCCAGAGCTAATGGTAGGGAAAAAGAGAAAGTACTATTCTTCTAGATTAGAATTATTTTTTGACTCTTAATAGTAGGCAAGTGGGTAAGAAAGCCCCCAAACTCAAAGTTAAGTCAAACTTTAGACAAGGATATTGGAGAGGAGGAAAGGAAATTGTGTTTTCCTTCACAGTGACAAAATAATCCTCCCACAATATAAGAAGATATCCGTGCTACTCTGAATCTCATTCACTAAAGATTAAAACACACACACACACACACACACACAAGCCAGGTGCAGTGGCTTATGCCTGTAATCCCAGCATTTTGGGAGGCCAAGATGGGTGGATCACGAGGTCCAGAGTTGAAGACCAGCCTGGCCAAGATAGCAAAACCCCATCTCTATTAAACATACAAAAATTAGCCGGGCATGGTGGTGGGTGCCTGTAATCCTAGCTATTCAGGAGGCTGAGGGAGAGAATTGCTTGAACCCAGGCGGTGGAGCTTGTAGTGAGCCGAGATCGCGCCACTGCACTCCAGTCTGGGCGACAGAGCGAGACTCTGTCTCCAAAAAAAAAGAAAGAAAGAAAACTGTTATCTTCTGATACTCTAATATCCACTGCTGCTACTGAAACAAATAATTCTGGCTTAAAATCAAATCAAAATTATTGCTTAGAAACACACCACCCACACCCATATCACAATTCACTCTGAGATAATGACTATCATCTATCTATCTATATCTTTATACAATATGGAGTTAACTGAATAGGGAAAAGTTAAAATTGGCTTCCAGGCCCAAACTGAGAAAGCTGATAGGATTGCAGCAGTGGTGTCTGTCCCTATCTTCTAGTCATTAAGGATCACTTAAAGCAAATCTCCATAAAATATGTCTAAAGAAGAAAGTTTTATAAAGAGAGTTAAAAATATTGAGGAGGAGAAGACAGAATAAAAAGGGCCTATGAATATAAATCAAGTGTATTTACTTCCTATTTTTGTATTACCCTATGGAAAAATCTTTCATTCCTTTGGGTAATCCTAGACTCTCTCAGAGATCAGTATATCGGATGTTTTAGACTCCAGTTGTAGAGATCAAACAGCATAAGTGACACCTAATAAAATTTCTGGTAAATCTTTCTATAAGTTCATTAATGTACTAGTGCTAGCTGCAAATGTACACACCCAAACCACATTACTTATAAACTTAGAAAGGATTTCTAAATAAAGGAGGGTCTTACTCATTTACAGAAGTGATTATAAACCCAGGATTTTATTCTCCCTGTCTCTCTATTAATCATTTTCTGAGTTGTGTAACAGGAAGAATTGGATAATTACAAGAGATCATCTAGTTTTTGTTTCTTCAGTTACAAGCCTTTATCAGTATTCTCAAGTGTGTGCATATGTGTGTGTGCGTGTGTGTGTTTAATCCACTGCAGCTGATCCCTAGTAATTAACCCACAGGAAATAATAATCTCTGTGACACTGACATAATTTTAAATTCACAAAAAGCATAAGAATATCCCCAAAATATTTTGTCCCACAGTTCAGCATAGCTGGGGAGGCCTCAGGAATCTTACAATCATGGGGGAAGGGGAAGGGGAAACAAGGCACCTTCTTCACAAGGTGGCAGGAGGAAGTGCGGAGTGAAGGGGAAAAAGCCCCTTATAAAACCATTAGATCTCATGAGAACTCACTATCATGAGAACAGCATGGGGGAAACTGCCCCCATGATTCAATTACCTCCACCTGGTCTCTTCTTTGACATGTGGTGATTACGGAGATTACAAATCAAGATTAGATTTGGGTGAGGACACTAAGCCTAACCATATCAGTGATATGGCTGTGAAAAATTAGAAAAGTTTTCCATACATATATTTACTATTAAATATATTTTATATGTCCAGGTAGTGGTTGAGAAACTCTAGTAGTACCCATCAGACCTTCTTAAAAAAAAAAAAAAAAGATTGCTATGCTCCCTGCCCTCAGGGTTTGTAGTCCAATATGTCTAGGGTGAGGTCTAAAATGTATATTTTAACAATTTCTAGGATGCTGGTAGGGGACCATACTTTGAAAACCACCAATTTGAGAGATTAAAATAAAGACTTTCAGTTTCTTTTTACCTGGAATAAGCCTTAAAAATCATCTAGTTAAATTTCTCTTTGTTATAAGCTTTAAAGAGCATCTAGATAAATCTTAAATAAGTATAAATCTAAAGAGCATCTACTTAAATGTTAAGACCTTAGTAGGCTAAATGGCATATCCAATATTTCACATCTAGGGAACAATGCATTGAGAGCTAGAATTCCTTGTTCACTAATACATTTTGTTGAATTGTCTCTATTGTTCTGGACAATGTCTCCTTTTAATGTATCAGCTGCTTTTGGCATGATGACTATCTACTGTTGATGTATATAGGTTTAAAAAAAATGAGACCTGGGAGTTTAAATGCAAGTACCCAACACAATATCCTGAGAAATTAGAACTGTCTATTGCAAAAAGGCTGACCAATAAATACTTAACAAAATGAATGAATGCATAAACCGTTGTCTCTGTGTGTTTTGAAATTAATTCAATTCACCAAATATTTTTAAATGCTTGAGCAAGAATTATGCTAAGAGTAGGTGTGCCACTAGATTTAATTAGACATAATCCCAGCAGGAACAATTAGATAATTCTCTACATGACTCTAATACAAAGTGGGATTACTCGGAGTATCTCTTCCTGCCCTCATTCTTAACTATAGTGAGTTCATTTTATTTGACCTCTGCTATGGTCTGATTATTCCTCCAAAATTAATTTGAAATCCTATCTCCCAAGGTAATTGTATTAGAAGATGGGGCCTTCGGGATTTATTAATTCATGAGGACAAAGCCCACATGAAGGGGATTAGTATCCTTATAAAGGAGGTGCCAGAAAGCTTCCTCCCTATTTCCGTCATATGAGGCTACAGTGAGACCTCTAAGAGGTCTCTAAGAGGAGGCAGAACCTCATCAGACACGAAATCTGTTAGTGCCTTGACCTTGAGCTTCACAGGCCCCAGAAATGTGAGACATGAATTTTTATTGTTTATAAGCCATCCAGTCTGTGGTACTTTATTATAGCAGCCCAAATGGATTAAGAGAACATCCAATGTATGTTAATTGGAAGACTTTTTAACCATGTGACAAAATCTGAATTTTGTTCAACTCAACAGAAAAAAATTGTCTCATAGTTGAACCATAGAAAAGTGAGGATAAAAATATCGTCAGGTAGAATTGGAGCCAGAAATTCTAGAATCACTGGGACTATTTCTTTCTGACTCTATTTCCCACTCCCCTTTTGCGGATTGGCTTCTTGCCTGTATCCCATTTTCTCCACAAAGTTGAACCTTGATCCCTGGTAAATTCAGGCTCACATTTTCACAACTTTACAACTAGAAAAGGATGGTCAACACAGCAAGCTCCCAGGAGAACATTTTTATACATCCAGCTGAGATCATGGACACACACTACAGTCAATCACTGTGATTTGGATGGGGTTGTAGGGTACAAAACTACTATTACACTTGTGCCATTCTTACAGAAAAGTCATAGTTGTGTATATTTATTACTGCAATTTTCCAGCAGATGTCTGTAAAATGAGTTATTCTCTCAAAATATGTATACTATGATAATTTTCTGATAGTTGGAATTAAAGTATTTTTAGAAAGTGATTCTATTTTTAAAATTAATGCAAAGAAAGACAGCATATGAATTAGCAGTCATCCTTCATGGGTCAGTAACTGGTATGAAGAAGTATAATGATTCAGCCCACTTGGATAAAATTGCCTACCCTGTGGCCTATTTCTTCCCCCAAAAATTAGACATACCAGTGAAAAAATTAAAACTATATGTGTGTATATATATATACACACACACACACACACACACACACCCCATATAGTATTTATATAGGATTATTATGAGCAGCTGTCTTTTCTTCTATCTCTTTGTCTTGTGTCTTTATTTCTACGATCTCTCATCTCCGTACATGAAGAGAAAAATCCACAGGCCCTGCAGGGCTGGACCCTACAGATTATATACTTTACTTTTATCTCATAGATGGAAGTTTTTTAGTTGTTTTTGCTTCCCCAAGTTAGCATCTATCAAGACCTAGATTTGGCATTCAGTTTACCCATGACAAAAGCCACCAACCCCCTCATCCTTTCCAATTTCAGGCTCAGGTCCCATCTATAAAGATCTCACCTCAAGCATCCCAGTGCTCTGCTGAACTGCCCACCAAATGAGCAAGCAATGCTCAAGTTTTTAGGAATTACCACTTGTCCTGAAACCCTGAGGCCAGTGCCCAACAGGGTAGTCCCAAACTCGTTCTACCTCATAGCTTCAAATTGCTGGATTAGGTGGTAAGAGAACCTAGGACTTTACATACTCCAGGACACAGCTGTGGCCAAGGAGGTGTTCCTAAAATTTGACCAGTTAACACTCTACACAGCTTAACAGCCCCTTGCCTTGGAAGGGGATTCAGCTAGAACAGAGGACACCTTAATCATTTAGCAGAACTCAATACACTTGGCATGCATCAAGGTAATTGAAAGCCCTATTCAATCATTCAGATACCTAGATAATTTTGAAGGTACTTGGAGATTTCTGTCCTTATTAAGTTTCAAGGTACTTTCCCCGCTCCAAGGAAATAAGTAACTGTGATCAAGGATAAAATTACAGAGGACAAATAAGTTGTCAAAAGCTATACTCCCTGACCTTCAGATATAAAACCATATTCTGTTAGCTGTTAGGTGGTCACCAATACTGTGTGTGACCACATATAGTATGCAGTTTTAGTTCTTCATCCAGGAACTAGAATGGAATGACTGACACAGATCTGCAGCCTGGCAAGTAGTTAAGGGCATTCTGTGTAAGGCCAAAGTGTAAGGCCTTAGACAGCATGCCAATCTGAACTGGTGGACCTTGATACAATCATTTCGATCTACAATGATGCCACTAATCTATTTAATTGGCATGCTACTTCCACTTTCTACCCCCTCTCTTACCACAAGTCCATGAGCTATGATTTATGCCTCAAGCCTGTCTTCAACTGTATAAAATGATATTGTTATATATTTGATGTTTGTGTCTCCTCACCAAAACTCCTATGTTGAAGCTCTAACCTCTGATATGATGATAGTTGGAGATAAGGTCATTGGGAAGTAATGAAGGTTGTATGAAGTAGTGACGGTGGGACCTTTAAGCTAGGACTAGTAACCTTATAACAAGAATAAGACCTCTTCCTTTTTTCAACAGTAAAGCAGCAGGTTATAATGGAAACTCTATGGATTGGACACTTTACATTTGAGACTAATGTTCTGCCACCAGCTTTGTGATCTTAGACACTAACACTCCAACAGCATTTGCTTCTTTATCTGCACATGTGGATATAATATTTATCAAAAATGGGTGGAGAATCAGAAGAGATAATTATGTGAGAATGTTTTATTATCTGTGAATTACTGAACAAATGTTAGCCATGGTTCTTCTTTGTGGTGTTTACTTTGATTGACCTTCTGTGTGCATTAAGGAACTTGCTAACTTCACTGTTCCAGGATTTGGCTGCTTTCCAGAATTACTCGACTAAGCAAATCCCTCTATAACAGCATTTTTCAAAGTATATTCCAGCAGTTTCAACTGACATAAAATTTTGGAAAATTCTGCCTTCTCTATACCCCACTTTATGTAATGATGAGGTTAAATATCAGGATATTAAAGTCTGAAAAATCTTACCTGTTTAAATTTAATCTCCAAATTTATTTTATTTTACAATGAAATCTCCCTTTTCTTTTGTCTCTCCCTCTCACCCTCCTTCCTTCCACCCTCCCTTCCTTTAACCTAACACCTATAAATAGCCTGTTTAAAGAATTTCCATGAAATACATTTTGGTAAACATGGTAATAAAAGTTTATATTAATTACTTTGATCATCTTTTTGCCTTCCCAAATGATTGTCTGTAAGCCTTGATTATTCTGTATAGAAAGACTTTATTGGGAATCGTGTGTGTGTATGTGTGTGTGTGTGTGTGTGTGTGTATCAATAGCATTTTTATTGCTATTGAATATTGTTATATTTTCATATAACAATTTACTTCTGCTATTTTCATTTATATTGTATTTATACAGAACTTTACTATTTCTGTAGCATTTTCTAATGTCATAATACAATCTTCCTTGATTCTCAGTATAATCCAATAAACTAGAGCAGTGAACTGCTATTATCCTCAATCTTCAGATAAGGTTTCCGAAGCTAAAATATTTAGTTGGTGTTATGGGACAGAATTAAGAGTAGAATCCAGGTGTCCTTATTCTTACTCATTGAGCTTTCTCCTACAACACATGACTTCTTAGACTCATTGCCTCTCATATTCTGCACCTCCAATCTCTTTTCTGGCCTTGAGTGCAAAAAAGTAGTGTATTTTCTGCTTCAGTTCAGAAATGTGAGGGTAGAATTTGACTGGGTATGGTGGCTCACACCTGCAATCCCAGCACCTTGGGATGCTGATGTAGGGGGTTCACTTGAGGTCAGAACTTTGAGACCAGCCTGACCAATATGGCAAGACCATGTCTCCATTAAAAATGCAAAAATTAGCCAGGTGTGGTGGCGCATGTCTGTAGTCCCAGATACTGGGGAGACTGAGGTGGGGGAATCACTTGAACCTGGGAGGTAGAGGTTGCAGTGAGCAGAGATCGTACCACTGCACTCCAACCTGGGCAACAGAGAGACTCTGTCTCAAAAAAAAAAAAAAAAAAGAGGTAGAATTTGCAGGCTTAGTTTTAGCTGCCTGATAATTGAACCTCTATCTTTATTTGCTACTGGATATTTAGAAATAGGAAAAGGAGGTTGGCCGGTAGATATTTGGTTTGAATTACTAAAGGAAAAGTATCCTATTCTCAACTTCAGACTGAGAATTATTCAAGAAATTTCAAAGCCTGTGGCTATTTCCAATTTTTGAAAAACAAGACTGAATCCTCAAGGGTTTGGGTTAATAATATTGTAGTAAAACAGAATGTAATACAACAATGGATATTTCCCTGTCATAATGGCATGGCAATATTTTATAAAAAGAAAAGCACTTGTTCAAGTGGTGCCCATCTGGAGCCATAAAGGAGCTCTGAATACACTAATGTAATCAAGAACACAAAAGGGAAAGCTTTCCACCATGTACTTTCTACCATGCATTTGACATATTGGCAGCTCAGTAACATTCCTGACATTTCTGAGCTGTTCTGTGGAGCAGCACATGAATAGAAAGTGTGACTTAGACTACATTGGCAAATAACCATGCTGCAGCACACGGTAAGATTCAGTCAGCTTTTCTTTAATAGGCTGAATGCCTGGCAATTTACAGCCAAGTGAACTGATGGTTGAAACTCTGTGAAAAACATACTGCGTACCAAACTCTGCAATAATGTGACCATTGGATTCAATTTCCTCCTGACCCAGGAGATTTTTTTGATCTAGTAATTGCAGCACAAAAACCAGTGACTTACACAATATTGTTTCTAATGGGGTACATACTGTTTCTTATCTAACTGGCATCATATATGTTTCCAAGTTTAAAAATCATTGAAAGGTATAGCGTTTCACTAAATCTAGTGATAATTTGCATATTAGAAAATTAATTTTATTATTTATATTTTGACATAGTATATACGTTAAAAATTTTCATTCAATTTTGTAAAGATAACCCTAATAAACTTATAAAAATAAAATGGGGATCATATGTCAGTTTCTCCTGAAATTATTCTACTGTTATGAAATATTAACTGGAGGGCAGGTGGAGGGTAACAGGGTTGATGTATGGAGCCTGACGGGGGAGTTACCAGAATGAGGATTTGAATTAATAAAACCAGATACATTGTCTACTATTCTTTGCAATGATCTGTGAACAAGTAACTTATCCATATAGACAACATCCATGTGTTCTTTTGTTCTCTGTCTTCCAGATTGGATCAAGTACTGGGGACTAGAGAAAGAATATTGATTTACCTTGCATATTTTCTGTATGGATGGCTGTACCCCTGAGTCACATACCTTGACAAGGACCTTTCTGGATTCTGGTTACCTTTCTTCCCCCATTCCATTCAGACCTGATCCTCTTCTGAGTTTCTGCATCATTGGTTGGTTTTACTACACCATATGCAGACTTTTGTTAACTATCCCGTACTAAACTCTTTTCAAATTACTCACTAGGAAAGCGCCATCTTTTACCTGACCCTGCCTTATATAGACATGTCTGCACACATCTGGCCACCCAACCAGTTAGGTCCCTATTTATACAAATATGAAAGAAATCTGAAGTCATTCAGTCTATGAGAAGAGAGACCTGGAGTCCCCAATCTTGGTCCAAAGGTCCTACTCCCACCAACATTTTAGCTTATCCTAAAATGTAAGGGCATTTGTAATCAATGTATTTAATAAACCAGTTATATATTAGGTCAAAACAGTAGAATATTGATGAGTTTATATGGTGCATACAAACATGTTTTTACAGGTGCACAACATTTCCTATTTTTCTTATGATTTTTTTTCAGCTTTCATAAATTGTGCAAATAACTGTGCCATCATACACATCTAGTACAGATTATATTCCTAGGCAATTAGATATATTCAGAAACCATTACTGTGTAGAAGTAGTGTCAATTGTTTCTCCCATAAGCAACATAAGGCAAATAAAATACATTGGACAACGTAATCATAGATGAAAAGAAATATTTTAAAGTGCACTTGGATTATTTTTAACTTCTGTGCTTACATGTTTTCATAGAAGAATAGTCAGTTACACTGCTAATGAAATTGAAAAGAACATATTAAAATTTATTTATATGTTAATTAATTTAGAAAGTCTATTAGAGGTTCAAGTTTCTTTTCATTCTGTGCAGGCATATTCTTCTCATTTGAGTGTTCTCACCTAGATACTTTATAATGATACATGTATCTCTATATTGTGTGGTTTCTCATATCATTCTAGTTTTTAGAACAATGTTTAGCATGCTTTTGTATAGAGTTTTGTACTGTTGGACCCCTCCAATCTCCAACATATATCTATAAAATAGAAGACTGGAGAAGACATATTGAACAGATTCTCACTGGGGCATGAGGAAAGTGGAATGTTGCTGACCATATCCCTAAGGAATGTTCTTAGGGCATGTAGTGAGTGTGAATTTCTCTTTATCCTTTGGGAAATTGTAGCTAAAGTTAACACTATATTGAAAAATATCAAAATGCAATTGATTGGTTATACTTTTAAAAGGTTTCTTACTAGTGGTGTTTGATTCTGCCCTACTCCACAATTTTCTTTTCAAATTTCTATTAAGACAAAGAAAATAAGAAATTAGGCACCTGGCTACTAAAATGATATTAGATACAACCAGTCTTTCTATCCATTTTGGGGGACTTCTTTTAGTGTGATCAGAATACTTCTAATGTACACCTCTACAGCTCCACATCCATGCAGAGGCTGTGGCTGACAGATCACAATGGACCCGCTTTGTGAAGAGAACATGTAGATTAAAACGCAGGTGGTAGGGTAGAGTCCTTGAGAACAAAATGAGCTAAATAATTAAAGGACCATGCGGTACTCCTGGATACTGGAAATTATACTCATTAAAGTTGGAAATAAAAGAAGACAGGCAGAGGACAAAATAAGATCATCTTTTAAAGCAGAAATACACCAAAGAGGTGCCACTTATGCACCAAGAATTAGCCTGAAATCACGTATCCCAACCTGCCTTATTGGTTATGCACTGAAGTTTTCAATAGTACCCAAGAAGAATGTGCAAAGAACAAGGAAACTGATATACTATGATTGTTGGCAAATTCTTAGGCAGAATCCACAGAGAGGAGAACCAAAGAACACAGAAACTATGATTAAATACTGAAAAAAATAAGTAAAGAAAACCATTAAATTATGAAAACACAGGAAGAAAATGATTGAAGAAATAATAAAGAAACCAGCCAAACAATATTTTAAGACACCTCTTTAGCAATTTCAATGAGTAGCAATATGGCATCTATGTGACGGCAGTGGTGGCCCCAGACGTGGCTGCTGCTGTGATGCCAGCAGCAGTCAGGGAGGTGCGGTTGGGGTTTCCTGTGTACCCAGCCAGTGGCAGCCAGGAACAGGAGGAAGCCCTGCCCTCTTCCGAGTTGACAGGGAGGAGCCTCGCGATCCCTGGGCGCAGTTGCAAGCACCTAGCTGTCCCTGCAGACCCGGGCATCCCTCTGCTCTTGCGGATAGACAGCAGGCAGGAGACCTGCCCTCCTGGGTGCAGCAGCAGCCGCCCAAGCTGTAGCTGTGGATCCAGGCACCTCTGCACTGTCGGTGGCCCTGGAAGTCAACAAGGCTGAAACACACCCCTTGCTTGCCACATTATTGGTGACAAGAAGGAAAGAAGAGCTGCAGCCCTTCGGGAAGCCCAGACCTAGGAGTTCTCCAAGCCAGGGCTGTGACATCCTTTTTGGGGTTCTTTGGTTCCTGGCGTCTCCAAGCTTCTGGGTGACAACATGTTTCTCTGGTGCCAGCCATGGAAGCTGCTAGCGGTATGCCTGGTCCAGCCACAGCCTTGCAGGGAGCCAGTGCCCATGCCAGTGCCTGGAGCTGCCAATCCCACCACAGCCCCCAAGGTGCCTGGCTGTGTGCAGTGGCTGGACCCCATGCTTGCTCACATAACCCTCCGCACTCCACTCGCCCTTGGCAGGCATGGGATCCAGGCCAGTAGCGCAAACCAAGCACAGTCCACCAGGCTGAGTGGCCCCAGTGGGCCTGAGCAAAACTCAGGCAAAGGTACCACTGTCCACAGTGGTCCCTGGCTGGTGAAGCAACACCCCAAGGATCCCATAACATATGGAGCAAGACTAGAAAAGTATAGTAAAAGCCAGTTTGAGGAGTCAGGTAATATAGTTTCTCTTTGAATATTTCTAGAATATGTATGAAATGTTTTAAGCTCCTAATACATTTTTTCCTAAAGCAGATATTACATGACATATTCTATGATCAGATTACCATAAATTCAGAAGCTAATGTCAAAATAATTATGACATTAACAAAGGTATTTTTACAAACTGCTGTAATTTTTGATTAATAAAATACCTAGTAAATCACACTAGTGAGACCACAAGCCTCTGAGCCCTGTAAACTGGGTAAAATGTTTGTCTCGCTTGCCACTGCATGCTGAGTGTAGGCATGTAGGCACTGGACACATGCTCACCTAATAAGTGATAAACAGCATTACTATCCTAAGTTGGGTTTTGTTTTGTAGGAGCAGATCCTGAGATGGGAACTCTTGATTGAGAGAGCGCTCTCAGGAGAAACCTGTAAGGATGAGAAGAAAGCAGGACAGAATATGAAGAAACCAGGCAAATATGTCATATTAGCTTGGGCTGCGATTACAAAATACCATAGACTGTGTGGCTTAAATAACAGAAATTTATTTCTCACAGTTCTGGAGGCTAGAAGTTCAAGATCAACTTTCCACCAAAGTAGGTTTTATTCTGAAGCCTGTTTGTTCTCTTCACCTGTAGGCAGCCGACATCTCCCTGTGTTCTCAGATACCCTCTTATTTGCATGCTGGGAGAGACAGGGAGACAGCTCTCTGGTATTTCTTTTTATAAGAACATTAACTGTATCATGATGGCCTGACCTTCATGACCTCATCTAATTTTTATTACCTCTTAAGATCTCATTTCCAAATACTATCTCTTTGGGGCTTAGGGTTTCAACATATGAGTTTTAGAGAACACAAGCAGTCCATAACATGTAGTTTCAGACAAATCTCAGCCCTTTGTTGAGACTTAGTCTAGTCCCACCAAGAACTCTAAAATATAAATTATACCACTGAGGTTTTATAGCTATGTACAATCAATATTCCTATTGGGTACCTCTGGCATATCATGCTTTATGTGTCATCTTCTGGGTCAGATATTAGATATTTCAGGGCTACCATTCTAACTCAGATGCCCATTATGATCATTACACCCACTATACTTCTAACGGTTAAGGACTGCTCCCTGGCTGTTGCTATTCTGAGATTCTCTCACTCCCACTGTTAAGGGGAAGTGACAGAATCTCCCACTGTCAGCCCTGTCATACAGAGGACAACCATTACTAAGGCATTCAGGAATTCTGGTGCATCTTTTGCCAATGCATCCTTTATTGCTTTGGCATATTCAGCTGGTGTTTCTTTGAGTCTTACAAACATTCATTCTAGCATAGGCTCTTCTCTGAGACTTTTGATCCATTCTTCCATATTCTTCCACAGCAGTTCTGCTATTTCCAACTCAATGTAGGTCACTGCCTTTTCCAAGTTTCTAAGAGTCATCCAGGAAGTATATTAAAATCATCTCCAAAGGCCTGTGTGTGCATTTTAATTCCTGGCATGGGGGAGGGGCTCCAAATGGAAAACTCATGTTCATAATTATATTCTTGTGATTTCTGGTTCAGTACCTTCAATATATATTCCCAGTCATACTCACCAATTACTTTGGGTACGTATTATACATTTTCACCAGATCTGATAGTTCCTTTGGTATAAAATTCCTGTTCTGCTTTCACATACGGAGCTCTTCCCCATTTCAGTTTGTTCTCAGATTTGACAAAATTATTGGTCTGGTGGCAGGAAGGGTATGTGAATGAAGCTCTTGAATAGGTGAAGTTTGCCCTGTAAGGTACTTGTCACAGAGTCCTCAAACGACGGGTACCATTACCTTATCACAAGGCAGAGTAGACCAGTCCACAGGCCTAGAGGTCTAAGGGGAATCTTGAACCAATGTATTTCAGCCACCTCAGGACCTCTAACTGAAATGCTTTTCTTTCACTCACATAGCTACAAGATGCACTTCCTCACCTTTTGTTATTGTTTGTTTGTTTGTTTGTTTGTTTGTTTAAGATAGAGTCTTGCTCTGTTGCCCAGGCTGGAATGCAATGGTGCCATCTTGACTCACTGCAACCTCCGCCTCGCAGGTTCAAGCTATTCTCCTACTTCAGCCTCCCGATTAGCTGGGATTATAGGCATCCACCACCACACCCAGCTAATTTGTTTGTATTTTTAGTAGAGATGGGGTTTCACCATGTTGGTCACGGTGCTCTCGAACTCCTGACCTCGGGTGATCCACCCGCCTTGGCCTCTCAAAGTGCTGGCATTACAGGAATGAACCACCGCATCCCACCTTTGGTAGCCAATTTTAAAATAGTATCTTTATAGTGATGCCTTCCTGGACCACACTACTTTTGCCTTTATGATGACTACTGATAATATGGATTATATTTTTTTCTTTTTTTTTTTTTTTGAGACGGAGTCTCGCTCTGTCACCCAGGCTGGAGTGCAGTAGCCGGATCTCAGCTCACTGCAAGCTCCACCTCCTGGGTTTACGCCATTCTCCTGCCTCAGCCTCCCGAGTAGCTGGGACTACAGGCGCCCGCCACCTTGCCCGGCTAGTTTTTTGTATTTTTTTAGTAGAGACAGGGTTTCACCGTGTTAGCCAGGATGGTCTCAATCTCCTGACCTCATGATCCGCCCATCTTGGCCTCCCAAAGTGCTGACTACTGATAATATGGATTATATATTTTTTTCTAAGTGAATGCTAAGAATTTGAAAAACCCATGACATGTTTGCCTTGACTATGAGATAAACTATGCCTATCATGCCTGGCACAAATTCCAATTACATATCATTTGATCCACTGTATTACAACAGAACTTCATGAACACCAATCATACACAAATCATGTTACTCTACATGGCCTTTTTTTTTTTTTGGCTTATTTTGTATTAGCAGTGTGGCAGAGAATTGCCCCAGAAACTCATATCCACCCCTCAGTGCAGAAGCCACCTAGTATTGTCCCTACTGAAACTCCTCATTACCACATCTTTAATAAAGGCTTCATTACCAAGTGATTTGTCCAAATACTCTAAAGATTGCAGTGACCAGTTTGCTTTTGGGCAGCCTGTTCATTATGGGTAGTAGAAGCAATCAGGGTAGAAGAAATCAAGGCTGTATAAGAATACCATCATGATAGTGGGAAGGCATTGGAATGAGTCATAAAGAAAATATTACAAGAGCATTTGAGTGACTGCTGCCTCCTTCTATAGGTCTCCGTAAGGATGTAGACCATATTTTCAACTGGAATGCTTAGCTAGTCAGTGCTTGATGGAAAGTCAGAGAGTGATGTAGAACAAGAATAGGATAACATCTGCTGTGGCCTTATGTACTCTGCTCAGTGCATTATATGCATTAGCTCATTTCATTTTTACAAATATCCTATGAGTTAGGTAATACATTTATCTTTATGTACAGATGAGAAAACTGAGGCAAAAAGAGTTTAATTGTATATGATCACACAAGAGGAAGTAGCAGAGCTCTGAATTATTTCCCAGGTCTGATTGACTACAGTGTCAGTTCAGGGACCAACTACAAGTGTTTGAGTCAAGGAAAGGAACTCTTTGCTATCCATCACGTATATACAAACTGGAATATGTTTTGTTCTTTTTGGGTCTCATTTTCCATCTACATAATAAGGATATTTTACTTGATGATGTCTGAGAACTTTCCCACCTGCAAAACTTCAAATATTTATTTAATCGTTTACCTACTGAGCTTGCATCAAGTGCCCAGATATTTTAAAGTACAACACTAGATTTTCTTGGCAATTTAAATTCAAATTATTCATTTTTTTCTTGCATTACTTTTATTTCATAGGAGATTGTACCAGGAGACAGAAATAAGGTATCATTTGTGGTTTTACTTTCTTTCCTGGGTACCTTTGATGTCGATATTACAGATCATGTCATTTGTTCCACCAAGAGTAGGCAACATCCTCTTTCCCCTAATAATATTTTCTTTATTCTAGAGACAGAGGCTACTTGCTGAAAACCCTCCATATTTATGCAATTGACTATGTTTCTCTCATTTCCCTTTTAGCTCTTTAATGAAAACATGAAAATAAAAAGTCTGAAATGTTTTCTCTGATGGTCAAAATTTATGACTTGCACCATAAATGTGAGGTCCGAGAAACAGAAGATTGTTTAGGATCACACAGTTTTATATTCCAGAAGCTGTAAATGTTTCCCACTTATGTAAAAGCAAATACTTTTGCCATTGTGCGTCTTGTGTTTCCAGCAGCCTTACATGCTCTACATGCCAGAAATCATTACTCTCACCATGTTTCTTCTTTGCCTATGGGTATAATCCATTTCACTCATTACTCAAAACATGTTTTCCTATACATCATGCAACATATTTTGAACACGTGTAGATTTAATGCCTGTATAACACTTTCTTTTCTAAACAGAAATATTTTGTTCCACTCTCTTTTGAAATAATAATGCCAGAAAAGACATCTACACTGAATTTTTCCATACTGAATTATTTTTGTGTTCCATTGGCTGCAGGCTAGCTCCCTCAGAAATCAGTCTACCAGGTAGCTTATAGGATCCACTGTGGTGGGCATTTGTTAATGACTCTAGTAGTCCCTTTCCTGCCCCTTTCTCCACTGTTATAGATCACAAGGAATGCCATTTTCCTGCCAGGGAGCTTTTCTTGCCAGTCAGCCTCTGAGCAAGTTTATTAATGGTGAAAACTGGAAAACGGGAGTAAGAGAGAAACAAAAGTATTTTTCGTTTCTTGGGAGAGAGTTAGATACCATGGCAACATTTTTAGCAGTGGCTTTATCATCTCAGCTCGCAACAGAACAGCCCCTCTCTCTAGGATATGATGGTTCCTGGCCAGGAATCTAGCTTCCCTTATAGATTTGTCATCACCGTTTCTTCTGTTTGTCCCTGCTCCAGGGTTGTCCTGCTTCCAGCTGCTGTTCATCTCTGGCTTGCCTCACCAACCCTTATGGACCCACCAGCTCCTCTCTAACCCATGTAAACAATTCCAAGAATTTTACTTTCTCTGTTTGAAACACTTAGTAGTTTCTGTTTCTGGGCTGTTTATGTTTTTACACAGATTAACCCACACTGACTTATTTGACAGGCATTCAGCACTACTTCATTATGAATCAAGCTTGTGTAAGGCACTGTAAGAAATCTATGGGTAAGGGTGTACCTATGGATAAGTACACATTTTTTCTATCTTTTATGGAAATTATAGTCCAGTATGAAAGGGGGCATTTTATAATAAATTGTGGCTACAATTAATTATTGAAATAATATCTCTTTCTCTTTACACGTAATTAATGATCTGATATTATCACTTTCTGGTTCACAAATGGAACATTCTAGCTGTGTCTTTACATGATGGAAGGGGTAAGTGGTCTTTAGTGCCTCATTCATAAGGACATTAATCTCACCTCCCAAAAGGTCTACCTCCTAATTCCACTACCTTAGAGATTAGCATTCAATAAAATAATTCTGGGGAAAGGGAAGGAACACAAACATTCAGACCATAGCACTTACCATTCTAAGTTTTCATTTCATCAATGCTGAATTTTTATCAATACTAACCTATCTCAGTGTAGATAACAATGCAGTTGTTCCTTTCCATACGTAATGATTTTACCTTGACTCTTCTTCACAACTAGGTCTGTTAAATAAACCTGTCAAATGCTCCTCTTTCATTGTTCCACCATTTTCTTTTAATTTTCCCTGTCTATTGTTAATAAATATGTGACTGTTTCCACTTTACAAAAAGGGCCACTGCTTAATTCCACCTGGGTATGTTTCTGTCTGCTTGCTTTCAACTTTGTTTCTCTCTCATACAGTGTAAACATATTCAAAGAAACATTTACACAAATTGCTATACTAACAAAAAACAAGGATTGAGTAGCTGTGGAGTCAGGAAAAGGTTTTCTAAGACTGAGGTCCTGCAAAATGCATAAGATATTTCTACATCAGTGGCCCTCAAACTTTCTGGTCTCAGGACAACTTTATGCTCTTAAAAGTAACTGAGTGAGCCAACATTCTTCTGTTTACATGCATTATATTTATCTATATCTACTACATTGTAAATTAAAACCAAAATTTACAACTATTTTTATTAATTCACTTACAGATAACAATAAAAATCATTGCATGTTAACATTAAAACATTTTTCTTTTATAAAAAGTTGCAATATTTTCAAATAAATCAGCAGTATGAGTTTGCAGAATATCATTATTTTACAATTTTGTGAGTCTTCTTAATGTCTGGTTAACACTGCTGGTTTCTCATATCTGCTCTGTATTATATCTGTTGCGGAATAATGTTTTGATTGGCATATGTAAAGAAAGTCCCACCTCATACAGGTATATAATTGAACAAGGGAAAATAATTTTAACAGTGTTTTCAGATAACTAAAAATAGTATTACACTAAAACTCAACCAGTAGTAAGTTCTTACATGTTCGTTGTAATGTGCATTCTGAAACTGTATCAGTAAACTTTTTTACCCTGCCTGTTTCATTAAAATTAATTGATCTGTCTTGCACTTTGATATTTTTATCTTTAAATCATTATATATTGATCATTTGAAAACTGTTTGTGGAATTATTCAGAATTACAATTTCAAAATTTTGACCCATTTCATTATACACCATAAAAATCATATCCATTAATGTCATTACCAATGTCCTCAGAAGAGTCTTTAAGTACCGAGAAACAGTCAAGCTCACAGTGGAAAATATACATTTTCCAATATTCAAATCTTCCTGTCAAAGCTCCAATGGGTTGTGTATAACATCAACAGTTTGTTTTTTTGAAGTGATAGGGTCACTTTGTTCATTTTCCAGAAAATGGCTGCCAAACTCCCAATTCTGAATAATAACAATTTTCAGTTATTCCTTTGAGTGAAAAAGATGTTCAGATCACAACTCAATTGCACAGTGTTTTTGGAATAACCACTGTTTTTTAGTGCCCAGCCTAAGTGCTTTATTTCTATTTCCCCTTTTGTCATACAGAATATTTTTAAGTTGAATAATTGAGTTAAAATTTAATAAAGTTTATAATCATGATAGCCTTGTTAAAGACATTCTTAAATAAAATTTTCTTTTTTAAAAAAAGCTGCAAGTGCCTGGCTGTGAAGAATACAATAATGATTTACATAGTTCTGTGCCACTGCCTTGATTGGTGCTGTTTTATCTATCATGGATTGCATAAAATCAGTACCGTGTCAGCATACAGAAAATGTAAAATAATGTCATAGTATATTTTGGAAGTAAATTTGACTTCCTGGAACCCTTGAAGGGATCCTAAGAACCCTCAGGGTTCCATGGCCCAAACTCTAGATATTGCTGCTCTATACAAAAGCCTGAAGAACATGCTGGCAGAAGTAATTGCATACCTAAAGACTGAAACCACACATATTGATCAACAGCACCTAGTTAACAAGAGCTTATAATTACAAATGGCATACACCCTGCCCCCTATACATGATTATTCTTTCTTGTCTTCATGCCATTGTACTCTCAAAAGGGCAGGGTAGATAGTAAGAAGGCTAGAAAGATAAATGGGCAAGATTACAAATTTCGCTTACATCCTGTGGTCCACTTTGGTGGGACAGTCAGCAATGTGCTACCTCACTCTTACCATTTTCAGTCCATTGTTCTTCTAGATCTGTAGAACTATACAATCCATTATGATAGCAATTACCCTAACGTGTTTATGAAATTAAAATTAAATATACTGAAATAATTTAAAAAATTCAGTTCCTTGGTTAAACTAGTAATATTTCAAGTGCTCAATATCACATGTGGCTAGTAGCTAGTATATTGGACAGTGAAGACATACAGTATTTCCACCACTACAGAACATTCTATTAGAGAGGGCTGCTGTGGAATATCATACTCATTTTCTTCCTCACAAAAAAATGTATTTAATTCCCCTTATGGTAGTTACCTCCAAATAAAAATTTTACATAATCTGCCTTATTCATGGTACTTTGCTTTGTTTCTATCTGATATTTTGTTTCATATAAACCCCTATGACAATGCACTTTCCAATACACTAGACTCACAATTTGCTGATGTTCTATATTTCCAATCTCCTTCACCTCCACGTTACTCCTTATCTAATCCAGAACTGCTCCATCTCTGACACTTCATTGTCTCATTCCCAGATCACATATCCATCTTTTATCTCCCATTTACCTATGTCCATCTTACTTGGTATTTGAACTTATTAAGAACAGAGCACAGCCATAGACCTATTTTGCACGATCAAGTAACTGCTCTCTCTCTCAACAAAGAAAGAATTTTCTGGCCTGGACTCTTGAATGCTATCACTTGGATGGAAACTCTGCCAAGTACCTCAAGTGGTGCCCATGAATAGTATCATCCATGCCAGTTTAATTGTTTTGGGGCCTGCAATTTTTTCTTTTTTGCCTATGTTCTGTCTGATGTTAGCTCTACTTTCATTCCACCCCTCTGAAGTTGAACATACATCAAGAATTTTGAAATGTAATCATGACAATTACTGAAGCCTTTTAATTCTCTTCTCTTCTCCCCACCTACTTGAATTCCTATACTCTGTCTTTTACCCACGTGCCCATACCAGAATCCAGAAAATTGACCATAACTCTTTCTAGTCTGCCATACAACACATTCAACTGGTCACTAAGTTTTGCCCTTTCTGTCTTCTAAATGTCTTTCATATCAATTCTCTCCTCTCCAAGCCTCTCAAAACAAATCTGCTGGTGGCATTGGGAAGGGGGATTGGTTGACTAGAATTAGAAGTTGTTCCTGGCACAGATGAGGCTCCATAAGGGTAATTTGGGTTTTTAATGAACTTCTAGAAGTCTTCTAGAAAAAAAGGATATAGAGAGAATTTCAGGTCAGTCATGAGACAACAGGATCAATAATTTGTAAACATGTAGAGGCAAGTTGGAAAGGCATAGCCAACAGCTTCTTGAAGCTGTGCAGAGAGAAGAAAATAAGCTATTAAAGACAATGAAAAGAGCATTTTGTGAGGAGATGTTGCAATGAATAATCCATGCATGATGGTAGCCAGCCGTGAATGATGGTGATGGTTGTGTAGAATATAGCAGTTGTCTCAGAGGGAGCAGAAGCCTGGGTATTAAAACTCTTGTTTCTCTCTGTGGCATAAAAGTTTGCCAACTTTATCTGCACAAACTTCCCAACTTCCTGCCTAAGGCAAAGGAAGACTACGTGTGGAATAGCATCCCTCCACATCTCCTAATCCCTGTTGCTGCATGGGAGGCTGGTAGCTACAACAGCCAATTGTGAACTTTTCCAGCAGCACCTGATCCTCTAAGAGATGCCAGGGGAAACCAAGAGTAGGACAAAGCAGAAGACATTCAAAAAATAATACGTGTCCCTTAAATTCTTCATTATTCTTGTTGAGACAGAAGGAAGTAGGTGAAGAATTTTCAGCATCAGAGCAGCTATAGTGCTAACTTATTAACATGATTCCTACGCTGGTGGTCTCGAGATATGAACTTTACAGGGCCATTTCTGTAGTTTTATTGTTTCTACTATAATACAAACTCCTTGAAGATGGGGGTATGTCTTAATAATAATTACATACTCTCTGATAATGTACTCAATGAAATCTCAGTGTTTGTGATTTAGAGAGAATAGTCAAGAGGGCATTCTATTATCTGCGAGAATACTGCATAGAAATTAATTTAGTAATTAGCTCTCCTATGTAATTTATATTATATTTTATATTTCATTCTCTTTGCAAAGTTACTCTCAAGATAATAAAATCTGACATCCACAATATTTTAACACCAGTAGTAGTTTATAGCATTTATAATATATTTAGTAGAATCTCCTTCACTCTCTGTGCTCCCATTCATATATATCACACATCTTTATGTCATAGAAGTACAAAACTAGAAGTCAACAAGTCTATTATACTATCCCACACTTTCGGGCAGGCTTGAACTTATAAGAATAGAGGCAATATGTAAAAGTTATTACATTGAAGCATTGCTGTGGAAGCTTAGCCTCTGTTGCAGCTGAATATATATATGTATATATATTTGTATATAGTATATATATGTACTATATGGTATATATAAAACTACATATATTTATGTATATATGTATATAATGTGTATATACACACACACACATATATAAATTTACCAGGTCCATATTTACTAGGAGGCGTTGGCAAAAGATATTTGTTCTACTTCTAAAGGCAGAAAGCATTTGAATGGCAACATTTGAAAATTTTACCTTGATGAATTCTTGGAGAAAATAGGCCATTTTCTCCATATGTCCATTTGTATGTATGGCAGTCTCATATAACTTTCTAACTCTTCATGTGTTTTCTTTTTCTCCATCATATTGATCAATCCCTGACATCATTTTATATATTCACTTTTTACTGTCTATGTCTTCCATTAGAACAAGCTCTGTGAAGGAAGCGCCTTTGCTTTGCTCAAAATTTCCACCATCAGGAATAGCACACATATCTGGTGCTCAAGCCATATTTGAGTGGATGAATGAATACATGACATATAATCACTTTTCTTCAAAGACAGGAATAGTTTTTTGTTTTTTTTTTTTACAAAAGAAATCTTCCATGTGACAAAAATTACATTAAACATCTTTCTGCATATTTTCTTCAATGCCAATGAAAACCTTGAAAATTAGACAGTATTCATTTTAAAGAAAAGACAACAAATCTCAGAGAAGGTGAGTTGCTTGTGAAAAATCAAAAGCTGGTTAGAGGAGGGCTAGTTCTGGCATTACAATGTAAGGATCTCCATGGATCCACTCCCCAGTCAAACCGGCAAACATTATTTTGATAAAACAAACATTTAAGTTTCTAGAGATGGTTCTAAGATCATAGAATAAATGAAGAAATATTTATTAAAGAAAATATACTAAAATTCAGTATGGCATTTGAATGAAGCCCCGCTCCTTTCATCGTCTCTTCCTGGTCTGGAAGACGGAAACGCCACCCTAGGCTGGTGCAGCCAAGAACAGAGCCCTCTCCATGCAGCTCCTGGCTTATGTTCTAGGGAGGGGAAGGCCCTCATTCCTCATCCTTCCCCCAGATTTCTGATGCTGGGGATGTTTTAGGCAAGTACCACCAGGGATGGCAGTATTCTGGGCTCCATTCTTCTGTAAAGCCCCACTGGAGGGATAAAGGCTCTACTTTGGGTGTGCCACAGCTAAAACTACTGGAACACTGATTGTCCTTCCCCTGGCTCATATTATTTTTAAAATTAATTACATTATTATCAAAGCAATTACTATCAGCTCTCTTAACTGTTGTTTATGGTATTTGCTGAAAAAAATACTGAGATCAGTTAAATTTAATAAAGTTAATTTGAACAAGAGAAAAAGATTCTAGAAGCAGGCTGCTTCCAACTGAAGATGGTTCAAAATGCCCCCGCCTACAACATGAGCAGCAAACTGATTAGCACAGTTTGGCCTTTGCCTTATTTCAGCAAAATTTGGCAGTTTTCTATTCGAGATCAGCGAGACTCAGCTGCCTAATTTTAAGGGTATACTACTAGTTAGGTTACAACTTGTTTAAACATCAAGCTAAGGTACAGCTCATTGTGTATGGAGGCCACTTTGAGCCAAATAGAATTTAACGTATTTATATCTGCATTTCTAATTAATAGGCTTATACTGTTATTTCATGATTCATCGATATTACAGATGACCCCTTTACTTCTGGCCATGATGGATGATGCTTTAACTTGTCAATACTCTCCTCAACCACATAATCTCTCCCTCCTCCTCCTACATAGTTATAACTTGTGCTTAAAAAAAAAAAAAAAAAAAAAAAAAAAAAAAAAAAAAAAAAAAAAAAACCACTAGTCACTGATTACATTACATGATTATGACTATGCAGGTGTTGTTTACTGATAAAACAACTAAGTTATGAAATGTATTTTTCCATTCCTGTTTCTCCTTTTTTTTTTTTCCTGGAATTGATGATTGCCAAATTGATTTATTCATCTTTTACAAAAGTCTATCATTTTTTCCAAATGTGGAACATTTTCACCGCATTTATTATTGCCATTTATATACTCAAGTACATTATTTCTATTTTTTCCTCTCTTGATTCTTAAAATCCAATTAAACTCATTTATTTCTGCACTTGCTATGCATTTGTCCATTTGGGATGTTTCTTTCTCATTGTCTTGGAAATTAGTTTTTCCAGTATCCTTTAATGAGTTGCCTTTTTCCTGGATCCTAAGTCTATCATTTTCTTAATTTAATGCTTCATTTGGCTACAGTACATCCTCTGGAAATGTCCTAAACTGCATGCATAGCAGACACATTTTCAGTCCTTCTATCTATGTCTTTATTTTGCCACAACAGGTGAATCAGAATTAACCTGGAATTCTAGCATAGAAATAATTTTTCCTCAGAATTTGGATGGCATTTATATGCTATCTTTTAGATTCTGAGGTTAAATATATATTGCTGCTGTGTACAATATTGATATTTCTTGAAATATCTTAGGGGGCCTTTTTCTTTTCTAAGTGTTCAACATTGTCTCTAATATATTGTATTTTATTTTTCAAAATTATATAATGTAAGAAAAAGCAATGGTTTTTAAAATTAAGCCTCAAATAAATGACTTCACTCCCTTCTAGTTTATCCCACAGTATCTTACAATATTATCTTTTTTTCCTTTTCTTTTTTGAGACGGAGTCTTGCTCTGTCACCCAGGCTGGAGTGCAGTGGCATGATCTCGGCTCACTGCCACCTCTGCCTCCTGGGCTCAAGCGATTCTCCTGCCTCAGCCTCCTGATTAGTTGGGATTATAGGCATCCACCACCACGTCTGGCTAATTTTTGTATTTTTTTTTTTTTTTTTTTATACTTTAAGTTCTGGGATACATGTGCAGAACGTGCAGGTTTGTTACATATGTACACATGTGCCATGGTGGTTTGCTGCACCCATCAACCCATCATCTGAATTAAGTATTTCTCCTAACGCTCTCCCTCCCCTTGCCCCCCACCCCCTGACAGGCCCTGGTGTGTGATGTTCCCCTCCCTGTGCCCATATGTTCTCATTGTTCAACTCCCACTTATGAATGAGAACATGTGGTGTTTGGTTTTCTGTTCCTGTGTTAGTTTGCTATGGTTTCCAGCTTCATCCATGTCCCTGCAAAGGACATGAACTCATTCTGAAGATGTATGTCTTTAGTTTCAATATTTTTTCTTGGATAAGTCTTGTTAGTATTTTTCCATCCTTTTTTTCTGTTACTAAACATATCATATTTCATATGCTGGCTTTCTTGGATTGGTCTTGAACCACTTTCTTATTTTAAATCTTTTGATGTATACTCAACTTTCTAGGCAATTTCTCTATTTTCTGAAACTTCTATTGATATTTTTCTCATGAATTTAATTATTTATTATTTTGTTGTTATTGAGACAGGGTGTCACTCTGTCGCCCAGACAGGAGTGCAGTGGCACAATCTTGGCTCAGGGCAACCTCTGCCTTCCAGGCTCAAGCAATTCTCCTGCCTCAGTCTCCTGAGTAGCTGGGATTACAGATGTGCACCGCTATCGCGTGGCTAATTTTGGTATTTTTAGTAGAAACGGAGTTTCACCATGTTGGCCAGGCTGGTCTCGAACTCCTGACCTCAAGTGATCCACCCACCTTGGCCTCCCAAAGTGTTGGGATCACAGGCGTGAGCCACTGCACCTGGTCTCTCATGTATTTTAAATTCCTAGAATCATGCTTTTGCTCTCTGATTTTTATTTTTTCTTAGAATTCTTCTCTAGTTCCATAAATGAACTTCATATCTCTATGATGATATCTAGAGCTGTACTCTAGCTGTACTTTACTTTCTTTTCTTCTTAATATCTGTTTTGGTCTCTGTCTTTCACGTAGGAGGCTTCCTTCAAATAGATGGCAATTTTTATCTGTCTACACATATTCAAGAATGAAGTAGTAAAAAGTGGCTAGTTACTCTGAGTACAAATGTACTTTGTTGTCTTTTGTGTTTTTATTCAAAGTGTGATTCATGGACCAGCAGAAATGCAGAAGTATTAGAAATGCTAAATCTGAGGCCACACCCCAGACCTAATCAACTAAAGCATGCATAGTAAGACCTCAGATTCTTGCTATGTGCACACTCAAGTTTGAGATGCACTGATTTAGTTCGTTTCACTATAATGATGGTAAAATCAGGCTTTTCATTATCCCCATCTCATTTATCAATATTGGTAGGTATTTCTTCCCTGGGACCCTTTAGTTTCTGTCATTTTCTTGATTTAATAATCTTTTCATTTTGAGGTGGTGGTGGTGGCAAACAGTGCATGCTGGTTTCCGGATTCCGGGAATTAAGATAGTAACGGATTCCAAAGATCTACAGAACTTTGCTTTTGACCAAAGTTCTGGTTTGGTCAAACCAGATTATGTGAAACTCTGTTTTTAGTTTCACATAATCCTTGCATTTTGTCAATTTGATAGCTCTAAAGGTTTTAGCTTTTCTTGAGTTATTTAGGGCAAACTGCCTTACTTGTCCTTGTATGCCTCCCTGAAAATTATTTGGTTTTAACCTCCTCCATTTCATTAAGTCAATTATGATTCTCCATTCTATTATGTTGTATGTGCTCCAGTTCTTTTTCTTCAATGTAATAAAGGCATTGCAAAAACTCATTTACTGCCATTGAATTGAGTATTGAAAAGAGAACACATAAACACCAATGGTCAATGAGGGCCGTAATTTTGAAGCAGTGGAGGAGTGGGTGTTTAGAAGGCTCGGAATAAGAAGAGAGAAGGTTGCCCAAGGGTTCCAGGGAGATGGTTGGCTGGAATATGAGAGTAAAGGAAAGACACTGAAAAAGGAGCTACTAAAAATAAATCACTGGCTTTGCTATTTTTCCTGCTTTGGTCCTAATGTCAAGTGTCAATCCTTGCATCAAGCAGAATCCTTGTTAACTTAAGAGAGAGAGAATTTGGGTTAATGCAGGTCACTTTGCCCCACTGCCTCTAACTGCTCAAAGAAAAAGACCTCTCTGGTGTCACTATGTGTTGTAAATGCTCCTTGGCCCTCGTATATTCTAAGAGGGTGGCTGAATTTTTATTTTATTAGAGAACCCTGAGATAGCCACATCAGACCCCTAGTTATTCCAGGGGAACTGGTGGTATTAGAAGCTTCTAAGCGGAAAAATGTTTTAGTATCTTTAGATGAGCAGAATGGCAAATGTGGTAAATGGGATTTAGAATGCAACCCTGTAAACGTGTTCCTTGCAACATTACTCCAGTAGATCTTCCTTGAAACAAGAGGAGGTCTGGATCAATTCCATTAAAGGCCGTTAGCACTAAAAAAAATCAAGTTTACACCCACTATGCTTACCAAAATAAGCACATTAGACTGTGCAACAAATGTAACCAATCCAACAAAATTTTTATTTTTCCTGGTGTTAACTTCCTTGATGGCTTAACTTCCTTGATGTTAACTTCCTTGATGGCAAATATCAGATAACGACATAATTTTTTCCAACTTTGCTTGTCCCAAACATGTATTTTATCTAAGTTAATGGTTATTCTGGCATGTGTTCTATAATTAAATAATTTGGGGGAAGTTATGCATTTTCTTTTAAAAAAATCCATAGTGCATGTGAGTACATTAAAGAGTTGACAATTCATTGGAGAGAAAAAGTGCAAGCTTAATATAGCGTTTCCAAATCCTCTGTGGTCATGGAACCTATTTTTTGACAAAATTCCTGTTAGTATTTCACTGAACTAATGGTCTGCAGAAGATATGTGGAGACCACGGCTTAGTGGACTACAGTTGGACAAGACAGATATCTGCCTCATGCAAGCCACCCTGTGTCCAGGATTATGCACAAATAGACATGATGGCACCAAAGACTAATCTTTCAGAACATTTGTTCTTTTAATATGGAACATGAATCTCAACCATCTAAATATAATTCTTGCTTTTACTAGACAAAATATTTTCTGCACCTCACTGTAGTGTAACATTACTGGTGCTATTTTAATTGCCACTTGATATCATTGCAGAGGCAGCTGGTTATGTTTTGACTGTGACAGAATTGACAGAAGTTGTATTTGTATAATATAAATTGTAATTCTCTGAAGTTTTCATTTATGTTTTAAAAGTGTCATGCACTTCAGTAAGTGATAGATCACTCAAGACATTTGAGAGTCCAACAATCTGGCTTTAATTAGATAAAATGCAGATTTAAATTATGTGTAAATTGAAAGGTAAACAAAAATGAGAATGTTTTATTGGCTCAGTAATATTCTATGTAGTATTACAAAGTTATTGCAGATTATAATTTTAGATTCAGGTCATCAAGGTCCAATGTACTAATGTGGCTCGCTATTGGATACACTAAAATATGTATCCCTGATATACACAATAAATATAACCATCAAATAAAGCAAAAAGAGCTCGAGGGTTGAATTCAACTGTATTGTGTAGTAATCAAATGGTAATAGGGAAATGGGAGTTAACAGCACTGAATAACTCTGCTGGACATATATTTTGAGCTATTTTTTCTAGTATAATTTATGGATGTGTTTTGATTCATTACATTTGTTCTATTTCTCCTTGTGACCAACTGAATGAAAAAAAAGAAGTCTGATGGAGATTCAGGATGTGTTCTATGATTATTAGCACCATTCAGCTAACTTGTTCAAGTGAGTATTATATCACTAATTGGCAATTTATTACCAAATAAATTAATGAGCTACAATATATGGTTTTATAGTGCATATGATATAGAAGTTCTTAGTGTTGTTCTATTTTTAACATGGAAGCTAAATGGATGCTAGGAAATCTAAAAGCACTGTGTTCCCTATAGTCAACAGAAGACTATATTCATGACTATAATGATAATGCTAACATGAATAATGGCATACTGTTATTATGAAACCATTCTTAGGCTATTTTTAGAGCAATTTTAGGTTTACAGCAAAATTGAACAGAAGATACAGAAGTTTCCCATTTGCCTTCTGCCCCATGCATATGACATAGAAATATGTATATGACATAGAAAAAGATACTTCACATCATATGTCATCAAGGAAATGCAAAGTGAAACAATAATGAGGTCCCACTACACATAGCCTTCCCCATTATAGCCATTCCCCACTGGAGTGGTACATATGTTACAATTGATGAATCTGCATTGACATATCATTATCACCCAAGATTCCACAGTTTATTTTGCATTTATGTTTGATGCTGTACAATCTGTGAGATCAAACAAATGTCTAATGGCATGTACCACTACAGAATATTATACAAAGAAGTTTCCCTGACTTAAAAGTTCTCTATGCTCTGTCTATTCATCCCTATCTCCTCCCTAATACCTGGAAACTACTGACATTTTATTTTATT
Organism: Piliocolobus tephrosceles; assembly: GCF_002776525.5. Classification (NCBI taxonomy): domain Eukaryota; kingdom Metazoa; phylum Chordata; class Mammalia; order Primates; family Cercopithecidae; genus Piliocolobus; species Piliocolobus tephrosceles. Next base: position 169,401,711 of record NC_045437.1, read on the forward strand.
TTATTCTATTCTATTCTATTCTATTCTATTCTATTCTATTCTATTCTATTCTATTCTATTCTATTCTATTCTATTTTATTTTATTTTATTTTATTTTATTTTATTTTATTTTATTTTATTTTATTTTATTTTTTGAGACAGAGTCTTGCTCTGTTGCCCAGGCTGGAGTGCAGTGGCCTGATCTCAGTTCACTGCAAGCTCCGCCTCCTGGGTTCACACCATTCTCCTGCCTCAACCTCCTGAGTAGCTGAGACTACAGGTGCTCGCCACCGTGCCCAGCTAATTTTTTGTATTTTTAGTGGAGACAGGGTTTCATGTGTTAACCAGGAAAGTCTCGATCTCCTGACCTCGTGATCCACCCGCCTCGGCCTCCCAACGTGCTGGGATTACAGGCGTGAGCCACTGTGCCTGGCCCTTATTTATTTATTTTAATTGACTGATCTTTTCACTGTGTCCATAGTTTTGCTTTTTCCAGCATGTCATAGAGTTGGAATCATACACTATGTACCTTTTTCAGATTGGCTTCTCTCACTTAGTAATACACATTTAAGGTTCCTCCATGTCTTTTCACGGTTTGATAGTTCATTTCTTTTTAGTTCTAAACAGTATTATCTTATCTGGATATATCAGTTTAATTATCCAGTCACATAGTGAAGGATATCTTGGTAACTATGAATAAAGCCTCTATAAATATATATGTACAAGTTTCTGTGTACTTATGTATACACATCTATAAACATCTTAGTACAAATTTTTGTGTACTTATGTGAAAATATAAGTTTTCAATTCTTTTGGGCAAATACCAAGAGTGTGATTGTTGGATCATATCATAAGAGTATGTTTAGTTGTTTACAAAATGCTAAAATGTCTTCAAGAGTGACTAGATTATTTTCATTCCAGCAGGATTGAATGAGAATTCCTGCTGCTCTTTTTGATGCTATCAGTATTCTAGATTCTGGCCATTCTAATAGGTGTGTAGTGGGACCTCACTATTGTTTCACTTTGCATTTCCTTGATGACATGTGATGTGGAGTATCTTTTTCTATGTCATCTGCATATTTTCTTTGGTGAGGTGTCTGTTAAGGTCTTTGGTCCATCTGTCAATCAAATTGTAATTAAGTTCTTTGCATGCCAAGAGTTTCAGGATTGAAAGCTACCCAAATAATACTATTATTGTATAATTTATTTTTTGGCTAATGAAGCAAAAGAGACCATTCATGACTTTTTCTTAATTTTCCAAATGCCATATCTTAAAACCTTGCTTAAGAAATTTCTTCCTCTTAACCACACACCAGTCAGTACTAAGCCCTTAAAGGCTGCTGGAACTATGATAGTTTATTGGAATGACCTAAAAATAGAAAAAGAATCCTGTTTCAATGACATGTCTTTAATTCAGTCCTAAATAAATAAAAACAATTCTCATACTGGAATAGATATAAAAATAGATATAAAGATACAGATAGATATAAAGCAAATCTGGATTTCTCTATAAAAATATGTAAAAAATATGAAATACATTTTATTAGACTTATTAATTAAACTACTAAAAAACACAGTTTTGGCTGATGGCCTCTATGGCAGCCTGCGTGGTTCTGGGCCCAGCCTGGTTCTCCCCTCAAAGTGGGGGTTGCCTTGCCTGTCCCTCCATCCCCTGTTACTTGGTAACATTGGTGGCACCCCATCAGTGGTGACACAGCCACATGAATTTGCACAGTTCTGGAGGCTGAGAAGTCCAAGATCGAGGCAACGGCATTCAATGTCTGGTGAACGCCTTCTTGTTGCATCGTCACATGGCAGAAGGGGTGAAAACTATCCTCACATGGCAGAAGGTGTGCAAAGGAAGGGCAAAAAAGGACTTAAGCTAGGTCCTCTAGCTCTTTAATTAAGTCACTAAACCGTTCATGAGGGGTCTGCTTACCCAAACTCTGCCACAACTCTTAATGCCACCACAATGGGGATTAAACTTTAACAAGAACTTTGGAGGGGACACATTAAAATCATAGCACTGGGGGAGCAGCTGCTGAATAGAAGCAGCTCTGCTCTGCAGCTCCCACCAAGAAGGGTGAAAACTGTGAGTAAGCTCTGCATCTTCAATTAAGGAACATTGGAACTGACTTGGTGGTTGGTGTGAATCCTGGAGAGTGCAGAATACTAGGGTGGAGCAAGGGCCCACACGGGAGCTACATGGGGAAATGGGAACTCCCTTTCCCAACCAATGGAGGTGGTGAAGGATTATGCTTCCCCTCCCTGAAACCATGCTTTTCCCCTGGATCCTTGCAACCCATGGATCAGGAAATCCCCTTCTGAGCCCACTCCACCATAGCCTTGGGTCCCAAGCACAAAGCTGTAGAAACTCACCATAGGAGGAGGGGCAGCTGTGGCATCATGGATCAGCAATCTTAGTCTTTTCTGCCTGCTGGTACTGGAGAGTCAGAGGAGCCCAGATGAGGGGATTTCCCCCAGTGCAGCACACCTGCCCAGCCAAGGAGCAGACAGACTGCTTATTTAAGTGGGTCCCAAATTCTGGTCCTCATGACTGAATGAGACCTCCCAACAGGTGTCTCCAGGCACTGCATATAGGGGCGTTCTGGCTGGCAATAGGTCTGTGCTCCTCTGGGACAGAGCTCCCAGAGGAAGGAGCAGGCTGACATTTTTGCTGCTCTGCAGACTCCACCAGTGATATCTCCAGGGGTGGGAGAGACCCAGAAGAATAGGGTCGAGAGTGGACCCCCAGCAAACCACATTAGCTCTACAGAAGAGGGGCCTGACTGCTAAAAGTAAAACAATCAGAAAGCAACAACACAAACATCAAAGAAAAAGACCCCTCAAAAATGTCATCCAAAAGTCAACAGCCTCAAAGATCAAAGTAGATAAACCCATGAAGATGAGAAAAAATCAACACAAAAATGCTGAAAACTCTAAAAGCCAGAGTTCCTTTTCTCCTCCAGTTGATTGTAACACATCTACAGCAAGGGCACAAAACTGGGCTGAGGCTGGGATGGATGAATTGACAGAAGTAGGCTTCAGAAAATGGGTAATAATGAACTCCACTGAGCTAAAGGATTATGTTCTAACTCACTGCAAAAAAACTAAGAACCACGATAAAACATTACAGGTGCTGTTAATCAGAAGAACCAGTTTGGAGAGGAACATAGATGATCTGATAGAGATGAAAAACACAACACAGGAACTTTTTTTAAATTATTTTATTTTATTTTATCATTATTATACTTTAAGTTCTAGGGTACATGTGCATAACGTGCAGGTTTGTTACATATGTATACTTGTACCATGTTGGTGTGCTGCACCCATCAACTCGTCAGCACCCATCAACTCGTCACTTACATCAGGTATAACTCCCAATGCAATCCTTCCCCCCTCCCTACTCCCCATGATAGGCCCTGGTGTGTGATGTTCCCCTTCCCGAGTCCAAGTGATCTCATTGTTCAGTTCCCACCTATGAGTGAGAACATGCGGTGTTTGGTTTTCTGTTCTTGTGATAGTTTGCTGAGAATGATGGTTTCCAGCTGCATCCATGTCCCTACAAAGGACACAAACTCATTCTTTTTTATGGCTGCAGAGTATTCCATGATGTATATGTGCCACATTTTCTTAATCCAGTCTGTCACTGATGGACATTTGGAACACAGGAACTTTATAATGCAAACACAAGTATTAATAGCTGAATAGACTAAGCAGAAGAAAGGATATCAGAGCTTGAAGACTATCTTGCTAAAGTAAGACAGGCAGACAAGATTAGAGAAAAAAGAATGAAAAGGAACGAACAAAACCTTTTGAGAACTATGGGATCATATAAAAAGACTGAACCTATGACTGACGGGGTACCTGAAAGAGATGGGGAGAATGGAACCCAATTATAAAACACACTTCAGAATATCATCCAGGAGAACTTCCCCAGCCTAGCAAGACAGACCAACATTTAAATCCAAGAAATCCAGAGAACCCCAGTAAGATACTCCGTGAGAAGATCAACCCCAAGACACATAATCATCAGATTCTCCAAGATCAAAATGGAGGAAAAAATGTTAAAGGAAGTCAGAGAGAAGGGCCAGGTCACCCATAAAGGGAAACCCTTTAGACTAACAGCAGACCTCTTAGCAGAAACCCTACAAGCCAGAAGAGATTGGAGGCCAATATTCAACATTCTTTAAAAAAAGAATTTCCAATGTAGAATTTCATATCTGGCCAAACTAAACTTCGTAAGTGAAGAAGGAATAAGATCCTTTTCAGACAAGCAAATGTTGAGGGAATTTATCACCACCAGGCCTGCTTTGCAAGAGCTCCTGAAGGAAGCACTAAATATGGAAAGGAAAAACCATTACCAGCCACTACAAAAAACATACTGAGTACACAGACCTGTGACACTACGAAGCAAATACATAAACAAGTCTGCAAAATAACCAACTAGCATCATGATGTCAGGATCAAATTCACACATAACAATGTTAAACTTAAATGTAAATAAGCTAAATATCCAAATTAAAAGACACAGAGCTGCAGGCTAGAAAGAGTCAAAATCCATCGATGTGCTGTATTTAAGAAATCCATCTCACATGCAAAGGTACACATAGACTCAACATAAAAAGATGAAGGAAAATTTACCAAGCAAATGGAAAACAGAAAAAAAGCAGGGGTTGCCATCTTAGTTCCTGACAAAACAGATTTTAAACCAACAAAGATTTAAAAAAAGAAAAAAAAAAAAGGCCATTACATAGTGGTAAAGGGGTCAATTCAACCACCAGAAGAGCTAACTATCCTAAATATATATGCACCCAATACAGGAGCACTGGGATTCATAAAACAGGTTCTCATAGACCTACAAAGAGACTTAGACTTCCACACAATAATAGTAGGAAACTCTGACACCCCACTGTCAGTATTAGACAGATCATCGAGACAGAAAATTAACAAATATATTCAGGACTTGAACTCGGCTCTGGATCAAGTATACCCGACAGATATCTACAGAACTCCCACCCAAAACAACAGAATATACATTCTTCTTGGCGCCACATGGCACTTATTCTAAAACTGATTACATAACTGGAGAAGTGAAATCATAACGAACGGTCTCTCAGACCACAGCACAATCAAATTACAACTCAAGATTTAAAAATTCACTCAAAACAACACAACTACATGGAAATTGAACAGCCTGCTTCTGAGTGACTCCTGGGTAAATATGAAATTAAGACAGAAATCAATAAGTTATTTCCAACCAATGAGAACAAAGATACAATGTACCAGAATCTCTGGGACACAGCTAAAGCAGTGTTAAGAGGGAAATTTATAGCACTAAAAGCCCACATCAGAAAGCTAGAAAGATCTTAAATTGACACTCTAAAAAAGAACTAGAGAACCAAGAGCAAACAAACCCCAAATCTAACAGAAGACAAGAAATAATCAAGATCAGAGTGGAACGGAAGGTGATAGAGACATGAAAACTTCTTCAAAACATCAGTCAATTCAGGAGCTGGTTTTTTGAAAAAAATAATAAAATAGACCACTAGCTAGACTAATAAAGAAGAAGAGAGAAGAATCAAATAGACACAATAAAATATGATAAAGGGGATATCACCACTAACCCCGCAGAAATACAGCCATCAGAGAATATTATAAACATCTCTATGCAAATAAACTAGAAAATCTAAAAGAAATGGATAAATTTCCAGACACATACAAGCTCCCAAGACTGAACCAGGAAGAAATTGAATCCCTGCATAGACCAATAACAAGTTCTGAAATTGAAACTGTAATAAATAGCTTACCAACCAAAAAAATTCCAGGACCAGATTGATTTACAGCTGAATTCTACCAGAAATATGCAGAGGAGTTGATATCATTTTTTTAATTCTAAAACTACTCCAAACAATTGAAAAGGAGGGACTCGTCCCTAACTTATTCTATGAGGTCAGCATCATCCTGTACCAAAATCCTAGCAGCAGAATTACAACAATAAAAGAAAACTTCAGGCCAATATCCCTGATGAGCACTGATGCAAAAATTCTCAATAAAATACTGGCAAACTGAATACAGCAGCAAATCAAAAATCTTATCCACCGCGGTCAAGTTGGCTTCATTCCCAGGATGTAAGGCTTGTTCAACATATGCAAATCAATAATGCAGTTAATCACATAAACAGATCTAAAGACAAAAACCACATGATGATCTCAATAGACGCAGAAAAGGCCCTCAATAAAATTCAACATACCTTCATGTTAAAAACTCATGACAAACTAGGTATTGATGGAACATGCCTCAAAATAATAAGAGCCATTTATGATAAATCCACAGCCAATATCATACAGAATGGGCAAAAGCTGGAAGCATTTCCCTTGAAAACCAGCACAAGACAAGGATGCCCTCTCTCATCACTCCTGTTCAACATAGTATTGGAAGTTCTGGCCAGGGCAATTAGGCAAGAGAAAGAAAGAAGGTGTATTCAAATAGGAAGAGAGGAAGTCAAATTGTCTTTGTTTGCAGATGACATGATCCTATATCTAGAAAACCCGTTTGTCTCAGCCCACAAGCTTCTTAAGCTGATAAGCAACTTAAGCAAAATCTCAGGATACAAAATCAACATGCAGAGCATTCCCGTATACCAACAACAGGCAAGCAGAGAGGCAAATAATGAATAAACTCCCATTCACAATTGCTACAAAGGGAATAAAATACCTAGGAACACAGCTAATAAGGGAAGAGGAAGACCTCTTCAAAGAGAACTACAAACCACTATTCAAGGAAACCAGAGAGAACACAAACAAAAGGAAAAATATTCCATGTTCATAGATAAAAAGAATCAATATCGTGAAAATGGCCATACTGTTCAACATAATTTATAGATTCAGTGCTATTTCCATTAAGCTACCACTGACATTCTTCACAGAATCAGGAAAAAAACTATATTAAAATTCACAAGAAACCAAAAATGGGCTCACATAACCAAAAACATTCTAAGCGAGAAAAACAAAGCTGGAGGCGTCATGCTACCAGACTTCAAGCTATGCTATAAGGCTACATAACCACAACAGCATGGTACTGGTACAAAAACAGACACATGGACCAATGGAACAGAAGAGATAACTCAGACATAAGACCATACATCTACTGCACATCTGATCTTCGACAAACCTGACAAAAACAAGCAAGGGGGAAATTATTCCCTGTTTAATTAATGATGCTGGGAGAACTGGCTAGCCATATGCAGAAAACTGAAACTGAAGCCCTTCTTCACACGTTATAAATTAACTCAAGATGGATTAAAGATTTAAATGTAAAACACAAAACTATATAAACTTTAGAAGAATGTCTAGGAAATACCATTCAGAACATAGCCACAGGCAGATTTCATGATGAAATCACCAAAAGCAATTGCGACAAAAGCCAAAATTGACAAATGGGATCTAATTAAACTAAAGAGATTGTGCACAGCAAAATAAACTATCATCAGAGTCAACAGGCAACCTACAGAGTGAGAGAACATTTTTGCAATCTATCTATCTGAAAAAGGTCTAATATCCAGAATCCACAAGGAATTCAAACAAATTTACACGAAAAAAAAAACTCCATTATAAAGTTGGCAACGGAGGTGAACAGACACTTCTCAAAAGAAGACATTCATGCAGCCAAGAAACATATGAAAAAAGCTCAACATCACTGATCATTAGAGAAATGCAAATAAACTACAATGAGACACCATCTCATGCCAGTCAGAATGGCAGTTATTAAAAAGTCAGGAAACAACAGATGCTGGCAAGGTTGTGGAGAAATTAAAAAAAAAAAAAAAAAAACAACAAAAAACTGAACCCCTTCCTCACACGTTATAAATTCACTCAAGATGAAGTTTTACACTGTTGGTAGGAATGTTGATTAGTTCTACCTTTGTGGAAAACTGTGTGGTGATTCTTCAAAGATATAGAAGTAGAAATGTCATTCGATCCAGCAATCCCATTATTGGGTATATACCCAAAGGAATATGAATTATTCTGTTACAACGATACATGCATGTGTATGATCAATACAGCACTGTTCACAATAGCAAAGACATTGAAGCAACCAAAATGCCCATCAATGATAGACTGGATAAACAAAATGTGGTATATACACACCATGGAATACTATGCAGCCATAAAAAGGAATGAGATCATGTCCTTTACAGGGATATGGATGGAGCTGGAAGCCATTATCCTCAGCAAATTAATGCAGGAACAGAAAACCAAACATCACATGTTCTCATTTATAAGTGGGAGCTGAACAATGAGAACACATGGACACAGGGAGGGGGACAACACACACTGGAACCTATCGGGGGTGAGGTGGGGTGAGCGAAAGCATTAGAAAAAATAGCTAATGCATGCTGGGCTTAATGCCTAGGTGATGGGTTGCTAGGTCAGCAAACCACCATGGCACATGTTCACCTATGTAACAAACCTGTGCATCCTATACATGTACCCCAGAACTAAAAATAAAAATTAAAAAAAAAGTAAAACCATGGCACCCTCCAAAAAAATGTTTAGGATGAATGAGTGGCATAACGTTTTGTCTCTTAGCATGGAAAAAAATATTTACTGAATATAAGATATAGAAAACAATCAGGTTTTATAATATGCAGTATTTCCCAACAAAGCCTGTATTTCTGGAAAACAATATTTTACATGCTAGGATAATATTTATGCTTTTGAAGATATCAATCTTTATATGCACTATAGCTTCTAACACAATGCATGATATCAGGTAGATTTTCAATAAATATTTATAGATTACATCATTTTTCAGAAAATGTATAATTTTACTTTAAGAAACTTTAAATATTCTGTCTTAGTAAAGGTGATTATTATTAAATTCTCAAACCCAACATGTATTACCTGCTTTGAACATTTCTCTGAATGAGAAAAGGAAATATTCCCCCATGATATTCACACCACATCCCCTGTTACTATTGTAAGTAACATCAGTTAAGTAGACCCCGTCAAAACCATTCTCAAATCCTCTCCTTCTCAATGACCTCTTAGCACACTCCAGCTCCTAGTCACATAAACGTGACTCCCAGAGATAGTGCTCAGGTCTTGCCCAAATTCTTAGACTTACAGCAATTTTCTAACCTGACAAACCTATACAAGTGTCTCATTTTCTAATTTAAAGCCCTGTTTACCTATCCCCATCTTCTCCTACTGTACCACAGCTTCTAAAACAATTGATTTCTTCTATTTTTATTCTAATAATTAAGAAATGGGTTCCTCTTTTAGTGTTTGACCTGGCGGCTTTCAGATTCCCATCTTTCTTTCCTGCTACCCCATACTGGGCAACTAAGATAAAGGAGTTTCTGTGCTCCATTTATCCTTTGAGGTTGGGTGTAAACTCTGGTGAATTCCCACCCTGCATGTGGTCTCTTCTCCAGCCACAACCCCTAGCCATTATAAGGACCCCAACGTCTGCCCTCTGCTTTTCTCATTTCATTTCTTTCAAAATCTGAGCCCTTCACCTTAGGAAATATTTTTGTGGCTTACTGTGTGAGTAATAAACTTTATTTTATAACCATTAGTGCCTACATGTCATTTGTCCTGGCATCTGTTATAAATTCTTAGGGGTGATTTATAGCAGGAGACACTAGTCACCCAAATAAAACAATTCTTTTACATTTATTCATGCCAAATAAATCTTATGCTTATTATTCATACTTTTCCTTCAAAATATTAAAATTATTACTTATTTTCTTTGTGCCCAATGCAGACATTTATCTAAAATTGCAGGATATAATGTATATAATAAATGTCTCCACCTACACAAATGGTTCTCTGTCTTGTTGTGAAGACTACTAGTAGCCAAGATTATATCCTGTGTTCTTATGTTATTGGCATATTCAAATAGTATTTAATCAATTCTACTTAATTTGTACATATATGGATTTAATTAAAATGGAAACAAAGACCATAGCAAAAATATGTTTCTTTACCCTCTGAAGACTAACATTGTGTCTTATACTTGATTATTCAGTACCATTTCTTAATAATACAATATTCATTTTTCAGTTTGTTTTGTATCATGGCTTAGTACATTCACATGCCTCAAGGTCTAGTCCCTCATTGAAGTTATTCTTTCAAGCCCCCTTCCTCAGTTTGTTCTGCTTGTATATTAATCTATTGGTAAATTTGTGTGCATAGCTCTTGTGTGGATTAGCAGTCATTTTTTAAACATTACAACCTTTTCTAACCACACCTCTTTATATTGTTAGTAAATGTAACTTAGAAACTATTTCCTGTGAAAAATTATCTTCTTATTGTTAGAGTTTATGCCAGCCACAAATTATTCCAAATATGTGGAATAGAGCAGAAACATTTGGTATCTTCCCCAAAAATGTCTCAAAGACTAAGAAACAGTATTATATAGCCAAATGAACAATATAAATGTACAATGGAGAAAAGTATAAAATCATTTAAAGATGTGGAAGTGTAATCACATAGCTTCTTTCATGTGACAAATGTAGCAATTATCTAGGCTACCTTCATTTAGAAATCACAAAGTAATTTTTCTTTGACAACAGTTTCTCCAGTCTTCTTTTACATTTACACAATCCTGCCAAGGGCTTTGCATGAACACAACATCCAACTCAATGACATTCAAATGACCATGGCATGAATGAAAGTGCTCCAGAGCCAGAAAGGAAGAGTAAAAAATAATATTGGGTGCCATGATCTTGCAATTCTTATCTTTCTTGAATCTTGTCTAATAGCAATGACCTTTCTTGTCTAGTAATTTTCTTTGCGTTTGACCTTAGTGAAACTCTTTCTAAATAAAACTAACAATTAAATGACTAAATAGTTACTTCAGAAACTTGAGTGCTATTTTCCATTCTCAGCACACTTCTGATGATAACTTTTTAAAATGCAAATAAAAGCTCCAGGCAAGTGAAATAAAATTTTAATCTAGCAAAATACACATTTTATGGATTTTACATGTGTTGAAATATTTAACAGATACTAAATTAGCTGAAATAAATGGTTCAACCCCACAAGGGAAAAAATTTAATAATAGCATGTTGAATCATGATTTTAGTAAATGTATTAATAAAGAATACAACTGGTAAACTCTAAGAGAGACTAATATATCATCCAAATTTAATGGGAAAAAATGAGAATTTTATATAACTACTAATATTGAGGAAAAAGTAGAGAGGAAAGAAAAACATCTGGGTTAGACACAAAGTTTCAGAGACATGTTAAGCATGACCTGTGTCATTAATGATTCACTATCTTACCATGATGTCCTAAGAAAATAGTTCAATATATTCTGATGGCTTCCCTTTCTCTGGAAACAACCTCAATACAGGAGACCCACTAACTCTTAACTGCCATGTGACCTGGCCTCTGCCCTTTCAAATCTACTCTGTTAAAAGCAATTTTAAACTGAGTCAGAGAAGTTACCCAAGGAATTTGAAAACTGGCAATGTAACAAAAGCATTTGATGGAACAGAATTACTTTGATGAACTGTTCTTAGAGAGACCTGTTTATTACTGTGGTGAAGGTTTCCAGAAATTTTCTGATTCAAATTTTCTCTTGACCTCACTTTTTCAGTTATTTCTTTGATTTCTGTTTTCTATCCCAGCTATTTTTAAAATAAATCTTTGAAATAAATAAAAAATTTTCCAGCGTTGGTTTCTGTTCCTTGTCAACAAAGTGGAATCTTGAATCACACAGTTCTAGGTCCCAGAGAGTGAATGTTAGGCACAGATCTTTAGGGACATGTGGAATATTTAGAATTAAATGTCTGGCCAAGGAAGATTGATAGGTATTTAGTCCTTTTTAAATCAGAGGATGGCAATTAGCCTATGATACATGGGGACAAAACAAGCTAATCAGGTTGTCTCCTGTGATCTACTGACCATAAGTTCACTGAGTTTGAAATTCTAAGGAATGGAACAAATGATAGTGTATAAAATTTTAAAGCAAATAGAAAGGGGCCACAACAAGAGAAATACACAATGTATTTTTTGACAGCACTAAATAACATAAAAGACTCAAATATAGATCCCAAATTCTAGACTGATGATGTCATAAAATAAAATTTAAGCTTCTGTGGGTTGCTAAAAAGAAGTCCACTCCATCCAGATAGAATCTTGTGCCATTACAGCTTGTATCACTGGTGTCCTGAAAGGGCAATGGGTGAATATTGAGTTGGATACTTTTATTATTTCCTTGACTTAGAAGAAGAGGTAGAGCAACCAGTGGCTAACAGTGTAGTCAGATGGTCAGGGGTTGAGGAGAAGGTACCTCAATCTGGAGGTAAAGACAATCTGGAACGCTGTGTGGCAACTGAAGTCACACATGTTAAGCAATTCAACCATTCCTGAGACTCCCTTATGCTAACATGAATTAAGGTATGCTACATGTCACCTGGTGGCAGATTGATTCTATTAGGTCCCTTTCATCATGAAGTGAGCAGTCAACATTTTATTTTCTTTTAAGACACAATTTGAATTTACCTCTGGTAGTCATTTGCGGGCTTACCAAATTCTCTACATTCCGTCATGTATTTCCACACAATAGTGCATGGGCATACCAATGCACTTAATGGGGAAATAAAGTAAGTTAATAGGTACATATGCTTGAGATTCACTGGTATTGTTATGCAACCCAATATCTGGAAACATTGGAAGACTAATAATGTCCTATTGAAGTCCTCTCAGTGGCTTCAGGTAGAAGATGAAAATTAATGAGCTTGGAAGCTCTCTTGCAGGATGTTTTATGTGTTTTCTACTCTGTGCTCTGGTAGAGTAGAGGTTTAATTATTCAGAAAACAAGTAGTTTTTCCCTAAGACTATTTTATATTGTAAATGAACTGCTCAATACCCATTCCAAACCACTTCTCATGCGGAGGAGATAGAATAATAAAAAGAACATTTTTTTTCAGATTCTCTTGCAGCTTTAGCTCACTATGTGATCACTTTTGAGCCAATCAGAGGTGAACACGCAAGGCTTTCTAATGCAGAATTAGATTTTATAAGAATGGGATCTATATTTTTCTGGTTGTGTTGTCACAAAGTCAAAATGCTCTTGGCACTAGCAGCTTTTGCTATGGTTTGTTGATATTGTAATAGCCTGAAAATGGCAGAATTTGAAGCATCTTTGAAGTGCCTCGTTCTTTGAGGTTCAAACAAGAGTTAATGCTTCTGCTCCGATGATAATTTGGAAAAGCTGTCCACAATCCTTAGAATATACCTTTCTACTAAAACTAGCCAAAATGAATTCATTTATTTTCAACTGAGAACCGGGAATGATGATGATTGGAAACTGAAACTAAAACATAAAAAACTGAATCTCATCTGATCATTTGTGATTATTAATGTCATTATAAGAGGAGGCTGAAAATAAGGTCACATTTTGTGGATTAATACCTCTGGAATATCAAAGGAAAATATGTTTGCTAATAAATATGTTAGGAATTTTACTACTTTTGTCAGGAAGAACTATAAAGTGCCTTCCATGTCTAAAAAATAAAAATGTAAATCACTCTGCTTGGCAAAGTATCTAAAAATGCTGGCTAAAAAGCTGCATAAAGACAAAATAAGTGGGGAACAATATAATAATATAGCAGACCAGTACTGCTTTTTTACATGTGATGAGCTGCATAAACAAGGGTTGTATTTTTTCCGCTATATTTTTCTCCTTGAAGGACAGTGATTTTTTTTCATATATTGTATGCCACTACTCTATGTGGTATTTTTCAAATATGAGTGTGTGTGTGTGTGTGTGTGTGTGTATGCATATGTGTTAAACATGCTGACTAGGCTAGTATTTGTAGAGTGAAACTTCTGCAATATTAACTAGCTCAATAGAAATTAGACAAACAAATAGTTGTTACTGATTATAGATTAATCTACACTTTTCTAAGAATAAGGTAGCAGGGCTTGGAACAGGGAGGATATGGAAGACACAGATATTTGAATTTCTATCTATACATTTCTTAATTAGCTAAGAGGAAAGTCTGATTGCAAGGAAGATTATACTGACATTTACATCATCTTTAATAGATGAATGAACTCTAATTTCAAAAAATACTGTTCCATTTGTCTTACCCACATAAACTCTCCTGATCCTTGATAACTTTGCCTTAATAAAAAGAAATCAGAACAACTGACTTCCTGTACTAATACTAATTTAAAAAAAAACTTTTAAGTTTTACATTAGTTTAGGTTTTAAACTTTTATCTTAAACTTTTATTTTAGATCAAAATAAAAGTTTTATAAAAAGTAGTATTATTGATACAGGGGTAAATGTGCAGGTTTGTTATATAGGTAAACTGCATGTCCTGGGTGTTTGGTGTATAGACTTTTTCATCACCCAGGTAATAAGCATACTGGAGTCTGTTGTTCCCTTCTTTGTGTCCATATATACTCGATATTTAGCTCCCACTCATAAGTGAGAACATGCAGTATTTGGTGTGGTCCTGTGTTAGTTTGCTTAGGATAATAGCCTACGGCTCCATCCATATTGCTGATAGTACACTATCTCATTTGATTTTATAGCTGTGTAGTATTCCATGCTGTATATGTACCACATTTTCTTTATCCATCTACCATTGATGGGCATTTATGTTGATTCCATGTCTTTGCCATCATGAGTAGTGCAATTATGAACATACACATGCATGTGTCTTTACGGTAGAATGATTTATATTCCTTTAGGCATATACCCAGTAGTGAGATTACTGAGTGGAATTATAATTCTGTTTTAAATTATTTTGGAAATTGCCACACTGCCTTCTACATGACTGAACTGATTTACATTCCCAGCGGCAGTGTATAAACATTCCCTTTTCCCCACAATCTTGCCAGCATCTGTTATATTTGACTTCATAATAATAGCCATTATGCCTAACGTGAGAGGGTATCTCATTGTGGTTTTGATGTGTATTTACCTAATGATTAGTGATGTTGAACATTTTTCTTTTTCTTCCTTCTTTCTCTCTTTCTTTTTTTTTTTTTTTTTGACAGAGTCTTGCTCTGCTGCCCAGGTTGGAGTACAGTGGCACAATCTTGGCTCACTGCAACCTCTGCCTCCCAGGTTCAAGCAATTCTCCTGCCTCAGCATCCCAAGTAGCTGGGATTACAGGCACCTGCCACCACACCCAGCTAATTTTTGTATTTTTAGTAGAGACAGAATTTCACCATGCTGGCCAAGCTGGTTTTATATGCTTG
The DNA here is from genome assembly GCF_002776525.5 of Piliocolobus tephrosceles. Classification (NCBI taxonomy): domain Eukaryota; kingdom Metazoa; phylum Chordata; class Mammalia; order Primates; family Cercopithecidae; genus Piliocolobus; species Piliocolobus tephrosceles. Next base: position 169,416,926 of record NC_045437.1, read on the forward strand.
TTGGCCTCATGTATATCTTCTTTTATAAAGTGTCTGTTCATATTCTTTGCCCACTTCTTAATAGGGTTCTTTGTTTCTTGCTTGTAAATTTGTTTAAGTTCCTTATAGATTCTGGGTGTTAGATCTTTATTAGATGTATAGTTTATAATATTACATTTGAGTGATTCCTTTAGCAGTTTCTGTTCTATTTTGTCCAACTAGTTTTATTCATCAAGGAAAATGAAATGCTCTGATGGGAATTTTTAGTGACATCTTTATTGTCTCAGTTCCCTTTTTACTCACAATATTAAACAATTATATGAAAAATGAGAGGAAAATAAAAAAATAGAGGCTAGTGTTAAAGATTGGCAAAATACTTCTTTGTAAGAATTCTTTTATTATTCTCCTCTGTACCTGAAAAATACACTAATTATTCTCTAGTACCAGCTGGTTTCACTGATGAATTATATTCACTTTTATAAAAGAAATAATATTAATATTGTGTAAACCTTTATGCAAAGACATTGAAAATTATAGACCAAAAAGTATCATGAAAATTCATACAAAAATCCTTACAAAATATTAGCAAATTGCACACAGCAACATGTAAAATGTATAATATATTACAGCTGATTGGAATTTATCCCAGGAATGAAAGACTGATTTAATATTTAAAAGTTAATCAATTGTATCAATTATTAACAGAATAAATTTAAAAAAAATAAATACAATCAACTCTCATTTATAATAAAATACATTCTCAGCATAATACCTACAGGGAGAACTTCCTCAATCTGATAAAATGTATCCATAAAAAACCTACAGTTATCAACATAATAACCTGCCAGTACAAAGAAGTAAGACAAATAAATAAAAGGAATTAAGTTTGGAGGGGAAGAAATGAAGCTACCTTTATTCCTAGACGACATGATAGTATACACTGAAAACCCCAATCAATCAACAAATCAGAAGTGAATTTAACAAGCTGTGGAATACAATGTTGAGTCAAAAATTAAGTGTATTTCTACATATAAGGAGAAAAATTGGCAAGTGAAATAGAGAAACCATTTAAAATGAATAAAAATAATACACTTATGAATTAACACAAGATGTGCAAGAGCTCTATACTGAAATCTATACAATATTGTTGAGTGAATTAAATAAGACCTAATAAATGGAGAGATATATCATCTTCATAACTTGGAAGACAATAATAAAGTATGATGTCAATCGCTCCCCAAAAAATACACAGATTAAATGCAGTCCAAATCAAAATTCCAATGGACTTTTTTTGGTAGAAATGGACGAATTGGTTCTAAAATTGACTTGAAAAATACAAAGGGCCTTGAATAAAGAAAACACTTGAAATAGAAGGACAAATTTTCAGGAGATGTTCTAGATTATTTTGGAATTCCAACGAAACTGCAGTAGTAAAAACCATGCAAATAGTGTAAAGGTAAATGAATAGAGCAATGGAACCGAAGAAAAAGTCCTCAAATATCTACACATATACAAAGCTGCAAAGGCAATTGAGTAAGGAAAGAAAAGTCACTTCAACTAATGGTGCTGGAAGTACAGGTCAAAACGTATCAACTACTTATGAGAACCCTTACTTCAAATTAAATCTGAATCCAGTACTAGTAATCTTACCTTAAATTAGAATAGGGGTTAGCAAAACCTTAGGAAACGGCCATTGGCCTATTTCTTTTTTTCAAATATAAAGGTCAAGATATCAATCAAGCATTAGGCATGTGCTGGATTGCTGTCAATTAGTCCTTAATTATCTGATATCTGAATAGTTTTTTATTTATTATAATTAATAAACAATAATCTAATAAGCATTATATTATAACTAAGTAACAAGTAAACTATCATGTGTCAGGCCTTGAAAAATACGCAGTGATGAACAAAACCAAATGTTCTTTGTTCTCAAAGGTTTTTGGTTTATCACATTTAAAGATGGCAGAAACACATTAGTCAAATAAACACATAAATATAGAAACAGTTAATTTTGTAACTTCGGTACAATTGGTGCAGTTTTTAACATTCATTTTGGAATGAATCTCATCCTTATATGTCAGTCTATTTCCTTCCAATCAACTTACACTTTATTTTGATCTATCTTTTAATGAAAAAAATGGAACAAATAATCTATCATGGATTACTTGTAATAATAGAGGACACAAACAAATGGAAAGATTGAAGATTACTCCCTCGGTCATGGGTTCCCAAAGTGCACTAGATCCATGCCCACCACAGTACCAGGACTTGTACAAGAATTGCAGTCCTTGCGGCCTAGATTGGCTTTCAAGTTTATTTAAGATCCCAGAGCACTCAAGTCCATGCTAGCAAGCATTAATGCAACTCAGGTTCCAGCTGCTGTGGTGGGCAAGTTTTCTCTAGCTAGGGTTGATCTAAATGCTCCCTCCATTGGCATCAGCAGAGTTCTGTCTGGTGTTTTCCATTGTGACAGGGCAGCACTGAGTTCCAATGCAAAAATCTCCCAATCACTGCACTCTCCCTCCCTCGAGTGCACACATTTTTCTCTCCACACCATGCAGCTGCTGCCAGGGGATAGGAGATGGGTGGTGTCTGCAATTCAAGATAGTCTTTCCTACCTTCTTCAGTGCCTCTTTCTGTGACATGAAGTTACAACCTTCATATGTTTCTGTGATATGAAGTTAAAACAAGGTACTGTGAATGCTCACTCAATTTTTGGTTCTCGTGAAGGTATTGTTTTGTGTGTGGATACAATTTGGTATTCCCGCAGAGGGGACAATCACTGAAAGCATTTATTTAGTCATCTTGCTCCAAGTCCTCTGATTTCTATCTATTTCTAAAATAGCCATATGCATTAGTCCATTCTTACGCTGCTCTGAAGAACTGCCCGAGACTGGGCAATTTTAAAGGAAAGAGGTTTAATTGACTCACAGCTCCACATGGCTGGAGAGGCCTTAGGAAACTTACAATCATGGTGGAAGGGGAAGAAAACATGTCTTTTTACATGGCAGCAGGAGAGATAAGTGCAGAACGAAGTGGAGAAAAGCTCCTTATAAAACCATCAGATCTCATGAGAACTCACTATGATGAGAACAGCATGGGAGAGCCACCCCAATGATCTAATCACCTCCCACGAGGTCTCTCCCTGAACACATAGGGATTACAATTTAGATTACAATTCAAGATGAGATTTTGGGTGAGGACACAGTCAAACCATATCACTATCCTAGCGTTACTTTGGTTAGTATTGATGTGGTGTGTTCTTTTCTCTTTATTTTTCATTCTTTCTGTATGCTTACTGTTAATTACATTTCCTTTAAATAGCACATATCTGAATTTTACACAGTCTCAGTAATTGGATTACATATTAGGCTATATATAAAATTATACATTATATATATAACTTCAGTTAAATTTCCAAATTAGGTAATATTGCTATTTTATATTTTCCCAGTTGTTTACCAATTTCTTTTTTTATTTTTTTCATCTAGCACCCTTAGATCTTCTTCACTGAATACTTTCTCTTGTTTGTAAATATATCCTTCAGTGCTTTCTGTAATAAGATTTGCTGTTGATATGTGATCTCAATTTCTATTTGTGTGAAAATTGTAAATTGCAGCACTTACCTACAGGAAACAAGTTTCCTTTAGCTTTCTTCATAGACAGCGTTGTCATCAGGCCATTTCACTAAGCACCTTAGTGTTTGAAGTGTGTGTGCATGGTAGAGATGATAGTAAGTCCCACCAGCTTAGCTTGCAAATGGCTTTATGCAGTGTGGCTGTGCTTTCTGGAAGTGGACTATTATTGCATTATCACCCCACCTGGACTTGGCCCTAAAGAGCAACAGAGTAAACTTCCTTATAGGCAAAATATACATTTTTTTCTTGGAAATTATATATATATAATGTATAATATAATGTATATATAACACACTAAAGTTCATCTTATACTTAAATGTTAGAGAATCATCTAAAAATGGATTAAGATAATCATGGACTTGGAAGGGATAAGAATGGAGATTTGGCAAAAAACTGGAAAGTTGTGCTTTTGGAATGAGTTCAATTTGACAGAAAGTTTGTCCTACAAAAAAGCTTATGCAGCATCTAAGGATATGCTCAGTAATGAAGTTAACAAAATAAAGTGTTGTACGGCTATCAATCAGTATTTTTTCTTCAGCGACCCCAGAATTTGTATAATGAGTTCATTAACAAATGGCTGCAGTAGAAGGAATAAAGGTAATACATAGACACAGAAGCACAAGCTAGCCATCATTGAAGTTGACTTTTCTGCACCAATTTTTACCTGATTTAATAGCAGCAATTCCGGCCCCAAGTCTTCCACATGGCTATATGATTAAGAAACAAACCACCTCATACCACCTCATACCAGATTTCCTTCTACTAGGAAGTCAATTAGAAGGAAATTTGTTCTTATTGTAATAAACACATATTTGGTATATAGTTATAATTTTCTTGCCTACTACACTTCTAAGAACAGTAATAGCTGTACTCATATATTATAAAATATTTAATACCATGATATTTATTTATTTATAATATTTATTCTGATTAAGAAACTCATCTTGCAAAAGTAGTAAGGCAATGGAGCTTATGGTCACAGAATTTGTTGTCTTCATTATGTACCTCATCACTTAGAAACCATCTGAATTAGAAACTACCAGAGGAAAAGAATATTGAAGACAGTTACAGCACCTGCTGGAAGATACACCTTGAGATGCTCTGGAACAGTTCTTCAGGAGGTAGTATATATTCTGAATCAGCAATTAATATACAGTGCTATTTTCTTCTTTCCCCAAATCAAAATATGTGGTCCCAGAAACGTTGTAAAGCATCAAAATGAGTGTGGCCCCTCTAACTATCACGCCAAAATGCTACCCACATGCTGAATGTCCTGTAATTAATTTCATTTATCTCAAATTAATGTGTTAGTCCATTTACATGCTGCTGATAAAGACATACCCCAAATTGGGCAATTTACAAAGTAAAGAGGTTTATTGGACTTACAGTTCCACCTGTCTGGGGAGGCCTAACGATCATTGCAGAAGATGAAAGGCACTTCTCACATCGTGGCAGACAAGAGAAAAGAGAGCTTGTGAAGGGAACCTCCCCCTTATAGAACCATCAGATCTCAAGAGACTCATTCAGTATCATGATAACAACACGGGAAAGACCTATCCCATGATTCAGTTACCTGCCACTGGATCCCTCCTACAACATGTGGGAATTCAAGATGAGATTTGGATGGGGACAGAGCCAAACCACATCATTCCACCCCGGCCCCTCCCAAATCTCATGTTCTCACATTTCAAAACCAATCATGCCTTCCCAACAGTCCCCCAAAGTCTTAATTCATTTCACCATTAACTCAAAAGTTCACAGTCCAACGTCTCACCTGAGACAAGGCAAGTCCCTTCTGCCTATGAGCCCGTAAAATCCAAAGCATGTTAATTACTTCCTAGATACGATGAGGGTACAGGTAAATAAAACCATTCCAAATGGGAGAAATTGGTCAAAACAAAGGGACTACTGGCCCTATGAAAGTCCAAAATCTAGAAGACCAGTCAAATCTTAAATCTCCAAAATGATCTCCTTGACTCTATGTCTCACATCTGGGTCACACTTTTGCAAGACGTAGGATCCCATGATCTTGGGCAGCTCCACCCCTGTGGCTTTGCAGGGTACAGCCTCTTTCCTGACTGCTTGCACGGGCTGATGTTGACTGTCTGTGGCTTTTCCAGGCGTACAGTGCAAGCTGTCAGTGGATCTACCATTCTGGGGTCTGGAGGATGATAACCTTCCTCTCAGAGGTCCACTAGGTGGTGCTCCTGTAGGGATGCTGTGAGGGGGCTCCAACCCCACATTTCCCATCTGCATTGCCCTAGCAGAGGTTCTTCATGACAGCCCCAACCCTGCGGCATGCCTCTGCCTGGACATTCAGACATTTTCATACATCCTCTGAAATCTAGGCAGAGGTTTCTAAACCTCAGTTATTGATTTCTGTGCATATGTAGGCTCAACATCATGTAGAAGCTGCCAAGGCTTAGGACTTGCACCCTCTGAAGCCATGACCCGAGCTCTATGTTGGCCTTTTCCAGCCACAGATGGAGTATCTAGGACGCAGGGCACCAAGTCCTTAAGCTGCACACAGCACAGGGACCCTGGGCCTGGCCCACAAAACCATTTTTTCCTCCTGGGCCTCTGGGCTTGTGTTGGGAGGAGCTGCTGTGAAGACCTCTGACATGTCCCAGAGACATTTTCTCCATTGTCTTGGGGATTAACATTTGGCTCCTTGTTACTTATTTAAATTTTCACAGCCAGCTTGAATTTCTCCCTAGAAAATGGGATTTTCTTTTCTATCACATTGTCAGGCTGCAAATTTTCTGAACTTTAATGTTTAATTTACCTTTGAAAACTGAATACCTTTAACAGCACCTAAGTCACCTCTTTACTGCTTAGAAATTTCTTCCTGCAGATACCCTAAATCATCTCTCTCAAGTTGAAAGTTCCACAAATCTCTAGGGCAGGGGCAAAATGCCACCAGTCTCTCTGATAAAACATAACAAGAGTCATCATTTCTCCAGTTCCCAACAAGTTCCTCATCTCCATCTGAGACCATCTCAGCCTGGGTTTCATTGTCCATAGCATTATCAGCATTTTGGTTAAAGCTATTCAACAAGTCTCTAAGAAGTTCCAAACTTTCCTGCATTTTCCTGTCATCTTCTGAACCCTGAAAACTGTTCCAACCTCTGCCTGTTACCCAGCTCCAACGTTGTTTCTACATTTGCAGTTATCTTTTCAGTGGTGCCCCCCTCTACTGGTACCAATTTACTGTATTGGTCCATTTTCATGCTGCTAATAAAGACATACCCAAGGCTGGGCAATTTACAAAGAAAAGAGGTTTATTGGATACAGTTTCACATAGCTGGGGAGGCCTCACAATCATGGCAGAATGTGAAAGGCACCTCTCACATGGTGGCAGATAAGATTAAAGAGAGCTTGTGTAGGGAAACTGCCCCTTATAGAACTATCAGATCTCATGAAACTTAGTCACTATCACAAGAATAGCACAGGAAAGACCTACCCCCATGATTCAATCACCTCCTACTGAGTTCCTGTCACAACATGTGGGAATTCAAGATGAGATGTGAGTGGCTACACAGCCAAACTATATCAATTAGCAATAGTGGGTTCTGTTTTATGTAAATAAGAATAGAATGTTGGTAAAAATTTGGAAAGGTTTTTCTTGAAATGAGTACAGTCTGGGAGAAACTGTCTTATCTGAGTGTTCATCCAGCTGCTGAGGATATGGTCTGTAATTAACAAAATAAACCACTCTGTTGATATCAATTAGCTTTTCTTATACAACCATCTCAGATTTTGCTTGAGTTCATTAACGAAGTAGCTATGGCAGGAGGAATGAAGGTAATACCTAGATGCAAAAACATGAGCTGGCCTGACAGACACAGGGGTCAATGATACCTATCCAAGATATAATGATTAAATGTTTCTGAATCCAAAAATGGATTATATGAAACCTAAATAAGATAATGTATGCAAACTTTTATAGTCAGTGTGATTCACTGGCCCAATTAAAAAAAAAAAAAACCCACACATTTATTATTAGAAACTGTGAGTACAAATCTGGACAGTAGTTGCATGACTCATCAAGATCTTCCAGAGCCTTAATTTTCTCATATTGCTTTAGTTTCCTTTCACAGTTGGGGGGATGTAAATGCAGATCATGCTTGTGAAAGAGCTGAATTGTGAATTTCAATTATGTGCAAGGACTATGACTTCAATATTTGGATATACTCAGCATCTACCATGATATCTGACACACAGTGTTAATAAATAAATATTAGTAAATAAAACTGGTTAAATTGCAAAATTTTTGTACCATGAACATGTTAATTGTTCATGTTAATAAATTCAGTCTTTCAAAATACCTTAACAATATTCATTAATTTATTTATAAGGATCTAGATGTAGAAAAAAAAATTTTCTGTGTGTGTTTGCATAGTAACAAAATACCAATAGTTTTATTGAGGTAAAACATGATAAACTTGGAAGCTGCTATGATTTGAATGTCCCCTCCAAAACTCATGTTGAAATTTAATGGCCACTATGATGGTATTTGGAGGTGGGGTCTTTAAAAAGTGATTAAGTCATGAGGGCTCCACCCTCATGAATAGACTAATGTTGTTATCACGGGAATGGGTTGGTTATCATATGACAGGGTAGTTATAAAAGTGAGGCCAGCCTCTCTTGCATGTGCTTGCTCTCCCTTCTGCTCTTTTGCCATGGGATATTGCAGCATGAAAGCTCTCACCAGATGTAAGCACCACGCTTTTGGAATTCTCAGTCCCCAAAATGGTAAGAAATACACTTCTTTTCTCTACAAATTATCCAGTCTATAGAATTCTGTTACAGCAACACAAGACTGACTAAGAGAGAAGCTATATGTCCAGGGCTGTGGGTGAGCTGGCACTGTAATAACACCAAGAAATTCTGAATAAGCAATTGGGCGGGAAAAAAATAGGTTTAGACTGTGGAAGGAAAGTTGACGGAGAGGTGAAAAACATGTGACAGGTGAAGAAGAAATTTATGGGAGGATTGAAGTGCCAAATGAGATATTTATTAAAATATTTTCTACATGGAATTTTTTATAAACACTTGTTATCTCCTCTCCTAAATATGACTCCCCCCACCTTTTTTTTTTTAACTGAAATCTACACACATCTCACTAATGATGTGGTAGTAGACTTGAAGTCAAAAGGCTTCTCAATCTTTTTCAGAGATCAGTAAATAAATATAAAAATTTTTTAAAAGTAAAATCAGAGGGCTAAGATGAAGAGTCAAGCCCTGCTTCAAGGTTGGGAAATAAAATCCACAGACTGTTTTAGGAATGATACAAACAGGTTACACATTCAAACTGTTGTTTGCTAGTGGCCTCCATAGAGCCTGCATTAGAAATGGTTGGAAATATCTAATTAACAAAGCAATTAGAATAGTTTACATTTTCTTTCATTAAGCATACAACAAACTTTAACATACTTAATATATTTATTTCTAAATATCTTCAATGTTTACCATTTTTTGAGTATTAATTTGTTCATTCAATCTTTCTTAAACATCTTTGTTGAGAAATAATTCATATACCATACAATTCACCAATTTAAAGTATAAACTTTAATGTTTTAAAATATTTTATAGGGTTGTGAAACCATTACCATAATCTAAATTTAGAACATTTTCTTCCCACCTAAAATCAGTTCCATATCTATTGCCTCCCCACAGCATCCCTATCCCTCACCAACCTCTAATCAGATTTCCTCCACAGATTTGCCTATTCTGGACATTTCATATTCAGTAATACAGTATGTGGCATTTGTTACTGGCTTCTGTAACTTAGTATAATGTTTTCATCTAGGTATAGCATGTATTAGTATTTCATTTATTTAACAAATAATATTCTAGTGTTGCAATATGCTGCTTAGTATTTATCTATTCTTTTGTTGATATTTGCATTTTTTCCACTTTTTGCTATTTTGAATAATAATGCCATGAAGATTCATGTAGATGTTTTGTATGGGTACATGTTTTCACTTTTGGGAAGAATAATTGAGTCACATGATTACTCTATACATTTTTGAAAGAATTGCTGATCTCCAAAGTGGCTGCACTTCGGTGATTTTACATCATCACCAGCAAGGTCTGCAGATTCTAATTCTCCACATCCTTGCCAACACTTGTTATTGTATGTCTTTTTTATTATATCCGTAGTAAAATGGTATTTTCACTAATGAGTATTGATGAGTATCTTTTCATGTGCTTATTGAGCATTTGCATATCTTCTTTGGAAAATATCTATTTGATCCTTTTTCTACTTTTAACTGGGTTAGTTGTATTTTTACTACTGAGTTGTAAGAGTTCATTATATAGTCTGGATACAAGTATTTAATCAGATATATGATTTGTAAACATTTTTCTCATTCTGCAGATTATCTATCACTCACTTGATGGTGTTATTGAAACACATAATGAACATTAAAAATTTTATGTTATTCAATTTATCTATTTTTGAAATTAATGTTTTTGTTATCCTTTCTAAGAAAACATTGCCTAATCAATAGTTAAGGATGTTTACTCTCATATTTTCTTCTAAGTAGTTTACAGTTTAAATGTTAAAATCTTACATTTAAGTCTATGATCCAGTTTGAGTTAATTTTGTGTATGATTGGGGTGAGAATTCAACTTCATTCTTTTGCATGTGGATATTCAGTTGACTCAGCAACATTCGTTGAAAAGAGTATTTTTTTCCATTTAATTGTCTTGACATCCTTGTTGAAAATCATCTGACCATAAATGTAAAGATTTATTTCTTGGCTTTCAATTCTTTTCCATTAATATATAATCTCTCCTAATGCCAGTACTATACTTTTTTGATTACTGTAGCTTTGTAGTAAATTTTGAAATGAGGATGTGTTAGTTCTCCAACATTTTTAAAATTTTGTTTTGGTTATTCTGGATCCCTTGCATTTCTATATACATTTTATGGCCAGATTGTCAGTTTCTACAAAAAAACACCAATCTGGCATTTAGCATTCAGATAGGAAATACATCAACTTTTTAGATGAAGTTGGCAGTGTTGCCATCTTCACAATATTATGTTCTCTAATCCATGAGAACATTATGTTCTGATCCAGGATATCATAGTACGTCTTTCCACTTATTTATATTTTCATTAATTTATTCTTTTGTAGCTTTCATTGCATAAGTATTATACTTCTTTTATTACATTCATTACTAAGCCTTTTTGATGTTATTTCAGATAAAAATTATTTCCTTAATTTTATTTCTGGAATACTCATTGTTATCATATAAAAATACTCATATTTTTGTATTGATCTTTTATCCTGAAATCTTATTGAATTTATTTATCAGTTCTAATAACTTTTCATAGATTACTTAGGACTTATCTATATAAGTGCATGTCATATATGAAAATAACTAATTTTATTTATTATTTTTCAACCTGGATGTTGTTATTTTTAATTTATTCTTTATTTTTGAGATGAAGTCCCACTCTGTCACCCAAGTTGGGTGCAGTGGTGTAATCTGGGCTCATTACAACCTCCGCCTCCCTGGTTTAAGTGATTCTCCCACCTCCGTCTCCTGAGTAGCTGGGATTGCAGGTGCATAACACTATTCCTGGCTAATTTTTGTATTTTTAATTGACATGGGCTTTCCATGTTAGCCGGGTTGGTCTTGCACTCCTGGCCTCAAGTGATCTGCCCACTTCAGCCTCCTAAAGTGCTGGGATTACAGGTGTGAGCCACTGTGCCGAATCTGTTATTTCTTTTTCTTACTTAACTGCCTTGGCTAGGACCACTAGTACAATTTTAAATAGAATTCAAAGAGTAGATATTCTTAACTTGTTCTTGATTTTAATTAAAAAAAATAACTCAGTCTTTCACCATTATGTGGCTCTGTTTTATTTTTTCCTATATGTCTCTTATTAGATCAAGAAAATTACCTTCTATTACTAGCTTGTTAGTTTTTTTTTTTTTTTTTTTTTTTTTGAGACAGAGTCTTGCTCTGTTGCCCAGGCTGGAGTGCAGTGGTGCAATCTCAGCTCACTGCAAGCTCTGCCTCCTGGGTTCACGCCATTCTCCCACCTCAGCCTCTCAAGTAGCTGGGATTACAGGTGCCCACCACCACACCTGGCTAATTTTGTTTTTGTATTTTTAGTAGAGATGGGGTTTCACCGTGTTAGCCAGGATGGTCTCGATCTCCTGACCTCATGATCCACCCGCCTCAGTCTCCCAAAGAGCTGGAATTACAGGTGTGAACCACCGTGCCCAGCTGCTTGTGAACATTTTTATCATGAAAGTGTTGGATTTTGTCAAGTATTTTTTCTGAATCATTTAGATAATCATGTGGTTTTTTTTTGTACTTATTAATATGGTGGGCTTTTTTGTATTGGATTTTTAGATGTTAAAGCAACTTTGCCTTCCTGTGATAAATCCCACTTGGTCCTGGTATAGAATTATTTTTATGCTTTGCTGGACTCAGTTTACTGCTTGCTTTTAATTTTAGTAATTTATTCAATTTATCAATAAACGACAGGTATTTTTCTACTCCCTAAAGATAAAATTGTGCTCAAAATTATGTATAATCCTTTCCTTCATGAACAGTGTAGTTGGGAGACACATTTTATTCAAATAGGTACACAGATTATTACTATTTACTAAGTAAACCATATAAATGGAAAGAATGTGGCTCTATGTGAGACTATAATAACAGAAGAGACTCAGGCTGAAATGCAGTATGTTTTGTTATTGTATTAGTCCATTCTCATGCTGCTACTAAAGGTATATGTGAGAATGGGTAATTTATAAAGGAAAAAGGGTTAATTGACTCACAGGTCAGCATAGCTGGTGAGGCCTCAGGAAATTACAATCATGGCAGAAGGGGAAGTAAACACATCCTTTTTAATATGGCAACAGCAAGAGAAAGTGCAGAGAAAAGGTGGGGGAAAGCCCCTCATAAAACCACCAGATCTTCTGAGAACTCATTCACTATCATGAGAACAGCATGGAGGTAACCTCCTCCATGATTTCATTACCTCCCAAAGGCTCCCTCCCATGACAAATAGGGATTATGGTAACTACAATTCAAGATGAGATTTGGGTGAGAACACAGCCAAACCATATTATTCCACCCCTACCCCCTTTCAAATCTCATGTCCTCACATTTCAAAGTACAATCATGCCTTCCCAACACTCCTCTAAAGTCTTAACTCATTTTAGCATTGACTTAAAAGTCCAAGTCCAAAGATTCATCTGAGGCAAGACTTTCCACCTAAGAGCCTGTAAGACCAAAAGCAAGTTAGTTACTTCCTAGATATAATGAAGGGCAGAGGCATTGGGTAGATATACCTGCTTCAAATGGGAGAAATTAGCCAAAACATAGGGTGTACAGGTCACGTGCAAGTCCAAAATCCAATAGGGTAGTCATTAAACCTTAAAGTTACAAAATGATCTCCTTTGACTCCATGTCTCAAATCCAGGTCATGTTGATGCAAGAGGTGGGCTCCTACAGCCTTGGGAAGATCTGTCCCATGGTTTTGCAGGGTACAGTCGCCCTCCTGGCTGCTTTCACAGGCTGGTGTTGTGTCTGAGGCTTTTCCAGATGCACAGTGCAGGTTGTCAGTAGATCTACCATGTTGGGGTCTGCAGCACGGAGGCCTTCTTCTCACAGCACCACTAGGCAGTGCCCCAGTGAGGACTCTGTGTGCAGGCTCCAACCCCACATTTTCCTTCTACACTCCCCTACCAGAGGTTCTCCATGAGGTTTCTGCCTGCAGCAAAGTTCTGCCTGGACAATCAGGCATTTCCATACATCCTCTGAAATCTAGGCAGAGGTTCGAAAACCTCAACTTTTGACTTTGGTGCACCTGTAGGCTCAACACCATGTGGAAGATGCCAAGGCTTGTGGCTTGCACCCTCTGAAGCCATGGCCTAGCTGTACCTTGGTTTATTTTAGGCATGGCTTGTGCTGATGGAACACAAGACATGAAGTCTTTAGGTTACACACAGTAGGGAGGCCCTGGGCCTGGGCCATGAAACCATTTTTTCCTCCTAGGCTTCTGGGCCTGTGATGGGATGGACTCCCAAGAAGGTCCCTGACATGCTCTGGAGATATTTTTCTCATTGTCTTGGTGATTACCATTCAGATCCTCATTGCTTATGCAAATTTCTGAAGCTGGCTTGAATTTCTCCCCAGAAAATAGGTTTCACTTTTCTATTTCATTGTCAGGCTGCAAATTTTCCAAACTTTTATGCTTTGCTTCCTCTTGAACCCTTTGCTGCTTAGACATTTCTTCTGCCAGATACGGCAAATCATCCTTCTCATGTTCAAAGTTCCACAGATCTCTAGGGCAAGGGCAAAATGCCACCATTCTCTTTGCATAGTAAGAGTGACATTTACTCCAGTTCCCAACAGGTTCTTCATCTCCATCTGAGAGCACTTCAGCATGGACTTCATTGTCCATATCCCTATAAGCATTTTGGTCAAAGCCATTCAACAAGTGTCCAGGAAGTTCCAAACTTTCCCACATCTTCTTGTCTTCTGAGATCTCTAGTTTTCTAGGAAGTTCCAAACTTTCCCACATTTTCTGTCGTCTTCAGAGCACTCCAAACAGGTTCAACCTCTGCCTGTTACTTAGTTCCAAAGTTGTTTCTGCATTTTCAGGTATCTTTACAGCAGCACCCCACTCTCTGTGGTACTAATTTACTGTATTAGTTTGCTCTCATGCTGCTAATAAAGACACACCTGAGACTGGTTAATTTATAAAGAAAGAGGTTTAATTGACTCACAGTTTAGCATGGTTGGGGAGGCCTCAGGAAACTTATAATCATGGTGGAAGGGGAGGCAAACATGTCCTTCGTCACCTGGTGGCAGCAAGAGGAAGTGCAGAGTGAAGAAGGGGAAAAGCCCATTATAAAACCATCATATCTTGTGAGAACTCACTCACCATCACAAGAACAGCATGAAGGTAACAACCCCCATGATTCAATCACCTTTCACTGGGTCTCTTCCACAACACATGGGGATTATGCCAACTACACGTTCAAGCTGAGATTTGGGTAGGGATACAGGCAAACTCTATCAGTTCTATAACTTGAAAGCTACTTAATCACTATAACATGGAGGAGCAGGAAAGCATTCTATAAAAAGAAGAGCATATTTGAAAAACTGAGGAATAAATATTCCACCAAAACAGTTATTTTTAGTGGGATCTGGGTAGAGGATAGAGGTTTGGACAAGGTTTACATTATGCAGATCCTTTGAGACCATGTTAATAATTTTCTATTTATTCCAAGAGCAATAAGACGCCATGGAAAGTTTAAATAAGTGAAGTGCTATTACCAGATATTCAAGTTTAAAAGATAACTCAGACTACCTTGTGAAAACAGATTGAAGTGGGAAAGTAATGATTGTCAGGAAGATATTTCAGCAGGTCATAGTAATAATTCAAGAGAGAGATTCTGGTATAGGTTGATAGCAGTGGCATTCCAGAGAAAATGAACTGTAAAACATAAATAAAATTATAGCTCTGGCTTCGTTTGCATTGCTACAAATTATGAAGGTATAAACCAAATTCTTCGAATTTTGTTCTTCATGCCTTTGCAAAATTCATAATTTTTAGAAAGTACTTATTCCCAAATTATTCTGAGTTTAGACCTTTATGGCATATGGATATAATCATAAGTGACAAACAGGAAATATGAAACATTTTTAAGTTTGTGTAAATAATTGTATAGCACTAAAGCAATGACACTAAGCTTACATATGCATGTTTAAATGTGTGATAAGGTGAGTGAAGAATGAAAAACCTTTTAAACTCCATTTGAAGGAAAAATACTCTCAAATTAATCTAATGTTGTCTAAAGCACAGATGTGCTATCAAGATCATTCTTATACTTCTGCTTTTATAATATCATATTTTTATTTTTAACATTCATAAATTAGTTAAGATTTTTGTTGTTTCAGAAGAACAGTTTGTCATGCTTATTGGAAACTGGCATAATGGCATTATTTTAACCACTGAGTTCTGGCAGAAATCAAAAGAGAAAGAGGGTTAGAGACACTCTTGAAGCTTTGTTATTCTGTGCCTTTCAGAAGAGTTCTGTCTGGCTCATTATATCCAAGGTGCTTGTCACTATAAAACCGGGATATTCAGAAAGATGTTAAACTAGAGTATAAAGAAAGATCAGTTTCTCAGTTCAGTAAAATAATGTCTGTTCCACATTTGGTACATGCATACACTTTTTAATCTCTGAATGTGAAATTGGTCTAAAGAGAATGATTTCTAATAATATATTTCTTATTAAAATGTAATGAGTTAAATGCCAATAGAAGGTCAAAGAGTAGGTACTTTGTTCAACATGAGAAGAAACACAAAGCTTAATACTCAACTAGGGTCCCATTTTTTCTTTTGAGATATCCATGATTCAGACTTTCCACCAGGGGACTATTCACATGCTACTTGTCTGTGTCTCCTCCTATTATTCTATAGACAGTGTTTATTCTGAGCAAATTAGGCTATTTAATAATTGTCAAATATAATCCATATTTTCCTTATTTGGTTTCTTCAGAAGATATTCCTGTCACATCTTAACTCCATTTGTCCAAACCCTTTCCAAACATCAAGAAGTAGCTTTTCAAATGCCCTTACCTTTCCCCCACCCAGTCCTAAATGGAGGTTCATTTGCCTCTCTCCATATTGCCATAGTAATCATCTTTTTTCTTGCTTATATCCTTGTAATACAGTTGTTTATATACTTGTCTAGTTTATGCACTCTATGAGATTATATACTCCCTTGAGGCCAGTTTCTTCTTATCTTCATATTTTACCTCTTCCTTTGCCTCAAATAGTTCTTGGTGCATAGTGTAGCATTGTCAAAATGAATTGCTTCACAGAGTTATGGATAGGCTTAGGCTTAGGCTTATGACGCATATAATGAGTGAGTGAGTGACTCACAGATTGAACAGAGGGGAGAGGAGCCTTCCTCTCTCAGCTTTTAATAGTGCCCTAGGGATGCATTTGGAGAAAGACTTCTTACAGCAAAGTTTCTTACACAGAAAAAGAAAAAAAAAGTAAAGAAAAAAGCCAAGAGAGTTGAAAATTTGACCCAGAAAAACAAAAATGGCACTGGAAATTAAAGAAAAACGGAGGTAAGACCAAGAATGAAGGAATCAGTGTGCCTCTTCAATTAAAGCTGAGACCTTCAATCAAACACTGCTTTTACACTTTCTGATTGAAAGCCTTGATGCCCAGCTTATTTCTAGGAATTTATTTAACAAAAAAAAAAAAAAAAAATTAAATTGTGGATTAAAATATATTAACTATATATCATGGATATTTATTATTTCTTTATGGAGGATCAGTCTCTTAACTTCCTATGCTTACAGACTTACCTCCCACAACCTTGTGAGTTTTGATGAGTTTGACTGGAAAGAGTGTACTTTTCACCATGGAAGCTAAAATTCCTTATACCCCTTGCAACTAGGATTCAGGCAAAACCACTAGGCTTTGCAAATCAGATGAAACCACCCAAGACATAAGCATTTTTGAAGATGATGGACTGAAGAAACCCTCTGGTAAAGGGGAAAATTAAAACAAGTTTAAATACCAAGAGCAGCCAGAACAGGAATGCTAATGTGAATGTTGTATGCTCAGGGTTAACTGTGCTGAGGTGCAAGCTGGAGCTTTTACTGCTTTGTGGGAGTTGGCCATTATGCATCACAAAATACCTTCATAAAGAGTGTGGAGAAATTTTCTAGGCTATGTAACTTGGAGTCTGTTTCTCCTGGCATGACGACAATTCCACCCACAAACTAATATGTATGTGAAATGGTTTGGCGGTGTCCCCACCCAAATATCATATTGAATTGTACCTCCCCAAATTCCCATGTGTCATAGAAGGGACCCAGTGGAAGATAATTGAATCATGGGGGCAGAGCTTTCTCATGCTATTATTGTGGTAGTGATTACGTCTCATAATATCTGATGGTTTTATAAAGGGGAGTTCCCCTGAACAAGCTACCTTGCCTGCCACTATATAAGACATGACTTTTCTTCTCCTTTACCTTTCACCATGATTGTGAGGCCTCCCCGACCATGTAGAACTGAGTCCATTAAACCTCTTTCCTTTATAAATTACCCAGTCTTGGGTATGTCTTTATTAGCAGCATGAGAGCAGACTAATGCAGTGTGTGTGTTTGTGTGTGTGTGTAGTGGTAAAAACACTTAACCTGAGATACACTCTCTTATCAAAATTTTAAGTGTTCAATATATCGTTAACTATAAGTACAGTGGTATACAGTAGATCTTTAAATTTACTCATCTTGCATAACTAAACTTTATACTCATTGAACTTTAACTACCCTCTACCTTCTTCCAGTTCCTGAAAACCACCATTCTATTCTCTTGTTTCTATGAGTTAGATTATTTTAGGTACATCATATAGTTGGAATTATGCAGTATTTCTGTGACTACTTTATTTCTGTGACTAGTTTTTTTCACTTAGTGTAATGTTCTCCAGATTTATCCTTCTTGTAGCATATGGCAGGATTTCCTTATTTTTTAAGACTGAATAATATTCCATCCTGTGTATATGGCATTTTCCTTATCTATTTATATTTAAATGGATGTTAACGAACATAAATGTTTCAATACCTTAGCTATTGTGAGAAATGCTGCAATGAACATGGGATTACAGATGCATCTTTAAGATCCTGATTTCAATTCTTTGTGATACATACCCAGAAGTGAGACTGCTGGATCATATGGTAGTTCCATTTTTAATATGCTAGGAAACACCATATCTCCTATTGCTTTTTATAGCAGTTTCACCACTTTTCATTCCTACTAGCAGGGTACAAGGTTCCAATTTCTTCAGACATTTGCCAATACTTATCTTGTTTTTTAATAATAGCCATTCTAATAGGTATAAAGTAACATTTTGTTTTGATTTGCTTTTTTTCTGACTATTAATAATGTTGAGCATAGATTATTAATAATGCTGATCATCTTTTCATATACCTATAGGCTATTTATATGTCTTCTCTGGAGGATAAATATCTATGCCAGTCCTTTGCCCATTTTTAAAATAAGGTTATTTGTTTCTTTGCTATTGAGTTGTAGGAATTCCTTATATATTTTCGATATAAACCCCTTATTAGATATATGGTTTGCAAATATTTCTCCCACTCCACAGGTTACCTTTTCACTCTTGATTGCATCCTATACTACATAGAAGCTTTTTATTTATGTAGTCTCATTTGTCTATTTTTGCTTCTGTTTCTTATGCTTTTAGTGTCATATCCAAGAAATCATTGCCAAATCCAATGTCATGAAGCTTTTCTCCCATTTTCCTCTAGGAGTTTAACAGTTTCAATTCTTACATTGATATTTTTAAACCATTTTGATGGATTTATTTTTGTGTATAAATAGGGGTCAGATTTTATTTTATTACATGTAGCTATCCAGTTATCCCAACACAATTTGTTAAAGAGAATATATTTTGTCAAAGGTGCCTAACGTAGTTTTAACATCTTAATTTTTTTAATGTAGCAGATGAGTTCTTTATCCCCATACCACTTGCCTTTTTAATACCTGCCAATAGACTTCCAAATATCATTAACTTCTCTTTGCCTGAAGGCTTGCTCTGGCTACCGGAGCCCTCTCCACCTGTGCATAAAGCAGGCTGGAAATGCTGGGGAATTAACGTTCCACAGGAGTGGCTTTTAATCATTAACTGCCAAGATTTGGTTCATATGATGCAACTCTCTCCCCTCAGGGGTAATAAGCTTGTAGGACTAAGCTATAGTTGCCCACTATAGTAACCTGTTTGATGATGCACTTTTATTGGCTTCCTTCCCTTTTCTTTATCGCTTCACCACTCCTCTACTTATGTTTATGGGACCACCTCCCAAATGAATTATTTGCATATAAATCGTGTCTCAAAGTCTGATTCTGGGATCCAAACTAAGATACTAAATCTAAAATTAATTTCTGTTACTTACAGCTCGTAAACCTATCCTGCTGTATTAGGGAATGTTACATCATGTAAAAATGTCTATTCACATGATGAAAAATCATCTAAGCCCTCATGGTATTTTTGTCTTTGCTCATTTAGAATTTTGTAAAATAGCATGAGCACTGGTGTTATAGACATCTCAGGTCAAATACCAGATTTCGCTCTTAATAACCAAGTGACACAGGGCTGTTTACATAATTTTGCCAAATTTCAGTTTCTTTTTGGAGAAATGAGGGTACTTATAACTCTCTTATTGTGAAAATATATAAAATAAGCATTTCCAGACCCACATTGCACCAAACAAGTGCTCACCACATACACGTTCCTATTCTCCTTTTACTTTGTTCCATTTTCTGACTTCTTCTTAATCTACCTTCTTTTGTTTTTGCATAAACAATAATTAAACAAAAGTTAAAATGCCCAAAGAAATATGGTTTTGGTGGAGTAGCTAACTACACAAGGCACTTAGATACTTGATAGAACATTTTGCTTAAGGTGACAACTTTATTCTACAACTGAAGATATTTTTACTAAATGTAAGCCCCTACTCAATATTCAAGCAACAAAAGTTACCTTGCACAAACCTCATCCCTCTAGTAGAGATATGAGCTGCTTTTTGTACCTACTGCTTTTGGCAGCCCACACTTTGTTTGTGTCACATATTCAGCAATTTTATCATACATCTTTGATGCCCCAAGTATTTCCCTGACACTGCCTTCCCTGTAGCTGCAGGCTCTAAACTTTTCCCTCCACTTCTTTTCCTCGTCTCTGTCCATTCCAATATCCTCTTGAGATCTGACTAACCTGATAAAGAAATGTAATCCAAAATATTCTTCCAAATTTTATTTGGGCTTTGTTAACTCCAAGGAATAGTTAATATGATGAGTATAACCACACAAACAGAAGCTTTAAGGCATTTATATTTGGACAAGAAAATATATTTCAAATCCTACCTCACAAATGAATGCTTATTCCTGAAAAATATAACAGTGGCTCTGGGACTCTTAACTTGAAATAAATCTCCTGTTTCCTCAACATTTTAACCATTATCAATTGTCATTCTAACAATATTTGATATACTCTGACTTTGAAAATGAGTGCCTTTTTTAAACTATTCATTTAACAAATACTTGTTAAATATTACTATGTTCATAACATTGTTCTAGGCATTAAAAGTTAGCCAATCAAGAATTTCATACCATAAAAGCTTAGGAATTTGTCTAGTTAGTTCAGGCTGCTACACCAAATTACTCTAGATTGGGTAGCTCACAAAAAACAAATGTATTTCTCACAATCAGTATAGTGGAGGTCTGAGATCAGGGTGCTAGCATGGTTGGGTTCCAGTGAGGGTCCTCTTTCAGGTTATAGAACACTGACTTCTTGTTGTATCCTTATATGACAGAGAGCAAAGTGAAGCAAGCTCTCTTGGAATGCTTAAAAGGGCACTAATCCTATTCCCATTCATGAGGGTTCTACTCCCATGACCTAATCACCTTTTGAAGGCCCTACCTTCTAATACATCACATTGAGAGTAGGATTTCAATGCATAAAATGTAAGGGATGCAAACATTCAGCCTATAATTGTATTGTGGTTGCAAAATTTAAAAATATATGCTTGAAGTTGGTATATATAAGTTTAAAACTGTATTTGACTTAATATTCAAATGAATTTGTATGCATAATACATTCAATTTGAGTTCTAGAAAGGTACAATAAATGAGTATTAGCATAATTAAGAAAGACTTCACTGAGTGTGTAAAGACAAAGTCAACCCCTAAAAGAAGGGGCATCATTTCCTAAAATAAGGGGGATCATTTGAATATAAGAACAGAAAGAATAGCATTTTAGGTGGGGAGACTGACTAGCAGAGGCTTAGAAAACAGATGGAGAATAGCTATATGGGAGAGAAAAGTGGCCTAACTGGCTAAAGAAGTGTTCTGATGCTGAGGAGTGAATAACTTGACTGTGGCTAGATTTCCTATGCTTAGTTAACAAGATGTATATCCCTACAGGTTTTGAGATTCTGTGTTAGAGTATATGCAAAGTCATGGGATATATATCATATATCTTTCTGGAGTAACAATTTTACTCACATTTAATAAAAACATTAATTGACATCAAAACAAAGAGCCATATTGAGCGGAGGCTGTAAGACTCAAAGGAAGCTCAGCTGAAAGACCTAAGCTGACAATATAGATGTCAGCTGTGTTAACATCCTATTGGTAACTGAAGGCCAGACAGTGAGTGTGATTATCAAAGACAGTGTTCAGAGTAAGAAAAGCAGAGTTTTGGGGCACACAGAGAAGGAACTGCACATGAAGGAGCTGGAGAGGAAGTAGTGGGAAAAGTAGCAGATACCCTAAGACAGAGGTGTGATGGAAGCCCAGATTTCAAAGAAGAAATTGTCATGCTTGTCAAATACTGTAGAGAGTTCAAATGAGATACACATTCAAAGTGTATTCTTTAAATTTAATTTTTAATAAGTGATTGGCAACATTTGACAGAAGATTTTCAGGAAAATTGTGTGTTGGGAAGCTCAAATAAGGTTAGAATTTTAGAGTGATGAGGAGGGTTTTTTCCTTACCCCCAGAAAGTGGCTCATCTGTAGGTCACAGCTTCCCCTTGATGAAATCCTCTGGCTCCCTACAAGTGAGATTAGGAGTTCCTTCTCAACTAGTTTGGAAACCTGATACCTCCTATGTGCTGTTCAAGGCAATGAAGTGACCTCAAATTACTGGGGTGGGCAGGGGGTAATTTGAAGGAATTATCCTGACATGAAGAAGCGAGCACGTAGAGCAAAAGTATTACCCGTGCAAGGGGGCTCATCTTGCTTGAGGGGTGGATATCCCATGTACCATGATGTGCTTATTTCACATTGTATGCCAGCTTCAAAACATCTCATGTACACCATAAATATATATACCTACTATGTACCCACAAAAATTAAAAATAAACAAGCAAAAAACAAATTTGCCATTGAGTGATGAGTCTGTTTTTAAGAAAAAATGTAAAAATATTTTCCTAAGAATGGTTGAATGGTTGTAAGAGTCTTGGGTAAAGAAACATTACTTTGTTAGAAGGGAGGAAGGAAGCCCTTATCAAAAAATAAAAAAATTAAAAATTATGAAAGAAACAGGCAAAATAAAACTGTGATACTCATAAGCATTGATAAGCTGTGATCTGAGACTTGTGGATCTTCACATTTTTCAATCCTTTACTCCCTGCTCTGATCTGAATGTTTGCATCACCCTGAAATTCATGTTGAAATCCTAACGGCTGAGGTGATAGTATTTAAGAAGCTGGGTCTTTGGGAAGCTATTCGGCCTGCAGCAGAGCCCTCGTCAATGAAGTTGTGCCTTTGTAAAAGAGGCCCGAGAGCTTCCTTCCATCACATGAAGACACAGCGAGGAGGTGCTGGTCTATGAACCTGAAAGTGAGTCTAGAAGATCTGCACTACCTTGATCTTGGACTTCCCGGCTTCTGGATCTGTGAGAAATAAGTTTCTGTTGTTTATAAGCCACCCAGTCTAAGGCATTTTGTGATAGCATCTGAACAGATAATGACACTTCCTAAGGTGATTTTCAAAACTAGGTATTTTCATATACATTTTAAAAGTTAGAATCTAAAATTTGTATCATATATTTCCATAGCTAAAAAGGATATTATTTCCATTTTAAATACAACTGCTATATTTTTTTAAAAGACAGCCAAAAGGATTATAAATATAACAATAATTATGTGATTAACCTATCATTCAGTATATGAACAAATTATTTTTAATATTAAAAAGGCTTATTATTTTTTCTCAATGAAATTATATTTTATTCCAATTTGCCATAGAAATTTTTATCCTAGTATATATTTATGCTTGAATGTATCTATTAAACACCCTATCACACTTCTTTAAAATATGAATATATAAATATAAAATTATATTATGTTTCTAAAAATAGGCCCCAAGTATCTAAAATATCTTCTGAAATTAGTTATTCCAATTTTTTTTTTTTTTGTTTGAGACGGAGCCTCGCTTTTGTTGCCCAGGCTGGAGTGCAGTGGCACGATCTCAGCTCGCAGCATCCTCCACCTCCCCTGTTCAAGAGATTGTCCTGCTTCAGCCTCCCGAGTAGTGGTTACAGGAATGCATCATTGCGCCCTGCTAATTTTGTGCTTTTAGTAGAGCTAGGATTTTGCCGTGTTGGTCAGGCTGATCTCGAACTCAGGTGATCCACCCACCTCAACCTCCCAAAGTGCTGAGATTAGAGGCGTGAGCCACCATGCCAGCCTATTGCAAAATTTTTAATCAATTTCTCAGAGCAAGAGTAGAAATCATTATAAATGAAAATTCAAAAACATAAAAAGTAATAATTTTATTGGAAAGAGATCTATCCATGAGATAACTGGGAAGGAAAGGTATGGTCCCGTGATTAAAGAAGTTTTCCTTTAGCATCTGGAAGTTTTCCATCTCTGGACAGTGAAACATAAAATTTGGGATGAGGAGAGGTACCAAAAAAATGGTGATTGTCAAAGGGGAGCCAGGAAAGGAGAACAGGCACGCAAAAAAGATTGCGGGACATTGGGAAAAGTGGTGACAGTGCTGGCCAGAGAAGACTGTTACACAGCACAGCAGAGGCTTTGACGTGGCAGGCACAGGGGCGGAGGCAGGAAGAAAGGTGTGCATACATATAAAATGTTGTTGCTGACATTAGAGTTAATCCATCCAACACTAGTAAAAGAAAAAAATTGTACAAACTGACAGAAATGAAGACATTGAGCAAGGTATGAATCATATCCTGTTCTTGTAGAATTTTGTGGTTAATTTGGTTATGGGAATCAGCCACTAGAAGTTTGTATAAATGTCTTTTGACTGAGCTGCGCAGAACCAAAAAGGACAAACAGTTTCAAATAGAGGAAATTGCTTCATCTTTAGAGTGAAACTCTGGCATTTACTTAAATTTGTGTTCCAAATGTCAAATTCAACACAAGGCAAAGGTTAGCTGTATTTAGGATCTAATAAATACTTGAGAAATACACTCAGCATAGAGCCTACCCACTGGCAAAATATTCCACACACATCTGGTTAATGAATAAGTGAACTGATTATTAAATGAATGGTCAGTATCCCCACCAAAGAGGCAGAAAAACCCTGAAAACCCTTATACTGCATATAGGAACAAAGACCTGAGACTCCGATATCTGTGGAAACCTGCTGCTACTGTAATAATTTTAGGAAACTTATCTATTGAACCTATGAAGGTGATTTTAAAATGTTTATTTTAATTGTATTTTTCTAGTTCTTCCACTTTGTCATCACAAATACTCTTAGTCTAAGGTACTTTTGAATTATTTCCCCAACAAAAACACCAGTTCTAATTTAAAGCCTCAAGGTTTTATTTTGAAAGGTAAAGCTAAGCTAGAGAACTGAGATTTAAATTGAGTTGAGCGAATATTCAATTAATATGAAAACATCTATGAATAATAGAGATAAAAAGAATTGGGAATTAAATAGAAGTACATCTCTTCACATTTATTTGTTTTAGGTTATGTAAATTAAGGTTCTCTGAGAAACAAATACCAAGATGGGATTAGATATGAAAAACATTTACTGGGAAAACATCTGCTGAGGATAAAGGCAAGAGAATGGGAGAAGGTGAGAAGAACCTCCAAACCAAGATGCAGATCTGAACCTGCAGAAGTAGAAGGGGAAGGAAGAATGATGGGGTGGGGAGATTTTCACACCGCAGAGCAGTTCTGAGCCAGTTGGGCCCGGCCAGTGGGGGAAGGAGGCCTTACACTCATACCTGTTGTTAACTGAATGTTTGCATCTCCTCAAAACTTGTATGTTAAAGCCTAATCCCCAAGAAGGGACCTTTGGGAGGTGATTAGGTTATGAGGGCAGAGCACTCAAAAATGGTATTAGTGACTTTATAAGCATCTGACGAGATCAGAATTCTTCCCTTCCACCACGTGAGGACACAGGTAGAAGGTGCCAAATATGAATCAGAAAGTGGGCCCTCCACAGACACTCATCTTCAGATTTTTCCTTTCTTTACTCTTTGCTGCAGTCTCAACGTTTGTGTCCCTACCAAAATGCCTATGTTGAAATTCTGTCCCCCAAAGTGATGTTATTAAGAGGCGGGGCCTTTGGGAGGTGATTCAGTCTTGGGGCCAAGACCTTGTGAATGAGATTCTGAACCTTATAAAAGGGACCCAGAGAAGACCTTCCCTCCTTCCATCGCATGAGCACACAGTGGGGAGGTGCTGTTCTATGAACCTAAAAGTGGGTCTTTACAAGATCTGCAGCACCTTCGTCTTGAACTTCTCAGATTTCAGAACTGTGAGAAATATATTTCTGTTCTTTGTAAGCTACCCAGTTTATGGAATTCTGTTACAGCAGCCCAAAAAACCTGAGCCATACCTCCATCATGATCACTCATTGAGTGTGGCCACTCATTAAGTAGGCCTCAGCAGTACCTGCCAGGTGGCCCAGTGAGGCAGCAGCATGGAGCACCTCTCAATCCTGCCTGCAGTTGGAGATGAGAGGCACAGATTTTCACAGGTGTAGCAAAACTGGGATAGACATGTTTTGGATATTTTAATGTTTCTTATTCTAATTTCTAACGTTTCAAAACAGAACATAATGGTGATTATGAAAAAACAATTTATTATCATAGTTCATTAGATTTACTTATAAGTACATGTAAACATATATGAGGAAATGTCGCATAGATACAAAGGCGCACAGATCAATCTTAGTAATCTGAAGATCTACATTTTAAAGTCTTTGTTATATATTATGAATAAATATTTGAAATCTATAGAAGAAACTACTGAGCCCTGTGAAAAAAATTAACCGAGAAAGGCCAAAAACAAAGATAATGTCTGATGGGCTCTGGACGTCAGTTTCTATGCAGAAACAATGACAAACTGTAACCCTGGACAGCCAGTGTTTCGAAAATAGGCATTTCTGTTCAATGAATTACATGTGTGTGTTTTTCCCTAAGCCAATATAAGTTACAGTCTTCCTCTGTCACGATTCAAATTTCTTGCTTTCTTTTCTGATACTTGGATTCTGGAGAATTAAACAAATAAAAATGTCAAAATTGTTGAAAAGAATTCGGTAAACAAATAATTGTTTATAGAATATAAAACGGCATTGTGCATTAAGAATAGGTACAATGATCTGATAACAAAATCAAAAATTAGTCCATAAACAGATATAACTAATGTTGACATTTCAGTTTGATATAGAAAGAATGGATTTTAAAAAATAATCATTTCTTTATAAAGGAAATGTTTGTGCCCCATATTTATGCTAAAATGAAATTCTTTTACCCAAGTTTAAGTTTTAAAAAGTTGTATGGAAGTGGTACATGCACATGAAAAAATACAAAGTAATTCTGGATTATAATAAAAAGCAACAGTTTTTAGCCATATTTTTCCCACTCCTCAGAAAGACGTACTTTAACATTTTCCTATTTTAATTTTCCTGTTGATTAACTTCATAACTACAATTTACTTACATCCCTATATCTCTATTTATTAGCCTTGATATCATATCTGTGAATAACCACAATGAAACATGCAGATTTGGCTCCAGGCTGAGGAATCCTCATTTCAGAAGTCATCATCCACTTGCCATTTAACAAAATATGTGTTGAAATCTATCACCTGCTGGCCGAGCATGGTGGCTCATGCCTGTAATCCCAGCACTTTGGGAGGACAAGGCGGGCAGATCATCTGGGGTCAGGAGTTTGAGACCCACCTGGCCAACATGGTAAAACTCCGTCTCTACTAAAAATACGAAAAGAAAAAAAAAGTATCTGAACATGTTGGCAGGTCCCTGTAATCTCAGCCGCTTGGGAGTCTGAGGCAGGAGAATCATTTGAACCCGGGAGATGGAGGTTGCAGTGAGCCAAAATTGCGCCACTGAACTCCAGTCTGGGCGACAGATTGAGAGTCCATCTCCAAAAAAGAAAAGAGAGAGAAATGAGGAGCTGAATTAAAAATTCGAGTAAAAAAAGAGTATATGTGTATGTACAATGTAACCTGGGGAATGTAACCTGGGAGAGCTATTCTAAGCAGAAAACCAAGATTAGAGAGAGAGAGAGAGAGAGAGAGAGAGAGAGAACTTAAGGAAGACTAAATGTATTTTTATTAAAGTATCAGAAACATAATTCAAAGAAAATAATTAACTGAGAAAAATTATCTGCTCCATACATAAAGTATTAATATCTTTCTTACTACAAAGCTACAGTAACCAAAACAGAATGGTACTGGTACCAAAACAGAGATATAGACCAATGGAACAGAACAGAGCCCTCAGAAATAATCCCTCACATCTACAACCATCTGATCTTTGACAAACTTGACAAAAACAAGAAATGGGGAAAGGATTCCCTATTTAATAAATGGTGCTGGGAAAACCGGTTAGTCATAAGTAGAAAGCTGAAACTGGACCCCGTCCTTACTCCTTATACAAAAATTAATTCAAGATGGATTGGAGACTTAAATGTTAGACCTAAAATCATAAAAACCCTAAAGAAAACCTAGGCAATACCATTCAGGACATAGGCATGGGCAAGGACTTCATGTCTAAAACACCAAAAGCAACGGCAACAAAAGCCAAAATTGAAAAATGGGATCTAATTAAACTAAAGAGCTTCTGCATAGCAAAACAAACTACCATCAGAGTGAACAGGCAACCTACAGAATGAGAGGAAATTTTTGCAATCTACTCATCTGACAAAGGGCTAATATCTAGAACCTATAAAGAACTCAACCAAATTTACAAGAAAAAAACAAACAACCCCATCAAAAAGTGGGCAAAGGATATGAACAGACATTTCTCAAAAAGAAGACATTTATGCAACCAACAGACACATGAAAAAATGCTCATCATCACTTGCCATCAGAGAAATGCAAATCAAAACCACAATGAGATACCATCTCACACCAGTTAGAATGGCGATCATTAAAAAGTCAGGAAACAACAGATGCTGGAGAGGATGTGGAGAAATAGGAACACTTTTACACTGTTGGTGGGACTGCAAACTAGTTCAACCATTGTGGAAAACAGTGTGGTGATTCCTCAAGGATCTAGAACTAGAAATACCGTTTGACCCAGCCATCCCATTAGTGGGTATATACCCAAAGGATTATAAATCATGCTGCTGTAAAGACACACGCACACGTATGTTTATTGCAGCACTATTCACTATAGCAAATACCTGGAACCAACCCAAATGTCCATCAATGACAGACTGGATTAAGAAAATGTGGCTATAAAAAAATGCAGCTATAAAAAAAAGATGAGTTCGTGTCCTTTGTAGGGACATGGATGCAGCTGGAAACCATCATTCTCAGCAAACTATTGCAAGAACAGAAAACCAAACACCGCATGTTCTCACTCATAGGTGGGAATTGAACAATGAGATCACTTGGACACAGTAAGGGACATCACACACCGGGGCCTGTTGTGGGGTAGGGAGCGGGGGAGGGAGAGCATTGGGAGATCTACCTAATGTAAATGACGAGTTAATGGGTGCAGCACACCAACATGGCACATGTATACATATGTAACAAACCTGCACGTTGTACACATCTACCCTAGAACATACAGTATAATTAAAAACAAACAAACAAACAAACAATATTAGCCACTAACCACATATGGCTAACAATAAGGTCATTTAAAATTAAATAATATTTAAAATTTAGTTCAAAAAAAAAAAACTTTCTTGTATAAAGAGGCATAAACACAAAAATAAAGGTGGACAACATTATATGAGGGATATGAAGGTAGACACTGAAGCCAAACTTCTTGGTTTCAAACCTTGAATCTTCCACCTACTTGTCAAGTGGGGATAATAATACTATTTTCATATTAGGAAAGTTTTGAGAGTGTGATGATTAGGTATACATAAAGTACTTAGAAAGTACCTGTAATGGAAGGTACCCAATAATTGGTACTTATGAATTTTTATTAATATTGTAACTATTTAGGACACATTAACAAAAAATGGGCAAAAATATAAAGAAGAAATCCCCTAAAGAACTTTAATAGTTGTTAATAAATGTGAACCAGAGGACATAAATTATAGGTAAAATATATCATTATTCAATTACTTGGTTGAAAATAATGTCAGTAGAATTTATAGGCATGTAAGAAATTGGGTATCCTCAAATATTTTTGTGAATTGTGTATAAACTATTCTGTTTTTCTGAAGAGGAACTTGACCCAGGATTCTAAAGCTTTAAATATGTGAATTCTTTTCATTCTATAAATTCTAATTCTAGATGTTAATCTTAAAATATAATCAGACAAGTTCTTTGGAATTCTCAATGCATTAGTGTATATCATAAAATAATAAAAGCGACTTACACTTAAAGCAATAGGGGGATGCATACAAAATTACTGAATATTACACAATGATATTCTATCAAGATGGAAGGTGGAATATGAAATAAGATCATTAAATGTATGGCACATGAGTCTATACACATCAGATAATATCAATAAGTAGACAGCAAAATGGTATATATAATATTATTATATTATACCATTATATCTTATAATATATATAAGATATATAAAGTATAATATAATGCAGGATATATTACAATGTTGCATTAAAAATAATATGTCTATCATATCTATAATTTTAAATTTTCACCTGGATGTTCCAATATTATGTAGATACTATCATATTGTTATCTATATCACAGGATGTATAATTTACAAATAAAGAATTTGGAATGTTGAAAATATAATTGTTTATCATTTTCTCTGATTTAATTATTTTTTTGACTATTAATATAAAATTCTAACAGTGAAGACAAATTACTTACAGAATTAAAATATAATCATTTATTGTAATAATTTCCATTTAGTATTTTTTTTCTTTAATTTAGAAGTATAGAGAAGGGGTCTTCATAACAGTATTACAGAATCTAAATATTGGCTAACACACTTTTTTTAACATGAAGGCAGAAATGTTCATTAACTTGTGTTCTAAAACCAGACTTTACACAGCTGAAAAAATAAAACTCAGTGTGATTGTTAACTCTGGTACCCAGCATTAAGATAACTTTACTTATCTGGAAACTGAGGGTTTGATCTTGTTGTAATATTCATGTACTCATATATTAATGTTATAGAACCCTACACTAAGTCAATTTTGCTCACAGCAGTAGGTAAATATAACAAGATATGATATTTTAAAACAGAAGATAAATACATAACATTTCACTGTCTTCTGAATACAAATGCTCCTTAACTTACAATGGGGTTATGTTCCCATATACCTAGTGTAAGTTGAAAATATCGTAAGTTAAAAATGAGCATTTTATAGACATAATGAATGGGCATTTTGTAGACATGATGAACATTTAAATACAATATTCAAATATCTTGGGCAACTCAGTACATTCTTGAATATCATTGTTAAGCCTTGTGATCCTGTGGCTGACTGGGAGCTGTGGTTTGCTGCTGCTGCCCAGAATTTCGAAAGAGTGTTCTGCCACATACCACTAGCACTAAAAAAGATCAAAATTCAAAATTTAAAGTATGGCTTCTACTGAATGTGTATCATTTCACACCATTGTAATGTTGAAAAATCATAAGATGAGCCATAGGTAAGTTGGGAGCTGTCTGTAGTTAACTGATATTTTGTATCTGACAAATAAATTTATTATTTACACGATTTCTAATTCAATCCCTAACCAGCATATAAGCCAATGTATTTGGAGAATAGTGTTTCCAAGATAAAGCACATATTCTAAGAAATCTCAAATGCTACAGCTCTTAATACAGGCATACTTTGTTTTATTGCAATTCATTTTATTGCACTGGGTTTTTGTTTGTTTGTTTTTACAAACAGATGGTTTGTGACAATCCTGCATCGAGCAAGTTCATCAGAAACATTTTCCAACACCACGTACTCACATTGTGACTCTGTGTCATATTTTGAGAATTCTCGCAATATTTAAACTTCAACAATATATAAAAATTATTATTATATCTGCTGGTGATCTGTGATCAGTGATTATTTTAATGTTGCTATTCTAATGGTTTTGAGGCACCACAAATGACACGTATGTAAGACCACAGCCTTAACTGATACATGTTGTATGTGTTCTGACTGCTCCACTGACTGGTCCTTCTCCATCTTTCTCTCTCTCCTGAAGCATCTCTATTCCCTGAGACAACAATATTAAAATTAGGCTGATTAAACTCCCTACCATTACCTGTAAGTGTTCACGTAAAGGAAGTGTTGCATATCTCTCACTTTACACGAAAAGCTAAAACTTATTAAAGTTAGTGAGGAAGGCATTTCGAAAATAAAGTTGGGCGAAAAGCTAGCCCTCTTGTGTCAAGCAATAAAGTTGTGAATTCAAAGTAAAAGTTCTTGAAGGAAATTAAAAGTGCTATTCCAGTGAAGACATGAATAATAATAAAGCCAAACAGCCTTATTGCTGATATGAATAAAGTCTGAGTGGTTTGAATAGAAGATCAGACCAGCCACAACATTCCCTTTAGACAAAGCCTAATCCAGAGTAAAGCCCTAAATCCCTTCAATCCTATGAGGAAGCTGCAGAAGAAAAGTTGGAAGCTATCAAAGGCTGGTTCATGAGGTTTAAAGAAAGAAGCTACCCCTATAACATAAAAAGGCAAGGTGAAGTAGCAAGTGCTGATGTAGGAGCTGCTGCAAGTTATGCAGAAGATTTAACTGAGATAACTGATGAAGGTGGCTGCACTAAATAACAGATTGTCAACGTAAATTTTTCTAAATTTACTCTGCCTGTGCCCCCAGAAACAGAACAACAAAGCCTGGATGACAGCACATCTATTTACAGCATGATTCACTGAATATTTTAAGCCCATGTTGAGATCTACTGCTCATAATAAAAGATTTATTTCAAAATATTACTGTTCATTGACAATGCACCTGGTCACTCAAGAACACTGAGAAAGATATAAAGGATTAATTATTTGTAATTCATGGGAGGATGGTAACATGTCAACATTAAAAGGCATTTTGAAGAAGTTGATTCCAACCCTCATGGATGATTTTGAGGAGTTCAAGACTTCACTGGAGGAAGTAACTGCAGATGTGATGGAAACAGCAAGAGAAGTAGAATTGTAAGTGGAGCTTGAATATGTGACTTAATTGCTATAATCTCACAGTCAAACTTGAATGGATCAAGAGTTGCTTCCTTTCAATGAGAAAAAAAATAGTTTCTTGAGATTAAACCTGCTCTTGGTGAAGATACTGTGAATATTGCCGATATGAAAACAAATAATTTAGAATATTTTGGAAATTTATTTGATAAAGCAGCAGCAGTGTTTAAGAGGATTGACTCCAATTTTGAAAGAATTTCTACTGTGGGTAAAATGCTATCAAACAGCATCATATACTATAGAGAAGTCTTTCAGGAAAGGAAGTCTATTGATGTAGCAAAATTAATTGTTGTCTTATTTTAAGAAATTGCCACAACCTCCCCAACATTCAGCAAACAGCACCATTGTTAGTAAGCAGTCATCAATATGAAGGCAAGACTCTCCACCAGCAAAGAGATTATGGCAGATGAAGGTGCAGATGATTGTTGTGATGTTTTAGCATTAAAGCATTTTTAAATTAAGGTATATATGTTTTTAAAGATGTGGTGCCATGACATTTAATAGACTGCAATGTAATGTAAACATAAATTTATATGCAATGAGAAGCCAAAAAGTTTGTATGTCTTGTTTTATTACAATGTTTGCTTTATTGATGTGGTCTGGAAACAAACGTGCAGTATCTTTGAGGTATGCCTGTTATATTAGTCCATTTTCACACTGCTGATAAAGACATACCCAAGACTGGGTAATTTGAAAGGAGAGAGGTTTAATTGACTCACAGTTTCATATGACTGGGGTGGCCTCACAATCATAACGAAGGCAAGGGGGAGCAAAGTCACATCTTACATGGATGGCAGCAGGCAAAGAGAGAGCTTGTACAGGGAAACTCTCCCTTACAGAACCATCAGATCTCATGAGAGTTATTCACCATCATGAGAACAGCACTGGAAAGACCCGGCTCCATGATTCAATTACTTCCCACCAGGTTCCTCCCACAACATGTGGGAATTGTGGGAGCTACAATTCAAGATGAGATTTGAGTGCAGACACTGCCAAAGCATATCATTTTCCCCCGTTCCTTCCCAAATCTCATGTCCTCACATTTCCAAACCAACCATGCCTTCCCAACAGTCCTCCAAAGTCTTAAGTCATTTCAGCATTAACTCAGAAGTCATGACTCAATATATCATTTCAGCATTAACTCAAAAGTTCACAGTCCAATATCTCATCTGAGACAAGGCAAGTACCTTCCACCTATGAGCCTGTAAAATCAAAAGCAAGTTAGTTACTTCCAAGATACAATGGAGGTACAGGCATTGGGTAAATACACCCATGCCAAATGGGACAAATTGGCCAAAACAAAGAGGCTACAGGCCCCATGCAAGTCTGAAATCCAGCAGGGCAGCCAAATCTTACCAAAGATTTGACAGGGTAAGTCAAGTCTTAACAAAATGGTCTCCTTTGACTCCATGTCTCACATGTAGGTCACGCTGATACAAGAGGTGGGATCCCATGGTCTTGGGCAGCTCCACCCCTGTGGCTTTGCAGGGTACAGCTTCCCTCTTGGCTACTTTCATGGATTGGTATTGTCTGTGGCTTTTCCAGGTGCACAATGCAAGCTGTCAGTGGATATACCACTCTGGGGTCTGGAGAATGATGACCTTCTTCTCACAGCTCCACTAGGCAGTGCCCCAGTAGGGACTCTGTGTGGGGGCTCCAACCCCACAATTCATTTCTGTTCTGCCCTAGCAGAGGTTCTCCATGAAGGCCCCACCCCTGCAGCAAACTTCTGGCTGGGCATCCTGGCATTTCCACACATCATCTGAAATCTAAGCAGAGGTTCCCAAACCCCAATCCTTAACTTTGGTGCACTCACAAGCTCAACACCACATGGAAACTGTCAAGGCTTGGGACTTGCACCCTCTGAAGCCACAACCTAAGTTCTACATTCACTTCTTTCAGCCATGTCTTGAACAGCTGGGATGAAGGGCACCAAGGCCCTAGGCTGCACACAGCCAGGGGACCCTGGGTCCAGGCCCAGGAAACCATTTTTTCCTCCTAGGCATCCAGGCCTTTGATGGGAGGGGCTGCTGTGAAGACCTCTGATATGCCCTGGAGACATTTTACCCCTTGTCTTGGTGATTAACATTCAGATCATACTTACTTATGCAAATTTCTGCAGCTGGCTTGAATTTCTCCTCAGGAAAATGAGATTTTCTTTTCTATCACATTGTCAGGCTGCAAATTTTTCAAACTTTTATGCTCCCTTATAATACTGAATGCCTTAAACAGCACCCAAGTAACCTCCTGAATGCTTTGCTGCTTAGAAATTTCTGCTAGATACCCTAAATCATCTCTCTCAAGTTCAAACTTCCACAAATCTCTATGGCAGGGACAAAATGCTGCCAGTATCTTTGCTACAACTAACAAGAGTTACTTTTGCTACAGTTCCCAATGAGTTCTTCATTTCCATCTGAGTTCACCTCAGCCCGGACTTTATTGTCCATGTTGCTATCAGTATTTTGGATAAAGCCATTCAACAAGTCTCTAGGGAGTCCTAACCTTTCCTACATTTTCCTGTCTTCTTCTGAGCCCTCCAAACTGTTCCATCCCCTGCCTCTTACCCAGTTCCAAAGTCGCTTCCACATTTTCAGATATCTTTGCAGAAGCGCCCCACTCTACCAATACCAAGTTACTGTATCAGTCCATTTTCACACTGCTGATAAAGACATATCTGAGACTAGATAATTTAGAAAGGAAAGAGATTTAATTGACTCACAGTTCCACATGCCTAGTGAGGCCTCACAATCACGGTGGAAGACAAGGAGGACCAAAGTCATGTCTTACATAGATGGTGGCAAGCAAAGACAAATCTTGGGCAGGGAAATTCCCCTTATAAAACCATCAGATCTTGTGAGACTTATTCACTGTCATGAGAACAGTATGGGTGAAATTGCCCACATGATGCAATTACCTCCCACCAGTTTCCTCCCGCAACACATGGGAATTGTGGGAGCTACAATTCAAGATGAGCTTTGGGTGGGGACACAGCCAAACCATATAGCTTGTATACCTTAATATGTAATTCCCTAAACAGTCTCCACACATAGTTTTAAAAAGTATATAATTGGGTCTGCTATTGGCTGAGTAGAGTCACCCAAAATTCATATGTTGAAGTCCTAATTCCCAGAACCTCAGAATGTGACTTTTTGAAGATAGGAACTTTAAGGAAGTAATGAAGTTAAAATGGTATCATTAGGGTAGGCCCTAATCCAATTTGAATGGTGTCCTTGTTGGAAGAGAAAACTAGGACACAGACAGGCACAGAGACAAGATCATGTGAAGAAACAGGGAGAAGAGAGCCATCTTCAAGCCAAGAAGAGAAGCCTCAAAAGAAATAAAATCTTCTGACACCTTGATCTTAGATTTCCAGTTTCTACAAATTGTGAGAAAATAAATTTCTATTGTTTAAGACACCAAGCTGATGGAATATGGTCTGGAAGCCACAGCAAACTAATACATTATTTACAGACTATTTGATGAATCCAGGTATTATACTTTATTCTTTTTTTCTGTTTCACAATGTTTCCATACAGATACTGTCACCATTATGTAAAAATGGAAATAAGTATTAACATACCCAACATATAATGAAGATGCTTGATGTATCAAAATATCATATAGTAATTCCCAATGTACTATCTAAATCAAAAGACTGAGAGAATTTTAAGATTACAGTGAATATGCTTCTCCAAAAAGAGGTTTTGTTACTTATTGATTATCTGACCAAAGCAACTCTAAACTTTAAGAGCAGTGAAATTATAAGAGTTCCTGCTACGTAGAGTTTTTGTATGAACTAAATAATACATGTAGTCAATTATGGCAGTGTCTGCCTGAAAGTGTTAGTAAACCCTATCATTATTTTTGTGAAAATTTTAAGTGTTTTTTTTTTTTCCATTTTGTCTTTAAGAACATTTTGATTCTTATTTCTACTTGCTTGAATTCTTAACTTTCTACAATAAAATATATAATATATATTTGGAACAACACAATAAAGTTAGTGAGAAAAAAAACCCAAAAAGCTAGGTTATAGCAAGGTGTAAGTAGATTAAATTAAAAATAGTCTATTTTATACATATGTATATACACACACATATATATTCCTCTGTAATTGATTCTAAGTTTCTTTTTTGTATTCTTAACTTGATTCTTTGTTATGGTTTTCATCTCTTTCCTTACCAGATTGTTTATAGTACCTGGAAGTCTGTGCTTATGCTTATTCTGATCGTTTCCCTCTTTTAACCGATTTGATACTGATTTTCTCCTTTCCATTTAAACAAAAACAAAATATATTTCATTGCAGGATAATTATTACTAAATATTTTCTAGCTTTTGGTGGCTGATAGAAAACTCCAGAGATTGCTACATGACAATCTTTCTCAAATGTTAAAGATAGTTTTGCTGGTTTTAAAATACTATTTCTGTGATCCTAAGTCCTAATGGTTGGTACTGAAACTGAGCGTAAGTACCCTAGATACTCGTAACTTGAATCAGGTTTTTGTACTTAGATATAACAGGCTAACTAAAGAACCATCTCAATTTAAGTACACTATGCCTCGATAAAGAAATCCCTCCACTCAAACATTAAATCTCCCTTTATTTTTGGTCTACTATTTTGTTTTTAAATTTATAACAAATGTGTTAGATTTTTTAAATTAAGAAATTAATATTTTGAGCAAATATCAAAGAAAATGGCATGTTTTTAATAAGATACTGCTTTTTCAGATTGTATGCTATTTGTCTCCAACACTCTGGTAAGGTTATAGCAATGCGTGTTATTTCAGAGAATAATTTACATAAAGGGCAATATGCTGAAAATATTCAATCTTATATCTGACATGTTTTTGGTTCTTTGTTAATTTGTTTCTCTATTTGGCTTCTTTTGTTTTTGATCATCCCTCTTGCTTCATTTTTTTCCATGAACTGATAGTTACTGAGAGCCAACCTGGATAAAATGTAGTGAGTCTTCAGCTCCTGAGGCTTGCATAATCTCCCTAAAGTAATTTATTATTGTCAAAGTGAAACATTTTCCAGAGTAAAAGAGTCTAATGATTTGTATTTTGGTTTAAGAAAAAGTTTTACTCATGAATAACGATTCAGGCAACTGTCTGTCCAGGAGAAGTGGCAACCATAACTTATAATTACTGTACCTAGTGGCTATTACTCATACATCTAAGGCATATAGCTCATTGAACCTATTTAGATATGATATAAAACAAAAACATAACTTTCTTTTAAAAAGGAGAATACTAACATTATTAATGATTTGTTTGGGATGAGAAAAACAAGCTAAAAGAAAGGGACTGAAAGAGGTTACATAATGCTACACAGTGATCTACTGCAAGCAAGTCACTACAGAGTGACAGATTCCTTTCATTGCTTGAATGTGATAAGTTTTCTCCTTGGCTCTTCAAGATGGAATGGAGGAATCAAAGAAGTTTAATACCCTATGTTGCAGCTACTGCAAAAAGACAGTAATTCATAGACAT
Organism: Piliocolobus tephrosceles; assembly: GCF_002776525.5. NCBI lineage: Eukaryota > Metazoa > Chordata > Mammalia > Primates > Cercopithecidae > Piliocolobus > Piliocolobus tephrosceles. The sequence goes on from NC_045437.1 coordinate 169,455,204, forward strand.
GCAAACACATAAAATCAAATATAAAACTTGTTTTTCCTTCGGCAATAAAGAAATGAAAACAAACTAATTTGATAGGGTAGCCTATATACATTCCATTGTGTTATTATTAAAATTATATCAAGAAGATAGAACAAAAGCCTTTATCATATTATTCTGACCTCATGTATTTCTTTGTAAAAAGATGGAAAAAGTTCTCCCTAAGTAAATTATTAACCAACGGAAATTCCTTATAGAAATCTTATGAGGATGATATCCAGAATAAAGTCAGCAGGCAAGTATGCCATCTAAATATTGATCATTTTTTCCTACTGAATTGAGTGGGAGCTGAACCCGACATATTCATTATTTGTCTAACGTGTTTTATATATGGTTCACACAGAATGGTGTTTATGGTATTGCTGCAAATTCAGGCAGTTTGGGAATTCACTTCCATTATAGTTTCACAGACATTGACTTGTATTTAGAAAAAATGAGAATTTATTGTTTTAAAAATGTGTTCTTTGCAGGGAGCTAATCATAATTTTGATCCAAAACAATATTCTACCTCTGCCAAGTTAATGTTAATGTTATCTATTTATTCAACTTCCAGTTTTTAAATTTGCTAATATTTTGCTTCAATGAATTACACAATATTCTCTCTGTGTGCCAGCAAAATTTCCACTGCAAACAAGATCATTTTAAGTGTACATAAACTGCCAAATTATTTAAGTAGATTCTTGAAGATATTAAAAGCTCTATATGACTTATATAGTATTTGTTTTATAAATAACAAAGCGGAGAAAGAAACAACTAAATAGTCAACTGCATAAATAAATATTGATACATTTAAAAGATGGAATGAGATGCTTTCATTGTACTTATATGGACAGACCTCCTAGGACTTATTCAAATGTTTTGTGTAAAATACTTCATTTGTCGCATGACCAGATTTTCACAATTTTATTTTGCATAGACATTTCCCCCTAAATTTATGTATTTGCATGAGTCATAATTTCTCCTATCTCTTTCTCTTATTTTTACTTCATTCAGTCATTCAACAAGTGTTTGCTTAGTGCCTGAAATGTGTTAGTCACTGAGTGATGTACTGATGTTGAATGGTAAATAATAGAGAAGATGCTGGCTCTCCAGGAACTTATGTTCTAGACTTTACATTATTATGATACCTATGAAGGCTCATTTCCACCCTAGACTAAATGACTGAGGTGAATGGAGAGCTCTGGTACCCCCTCTCCTTCTCCACTCATGCAGTGGTCTTGGACATACACTCCTAAGTAGACCAAGGATGCAGAATACCCAACTCACTCTGCCATGCAACTTTGACCATGTAAATGATTGCTTGATGCTGACATTAATCTCCATGTGAATTCCCAATGCTGTTCCCATTCTCAAAAGAACTCCAGGCCTCTCCAAAGCTTAATAGCCCTTTTCTAATATCCATTGGCTGAATGCCTTAGTGAGAAAAGTGAACTTTTTATTTGATACCCACCAATATCACAGGACTTGCTATAGCAGTCTGCCTGGTTTTTCTCCATTTGTCTGGGGATGAGGCCTCTCGTCAACTGAAAGTGTGCATTTCTGAGGAATGGAGTCTACCCTTAACTTCTGTCTTTTGTTTGGACTTCATCTTCATTGGTGACACATCACAGAAGCTGAGGTCCATCATGGACTTCTAAAGATAATTCATCCAGATGTCTCTTTGGTCAGCTCCACTAACCAGCTGGAACACATAATTTCTTCCTCTCCAATCCCAGCACCAATTATTCACCCAAATAATGACCAGATGTTACCAGCTTACTTGGAAATAGTTTCCTGTGGTTCCAGCTGATTCTCTGACCACTGCTTGGAAGGCTCCATAGGCCCCTTCCTTCCCACGCTGCGTCATTCCAGTCTAGCTACCAGGAAACTCTGTCGTGCAGATGATAGATCTCATGTGTCTCTAAATCTGCACACAATCACCTATCTGCCTCTTGTTGCCTATTATTTTCCTTCTATTAATGAATTCATACAAACATATACATTTTGTTTATAAGAATTATTGCCTTCTGTCCCTTTCTCAAATGAAATGTATTGTTATATTCTCTCTTAATTTCTTATGAAAGAAATTAAAACATTTTACCTAGTCAACCCTCTGTCTTATAAATAATTACAAACTTTCAAAATAATTCTTCAAAATCTGATATTCTGGCAAATTATATTTTATAATTCATTTCAAGTAGGCATCCAAATATTGGTTTTCAATAGTATATGGCTGTTGAACATAATTATTCAAAGATAAAATGTAGAAGTACAAATTTTCTCATGAGGTAAATTAATGGCCAAATTGTGGCTTAATTTCCAGAGACTGAAAACTGAATTGGACTCTATTTTATTTCACTCCATCTATCTATATTTTTGTGTGTATATTTATATTCTTGTGCTATTAAACTTGTTAAGTATATTCTTTGTGTAGTATGCAAAATATTTTTTGGCCAATGAACAAAACTGTTAGCTCATAGTTTAGTATTTAATACCTACATAGGAAATCCTAATTCATAACTCAAGATTTGGTGTTTTTTCAAAATTACCTATAATTACTAGGTTTTACAGAAATTCTGTAATGCAGACTGCAAAACAACTATTTAAAAGTGAGCAAAATGCCTGTCTACTATTAGTATAAAATGTCCCTGACTCTGCGGAGTGATAGAGGATCCCTGGGTATGCTTAGATTTGTAATGAACAGCTTTAAGAAAATTCTCTAGTGGCTGCCTTGATTCTTTAAATGTCATGTTCCTGGGGTTCACACTTTCCTATGTTCAAAACATGCCTACAAAGTGAAATATATGCTGTACACAGTAGAGATTGGAGTACAAGCTGCATTTTATATGTGCAAATTCTCATATGGATTTATATGTGATAAAACAGTAGAATCAAAACTTGAGGTGGGCTAAGTAATATCAGAAAGAACCCTTAGCTATGGGAAAGAACAGAAGAACAGGTTTCTTTTTTTTTCTTTTTTCCTTTTCTTTTTTTTTTTGTTTTAGACACAGTCTCGCTCTGTCATCCAGGCTGGAGTACAGTGGTATGATCTTGGTTCACTGCAACCTCCACCTCCTGGGTACAAGCAATTCTCCTGCCTCAGCCTCCCAAGTAGCTGGGATTACAGGTCCTGCTACCACATCCAGCTATTATTATTATTATTATTATATTTTGTATTTTTAGTAGAGACACGGTTTCATCATGTTAGCCAGGCTGGTATCAAACACCTGACCTCAGGTGATCCACCCGCCTCTGCCTCCCAAAGTGCTAGGATTACAGGCATAGAACAAGTTTCTAATAGAAAGTTAGAATCAAATACAATGGGCAGCTACTTAATTTACTAAGAAAACAAAAATATGAACAGGAAATAAATGTATCTGAATTTCCATCAATGAAAACTTTAAAATGGAATATTTAAGTGCAAATTAACCTATAAAACATAATACTTATTTAATAACATAAAAGCAATAAATGACCTCTGGATTGATTGACCTATTAATTATATCTTACATAAAATATGCATGTAACCTCCTTCCTCTCATTTTAAAATAAAATCAAAATGTGCATCAACATGTTGTCAAATACAATCCCCACTAATGGTATAGTCCAAATGATGCCAACCTGTCTTTCGATCTAAGTGAATGGAGCCACTTGCTGATTAAATAAATAAACACAGTGTTCCGGACAACACATCAGGGTGAATTGTAACACCTCTGAAACTTCTGTTTATCTTTACACGAGGCTATGCATTGAGTCACACAGCATATCTAATGCATGTTCTCTGCAGGGTATTGGACATCATTTTTTTAAAACTCTAATCATCAGATCATCCTTGTGATTATAATGCAAGAGACAGAAACAAAATCCTTTGATTTTATAAGAAAGTTACCTTATGTAACATTTTATTTATTAAAGTCATTTAGACCAAAACTAACTCAAAAAACTAACAACGTGGAGCTCTATATTTTGTATCTACCATTAAACTCACTTAGAACAATGGCCCAGGGTAGCACTTGAAAAAAACAAAGTAGCATATCTTCTATATATACATTTTCATTTTCAGCTCTGAATCTTATCTATTAAAATTAGCGGGTTCCTAAAGCATAGGAGAGATGCACGACCAGACAATCAAAAATCCTTGATCCTAGTCCTGATTTTGCCAATGAGTGGGAGCAAAGTCTTGGGTAGTAAGTTAACTTTTCTGAACCTGTCTATATTTATACAACCAGATGCTAGATGAAATAGTCTCAAATTTTTCACATTTCTTATTAACAAGAAATTCTTCCTCATATCTATCCTAAGTCTCTTTCCCCATACTTCTTAAACATCTTTTATATCAGTAGAAATGTCAAAAATGTTCTCTCCACTATATTCTTTATCATTCTAGTACAGTATTCTTCCTTATTCATATTGTTGCATAATGAATACTTATCATGTTAATAAGTGCTTAGATTGCAAGACAGTTTAGTTCATTGCTTATTTGGAATTCTGAGGCAGTTCTTAATGATGCTAAAAGTAGTCATATATAATAAAGTGCTACCCAGTACCTCGTATGTGTAAAGCATTGACTAGATGTAAAATCCCTGTTCTTAAAAAGTTTAAAAGTTTGCTGTTGAGCAGATATATAAGCATTAATTTATAATACAAATGAATCAAATGAGTGAGAAATAGTGGCACACACACAACTGGATGAGCATTATGTTATCTACGTAGGATGAGGAATACTTCAAAAAGAGAGTGGCATTTTAATTATTCATCTTTATTAGATGCTGTGGTCCACTGCCAGATATCCCCTCTGTGAGCTAAGTATTCCTTCCTCCCAGCTACAGCCGCTAACTGCTCACATATGGACCTCTCCCTAGTAAATGCTCTAGGTCAAAGGAAGGTGTCTGGTGCAAGTTTAGGCCTCTTTTCTGCAGGAAAATCAATAGGGAGGAGGGCTACAAAGTTCCACCTATTGACTTCAACTTGGGATATCTTTGCCAGCTTAGTTTCCATGGAATTAATTGGGACCTCTGTTGCAATTGCATATCAATTCAAATATCCCTTTATACAAGCCTGATTCCCTTACTCCCTTGTAGGTGCTGATCCCAAGAAAGCATTCTCCAATAAATCAAGGGCAAAACAATCTGCATCTGAGAGTCTGTTGCCTGGGTAACCTCACATATGACAGTTAATGCTAGGAGTGGTCCAAAAAAGTAGGCTCTGAAACGATTCTGGAACTCGATTTCCTGCTGGCTGGTTGGCAAAGAGGGTCTATCACCAGGAGTGAGTGAGGTAGGTATTCTGCATGCAGTAGAAGTGTAACTGTTAAAACTTTCACCAGTAGTTAAGTGGGTTGGGATAGGGGAGTAATAGAATGCACAGGTGAATACAATCTCAAGTCATTTGGGAAGTTTGGGAAAAAGCAATAGTAATACTAACTAGAGAATTGGATGACTACTTTAGGGGTTCTTAGAAACTTTGAATAAGGACAATGAAGGCTGAAGGTGATTAATCACCTGTTTAAGGCCGAATGTGAATCCAAAGACTTAAAGGCGGTATATAAAGGGACTTTCATCATCTTAAGCCAAAAAGTTAGTTAAGTGTAAGATCCAGCTCAGAACTTCATTATAAGGGTACTGGAGTTCTAGAGAAGGTTGAATTCTCAGTCCTTGAAAGTCGACTCTGCAATGATGAAGGCCGTTCAGAAGAGCTGTACACTGTGACTTGTAAAAGGACTATGTGCGTCTACAGAATACCACATCCTGAATCCCCAGATCCCCCATAACTCTCTGGCTCTGCAGAATTGGCCCTGTCTTCTCTATCAAAGGTAGCACACTGTCCTTTATTATCATATAGCTTATACACGTTGGTTAAAGTGATGTTCTTATTTCAATTAACTTGCTTATATCATGTGAACATTGTCCTGTACCAATGGAACTGACAAAGAAAGATATGGTAGGAACAGTAGAGTGAAGGGAGAGAATGGCATTATGCAAAGAAAATTGGGACTCTGATACAAATTACAAGACCCAGTTCATGCCCAAAATGATGTGTGTGTTTATCTCATAGAAAGGTTTAGCTGGTCCACCATTCTTTGGGGACTAGAAAAACATATTTCATCTGGCCACATTTACTATTAATAGCAATGGTCTCTGATCATTTGAAATATGACTTTTCATTGCATTTATCTATTTATTTATTTTGTGACGGAGTCTTGCTCTGTTGCTCAGGCTGGAGTGCAATGGTGCAGTCTTGGCTCACTGCAACCTCTGCCTCCCTCCCAGGTCTGAGTGATTCCCTTGCCTCAGTCTCCCAAGTAGCTGGGACTACAGGCATGTGTCACCACACCCAGCTGTGTTTTGTCTTGTTTTGTTTTGTTGTATTTTTAGTAGATACAGGGTTTCACTATGTTGGCCAGGCTGGTCTTGAACTCCTGACCTCGTGATCCACCCACTTCCGCCTCCCAAAGTGTTGGGATTATAGGTGCGAGCCACTGTGCCTGGCCCCATTGTATTTATTTTCTTTCTTATGTTCTATAAACTCTCTTCTACCCTTGTACTTTTTCCATCTCCATTTAATTCTGATCATGTTATTTTAAGTATTATCAATGATTGTGCAGTGTTGTCTTAATGAAACATTCTATATAAAGCAAAGATCTATTAATAAAATACAAATCTAATTGCCATAAATGTCACCTAAAAGGTGTCTGTTAGATAGTTTAATATACTATAACATAATGGAGTATGCAGACAGTAGCTGATTTATATTTTAAAAAGCTACAAAGTGGTAAAAACTAGACTATAATAAGAGAAAATAAAAGTACATAATTAAATGTACAACCTCAAGACTCACAAATTGTTTAGCCGCCACAGAAACACTGTTAAATTTATTGTTACTTTCTAGATTTCCTATGCAAATAATCATACATTTCAATATTTAATTTCGTTTTGTTTGAGAAATATTCAACCTGTTCTCTAATAACCGACTTTTTAGTAGTATCTGTCTTTACATTAAAAACTTTTCTTAATTTTTAAAATAATTTTATTTTTCTCTTCTATTTTGTCCCTGAGCTATGCCACCCACCTCTGTCCTGCTGTTTTCTCATTGTGTCTTCTTTGAAGCCAATTAACTATTATTTTAGCTTCTTTCCATTATATATGTCACATTGTATGTAACTGATTTTAAAGAAAAACATGCTTCTCTATAATTTCTTCTGTTTAGTATTCTTTGTGATGTTTAAAATTTGCTTTATGTATTTGTGGTATTTATTTGCTCATATTTTCTTGTAATTTATTTGCAGATATCACACACTGTCATTTCTAATTACTATTCATCTTGGAATGAGAGATTTTATTTCTAAGCCACTGTTCTACTTAACAATAGTACTTGATTGTGAGCCAGGGCATTGAGCTGAAGAGACACACATAGAGAAGTTGAGTCTGTTGCACTAACTTACGATCATCCTATGGTACAGGTGTATCTCTGCTCAAGGAATGGAAGATATTTTTGACTGTTAGTGGAACAGCCAAAATGTGTTACGTGTCATTTGCTGGTTTTTAAATTTTTCCTTAGTTGCCAGAGATTAGTTTTTGATATGATATCCACTAACAATACCCCTCTGCCCTGTCACAGTGACGACACTCTTTAGGCGAAGATAATGTGTCCATGATATTCTTCATCTTATCCCATTTCCCTTGTGTGTTAGTCCGTTCTTACAGTGCTATGAAGAAACACCTAAGACTGGGTAATTTATAAAGGAAAGAGTTTTAATTGACTCGGTTCCTCATGGCTGGAGAGGCCTCAGGAAACATACAATCATTGCAGAAGCCACCTCTTCACAGGGTGGCAGGAGAGAGAATGAGTGCCCAGTGAAGGGGGATCCCCTTATAAAACCATCAAATTTCATGATAACTCACTCACTAGCATGAGAACAGTATGGAGGAAACGGCCCTGTGATTCAATTATCTCCACCTGGTCCCACCCTTGATGCTTGAGGATTATTACAATTCAAGGTGAGATTTGGGTGAGGACACAGAACCAAATTATATCATTGTGCCCTTGGGCCTTCCCAAATCTCACGGCCTCACGTTTTGAAAAACAATCATGCCTTTCCAACAGACTCCCAAAAGTTTTATTTCATTCCAGCATTAATCCAAAAGTCCAAGTCCAAAGTCCCACCTGAGACAAGGCAAGTCCCTTCCAACTAGGAGCCTGTAAAATCAAAAGAATGTTAGTTACTTCCAAGATATAATTGGAGTATAGGCATTGGATAAATGTTCCCATTCCAAATGAGATAAATTAGCCAAAACAAAGGGACTACACATCCCATGCAAGTCTGAAATATGGCTGGGCAGTCATTAAATGTTAAAGTTCCAAAATGATCTCCGTTGACTCCACGTCTCACGTCCAGGTCACGCTGATGCAAGAGGTAGACTCCCACAACTTTGGACAGCTCCACCCCTGAGGCTTTACAGGGTAAAGCCCCACTCCTGCTGCTTTTGCAGGCTGGTGTTTAGTGTTTGTGGCTTTTCTAGGTGCATGGTACAAGCTGTTGGTGAGTCGACCATTCTGGGGTTTGGAGGATGGTGGACCTCTTCTCACAGCTTCACTAGGCAGTGCCCCAGTGGAAACTCTGTGTCAGGGTTCCAACTCCATATTTACTTCCATATTTCCCTAGCAGAAGTTCTCCATGGGGCTCTGCCCCTGCAGCGGACTTCTGCCTGGAAATATAAGTGTTTTCATATATCTTCTGAAATCTATGCGGAGGTTCCCAAACCTCAGTTCCTGACTTCTGACCACCTACAGGCCCAAACTACATGTAAACCTCCAAGGTGTTGGGCTTGCACTCTCTGAAACAATGGCCTGAGCTGTACCTTGGCCTCTCTTAACCAAGGCTGGAGTGACTTGGATACAGGGCATCAATTCCTGAGGCTGCACACAGAAGGGGTCCCTGGACCAAGTCCAGGAAACAATTTTTCTTTTCTAGGCCTGCAGGCTTGTGATGGGAGGGGCTGCCAGGAAAGTCTCAGACATGTCCTGAAGACATTTTCCCCATTGTCTTGGCTGCTCCTTACTCTAATTTCTGCAGCTGGCTTGAATTTCTCCTCAGAAAATTGGTTTTTCTTTTCCACTGCAGCGTTAGGCTGCAAATTTTTTAAACTTTCATCTTCTGCTTCCTCTTGCAAGCTTTGCCACTTAGAAATCACTTCCGCCAGATACCCTAAACGATCTCTCTCAAGTTCAAACTTCCATGGTTCTCTAAAGCTGGGGCAAAATGCTACCAGTCTCTTTGCTAGAGCATAGCAAAAAAATCACCTTCATTCCAGTTCCCAAGAATTTCTTCATCTCCATCTGGGACCACCTCAGCCTGGACTTCATTATCCATGTCATCACCAGCATTTTGTTCAAAATCATTCAACAAGTCTCTAAGAAGTTCCACAGTTTCTCACATTTTCTTGTCTTCTTAGCCCTCCAAGTCTCCATGAAGTTCCAAACTATGCCACATTTTCCTGTCTTCTTCTGAGCCCTCCAAACTGTTTGAACTTCTGCCTGTTACCCAGTTCCAAAGTTGCTTCCACATTTTGGGGTATCTTTATAGGTATCCACTGCCTGCAGTACCACTTTACTGTATTGGTCTGTTCTCACACTGCTATAAAAAGCTGTCCAAGACTGGGCAATTGTTAAAGGAAAGAGTTTTAATTAACTCACAGTTCCACATGGCTGTGGAGGCCTCAGGAAAGTTACAATCACAGCAAAAGGCACCTCTTCAAATGGTGGTAGGAGAGAGAATGAGTGCTGATTGAAGTGGGGAAACCCCTTATAAAACCATTGGATCTTGTGAGAACTCACCATTATGAAAAGAGTATGGGGGAAGCACCCCATGATTCAGTTATCTCCACCTGGCCCCACCCGTGAAACATGGGGTCATTACAATTCAAGGTGAGATTTGGATGGTGACACAGCTAAACCATACCACCTTGTCACTCTGGGGTCATGTGCATACAGGGACTTACTTGGAGCCTTTATGTTCCAATTGGCCTCACTTTATAAAGAAGAAATCACAGGTTTATTCCTGCTTAGGGCATGCCACCTAATTTGGGATTAATCTGTGGCTTTTTTGAAATCTGTAATGTAGGCTTTATTCCTGGGATACAAGGCTGGTTCAACATCCGCAAATCAATAAATGTGATTCACCACATACACAGAATTAAAAGCAAAAACTATTTGAACATCTCAATAGACACAGAAAAATATTTTGATAAAATTCAACATTACTTCATAATAAAACCCTCAACAGATTAGGCATCAAAGGAGCATACTTTAAAATAATAAGAGTCATCTGTGATAAGCCCACAGGCAACGTCATACTGAATGGGCAAAAGCTGGAAGCATTTCTCTTGAGAACTGGAACAAGACAAGGATGCCATCATCACCACTCCTATTAAAAGTAGTACTAGAAGCCCTAGCCAGAGCCATCAGGCAAGAGAAAGAAATAAAAGGCATACAAATAGGAAAAGAAGAAGTCAAACAATCTCTTTTCACTGACAATCTGATTCCATACCCAGAAAACCCTAAAGACTCTGCCTAAAGGTTACTAGAACTGATAAACGATGTCAGTAAAGTTTCAGGCTATAAAATCAGTGTACAAAAATCAGTAGTATTTCCATACAGCAATAATATCCTGGTTAACAGTTAAATCGAGACCACAATCCCATTTTCAATAGACACAAAGGAAATGATATACTTAGGAACACAGCTAACCAAGATGGTGAAAGTCCTCTATAAGAAGAACTATAAAACATTGCTGAAAGAAAACAGAAATGACAAAAATAAATGGGAAAACATTCCATGCTTATGGATTACAGGATCAGTATCATTAAAATGGTCATACTGCCCAAAGCAATCTACAGATTCAATGCTGTTTCTATCAAACTACCAATGCCATTCTTCACAGAATTAGAAAAACCTATTCTAAAATTCATATGGAACCAAAAAGTAGTCCAAATAATCAAAACAATCCTAAGCAAAGAGAACAAAGCTGCAATCATCACATTATCAGACTTCAAACTATAATACAAATCTACAGTAACCAAAACAACATGGCATTGGTACAAAAACAGATATACAGGCCAATGCAACAGAATAGAAAACTCGGGGGGAAAGCCACAAACGTACAAGCATCTGTAATGGTTTAAATCCTAAGTATCTTCCCTCAATTTCACTTATATTTTATTCTATTTGGCAGTGACTCTTCTACAGTTTTGTTAAAAATAAAGTCTTGTTTTTCTGTCCTTATTTATTTTTATTCCACCAAAATCATGAAGGAAAGGCGAGGTAGCAGTGACTTTAAACAATAACTTTTAATCACAAAACTTCACACTAAGTTTATCAAAGAAAAGTTTCCATCAAATACCATTACTGTCACAAGATCCTTAGGGTGTTGCTTCACTATCTGAAAACCTCTGTGGCCAGCTGCTCCTCTGCTTGAGTTTTGCTCAAGCCTGCTGGGCTCATTCTTCTCACTCAGCCCAGCAGGTTGCACTCAGCCAGCACTACATGGATCCCATGCCTGCCAAGGGGGAGCCAGGTGTGGAGCAGCAAGGGGCGTGTGAGGAAGCAAGCACAAGGTCCAGTCAGTGTGCACAACCAGGCATACCAGCTGCAGCAGAGCGGGCAGCTCCAGATGCTGGCACAGGTGCTGCCTCCATGCAAGGCTGCAGCTGAAACAGGCGTACCACAAGTGGCTTCCAGTACGGGCACTGGGGAATGAGGTGGCGCCCAAAGCTTGGAGACGCCGGGAACCACAGAACCCCAAAGAGGGTGTTACAGCATGTCACAGCCCAGACTCGGGAAACCTAAGGTCTGGACCTGCAAAAGGGCCACATCTCTTCTCTCCTTCTCACCACCCACAGTGTAGAGAGCAGGGGGGTGTGTTTCAGCTCGTTTGTGTTACAGCTCCTTCAGTCCTGTCACCCTGCTTTGGCCAGCAGCACCTGGCATGGCCCCGTCCCACCACTACTTCCCATTATATGGGGCAGCCACCCCGTGCCAACAGAGGGCTAGAAGGCTACAGTGTTACAGCAGTTCTGGCTTAAGGAACCCCAAAATCTGGACCCCCTGAAGCGTTGCCACTCTTCACTCCCACAGTCCAGGAGTGTGTCACTGCCTGTAGCTCAGTGAGTCTGCCAGAAATGTGTTACAGTTCCTTTTACTCCTACCGTGTGGTCTTGTCCCACCTCCAGGAAGAATGATATTACTCTGACAACTGAAGGGTGAGCAAGGTGGAGAGGAGCTTTATTGAGCAACGGAACAGCTCTCAGGAGAACTGAAGTTGATAGCTTCTTTCTGCAGGCAGGTTGTCCCCATAAGTGTATGAGTCTGGCTGAGTCAGGTTTTTTTATGTGCTCAGAATGGAGGAAGTCCATGCTGATTGGTCCATGGGTAGCCATAGGTGGGCCTGGAAAAAGCATCCTCCCGTTGCCCAAAAGGCATCCATGAAGTTCTCACTCTGGGTCATGGACTCCACCGGAAACTGGCAGCCTGGCCCCCGGCTTCAGGCTGTCCCTGGATTGAATGTGGGGTTCCCCAGGGACCTTCCCCTTCCCAAGAACCTGTCTGTCTCCTGCTGCCATCAATATGCCATCCGTGGTGCCCAGGATGTCTGTGCTGAGGGGTACATACAGGCCTGCCGTCACCACCCCTACCCCAGCCTTCCTCCCGGAGCTCCTCAGCACCCAAAGTTTCAGAGGAAGCCAAGGCGATGGTGGGGACTGGCTGTGGTGTCAGCGCTGCCCTGAGCACACGCACACCTAGCTGGGTCACAACAGTGCCCAGACTTGTCCACCACCTAGCTCTGCACTGGGGCAGGAGCCAAGAGTGGGGAGAGGCCAGGAAGTACGAGGCGGCACTTCTGAGTCTGCAGGGGCCGGGAGCTCCCTGGGCGCAGAGAGCATAGGGGTGCCCAGGTCTGGAGTGGCAACTGGGAGGCTGCAGCCGTGCGTGAGAGTGCAGGCTCCCACTCTGCCCACTCAGTAGGGTGCAGGGCTGCCACTGGGATCACCTGTTCCTGGTCCCCACTGTCTCCATGGAGTGGACAGCCCTGGCTGCACCTTCCCTGCTGCAGCTGGTGTCCTCACAGTGGCCACTCCAGACAGGCTGCCGCTGCCATCACTATGATGGAAAAAATTTATATATATTTTCTGCATTTGTTATTTATTTTAAAAATTATTTAGAAATACGTTTTGTTACATGAATAGAAAAAAATATATTCATTGTAGGGTTTCTAAGTAAAACAAATTAATGCACATCTTAAATCCTATTTAAAATATGGACATCTGAGTACATAATAATACAATTTTTTGGTGATAACACCAATCATGGATACTTAGATGCAAGTCATCTTTTTTAACCAGAGAGCAAAACAAAACAGAAGGAAAGCTGCTAAGGAAGAAAAATGAGAGAATAAGTTTTAGATAAGCTATCCTTATTGAATACATATATATACACATACACACAAATATTTAGATTCTAAATAGACTTTCACAAACTTAAATATGATTAAAAATATTTAATTAAAAGCAAATTGAAGAAAAGAATACAGATATGGAGGAAAGATAACCTTAAAATAATATTTCCTTAGCTTCCTAGAAGAACTCAAAGCCCTAATGACAGAATGTTCTAAATATATTAACATATTATACACATATTCAAGATTCAGAAAACATTAAGCAATTTAAGATTATTACTGATGATTTATACGTATTATTTCCAATGACTACATTCCCTCAGAAATGTATATGTTTAAGTATTTCAATCCACATACAAAGAAATGAGTACACAACTGTAGCTTTTAATATTTAATGCTCTCAACCATTGTGTTATTTTTCTTATGTAAACAATCTATATTCTGTTACTAAAGAACTTTGGAACCAAGTCTTAGCCTTTTCAGGTAATTCACACTTTGCTAAAATTTGCTAGAGTGATTACATTTGTAAAACACAAATTCATTAACAGTCTTGTTGCTATTTGAATTTTCAAACAAATGCTTTGAGGTATATCAGATTATGTTAATGTGTCAGTATTCGGGGGACAGCTGGATATCTGACTGTATTACTTAAACTGAGTAATTTCAATATTATTTTTACTTATTCTTAATTTTAAATTCCATCTGTCTCAATATCTCATACTTACTAATAAAATAGAGATGATGAAATCAAGAAAAATATTCCTTTTATTTTAAAGCAACCATCATTTATTTATCAAACAGGTCTACCAAGCATAGATTACAGATATAATAAAGTCTCACCAATAATGACATAAAAACTTGAATCCAATTCTAGTAGATTTTTAAAAAGAAATTATGCCTCTAGAGACACATTATACTGCTTGAAGTTCTTCCCTTAGGGCAACTTTTATTTAAATGATTCATCTTAGTTTGTTCCAGTTATATGGAAGAAAGTATCAAAATATAGATTGACAGTCTTTTATATAACTTTACTGCTATTTTGTGCTGACACAATTTTCTTTCAGCTAATTAGGACATCTAAACTGGCCCTAGTAAAATCAACTCAGGATCATTTGTAGGAAAAAGTGTAAAGAAGTTTGTTCATAGTGAAGCCATTTGCTATTTTTCTTCTCTCTCTTACATTATGATCATTAGAAAGGATATAGCTGTTATCATTCAGCTAGATGTTACTGGTTATTTATTCATTCAACAATATCTGCTAATGAGGAGTCTGCCTCTAGGCCAAAATCCTACATTTGATATTTTGAGGTGGACCATAGGCAGTTAGCAGGCTTTGCCACCAGACTGTACAGAGAGTACATTGCAGTTTCCTGGAGGGAGCTGCAGTCAAGGACTCAGGACTCTGTGTGACTCATGCTCACATGCATATATGCATTTCTAGTTCAGACAACACCATTTGGAGGCCTGTTTATCCAAAGTCTTGGTGTAAATGAAACTGACCCAAAAGTACCATAGAGATCACCACATCCAGTCAATGAGATGCAGGACCCCTTATTTATCATGATTGTTTCCTTGCCTTGTCCTAGTTCCTGTTTCCTTACACATTGTTACATTTCCTCCCTGCTATAAAAACCCCTAGCTTTAGTCAGTGGGGAGGTGGATTTCAGACTGAGCTCCCATCTCCTCAGCTGCCACACCTGATTAAAGCGTTCCTCCTTGGCAATACTCATCATCTCAGTGATTGGGTGGCAAGCAGCAGGACCAGAATTAAGCCCTGGTGTTTGGTAACAGAGGCATTTCCCAGGGGCCTCCACTACGATCCCTTTATAAGAAGCCTTGGCTCATCCTGACATTCTTAGCAAGATGGCCGAATAGGAACAGCTCCAGTCTCCAACTCCCAGCGCCAGCGACACAGAAGACCAGTGATTTCTGCATTTTCGACTGAGGTACTGGGTTCATCTCACTAGGGAGTGCCAGACAATCGGTGCTGGTCAGCCACTGCAGCCCAACCAGTGAGAGCTGAAGCAGGGCGAGGCATCGCCTCACCTGGGAAGCACAAGGGGGAAGGGAATCCCTTTTCCTAGCCAGGGGAACTGAGACACACAACACCTGGAAAATCGGGTAACTCCAACCCCAATACTGCGCTTTAAGCAAATGGGCACACCAGGAGATTATATCCCACACCTGGCTCAGAGGATCCCACGCCCACAGAGCCTCCCTCATTGCTAGCACAGCAGTCTGCCATCTAACCGCAAGGCAGCAGCGAGGCTGGGGGAGGGGCGCCTGCCATTGCTGAGGCTTAAGTAGGTAAACAAAGCTGCTGGGAAGCTCGAACTGGGTGGAGCTCACAGCAGCTCAAGGAAGCCTGCCTGTCTCTGTAGACTCTACCTGTGGGTCAGGACACAGCTAAACAACAACAACAACAACAAAAGCAGCAGAAACCTCTGCAGATGCAAACGACTCTGTCTGACAGCTTTGAAGAGAGCAGTGGATCTCCCAACATGGAGGTTGCGATCTGAGAAGGGACAGACTACCTGCTCAAGTGGGTCCCTGACCCCTGAGTAGCCTAACTGGGTGACATCCCCCACTAGGGGCAGACTGACACCCCACACCTCACACGGTGGAGTACACCCCTGAGAGGAAGCTTCCAAAGTAAGAATCAGACAGGTACACTCGCTGTTCAGCAATATTCTATCTTCTGCAGCCTCTGCTGCTGATACCTAGGCAAACAGGGTCTGGAGTGGACCTCAAGCAATCTCCAACAGACCTACAGCTGAGGGTCCTGACTGTTAGAAGGAAAACTATCAAACAGGAAGGACACCTACACCAAAACCCCATCAGTACGTCACCATCATCAAAGACCAGAGGCAGATAAAACCACAAAGATGGGGAAGAAGCAGGGCAGAAAAGCTGGAAATTCAAAAAATAAGAGTGCATCTCCCCCTGCAAAGGAGCGCAGCTCATCGCCAGCAACGGATCAAAGCTGGACGGAGATTGACTTTGACGAGATGAGAGAAGAACGCTTCAATCCATCAAACTTCTCAGAGCTAAAGGAGGAATTACGTACCCAGTGCAAAGAAACTAAAAATCTTGAAAAAAGAGTGGAAGAATTGATAGCTAGAATAATTAATGCAGAGAAGGTCATAAACGAAATGACAGAGATGAAAACCATGACACAAGAAATACGTGAAAAATGCACAAGCTTCAGTAACCGACTCGATCAACTGGAAGAAAGAGTATCAGCGATTGAGGATCAAATGAATGAAACGAAGAGAGAAGAGAAACCAAAAGAAAAAAGAAGAAAAAGAAATGAACAAAGCCTGCAAGAAGTATGGGATTATGTAAAAAGACAAAATCTACGTCTGATTGGGGTGCCTGAAAGTGAGGGGGAAAATGGAATCAAGTTGGAAAACACCCTTCAGGATATCATCCAGGAGAACTTCCCCAACCTAGTAGGGCAGGCCAACATTCAAATTCAGGAAATACAGAGAACACCACAAAGATACTCCTCGAGAAGAGCAACTCCAAGACACATAATTGCCAGAATCACCAAAGTTGAAATGAAGGAAAAAATCTTAAGGGCAGCCAGAGAGAAAGGTCGGGTTACCCACAAAGGGAAGCCCATCAGACTGACAGCAGATCTCTCGGCAGAAACTCTACAAGCCAGAAGAGAGTGGGGGCCGATATTCAACGTTCTTAAAGAAAAGAATTTTAAACCCAGAATTTCATATCCAGCCAAACTAAGTTTCATAAGTGAAGGAGAAATAAAATCCTTTACAGATAAGCAAATGCTTAGAGATTTTGTCACCACCAGGCCTGCCTTACAAGAGACCCTGAAGGAAGCCCTAAACATGGAAAGGAACAACCAGTACCAACCATTGCAAAAACATGCCAAAATGTAAAGACCATCGAGGCTAGGAAGAAACTGCATCAACTAATGAGCAAAATAACCAGTTAATATTATAATGGCAGGATCAAGTTCACACATAACAATATTAACCTTAAATATAAATGGAATAAATGCTCCAATTAAAAGACACAGACTGGCACACTGGATAAAGAGTCAAGACCCATCAGTCTGTTGTATTCAGGAGACCCATCTCACATGCAGAGACATATAAAGGCTGAAAATAAAGGCATGGAGAAAGATCTACCAAGCAAATAGAGAACAAAAAAAAGCAGCGGTTGCAATCCTAGTCTCTGATAAAACAGACTTTAAACCATCAAATATCAAAAGAGACAAAGAAGGCCATTACATAATGGTAAAGGGATCAATTCAACAGGAAGAGCTAACTATCCTAAATATATATGCACCCAATACAGGAGCACCCAAATTCATAAAGCAAGTCCTTAGAGACTTACAAAGACACGTAGACTCCCATACAATAATAATGGGAGACTTCAACACTCCACTCTCAACATTAGACAGATCAATGAGACAGAAAATTAACAAGGATATCCAGGAATTGAACTCGTCTCTTCAGCAAGCAGACCTAATAGACATCTATAGAACTCTCCACCCCAAATCAACAGAATATACATTCTTCTCAGCACCACATCACACTTATTCCAAAATTGAGCACATAATTGGAAGTAAAGCACTCCTCAGCAAATGTACAAGAACAGAAATTATAACAAACTGTCTCTCAGACCACAGTACAATCAAACTAGAACTCAGGACTAAGAAACTCAATCAAAACCACTCAACTACATGGAAACTGAACAACCTGCTCCTGAATGACTACTGAGTACATAACAAAATGAAGGTAGAAATAAAGACGTTCTCTGAAACCAATGAGAACAAAGATACAACATACCAGAATCTCTGGCACACATTTAGAGCAGTGTGTAGAGGGAAATTTATAGCACTAAATGCCCACAAGAGAAAGCAGGAAAGATCTAAAATTGACACTGTAACATCACAATTAAAAGAACTGGAGAAGCAAGAGCAAACACATTCAAAAGTTAGCAGAAGGCAAGAAATAACTAAGATCAAAGAAGAACTGAAGGAGATAGAGACACAAAAAACCCTCCAAAAAATCAATGAATCCAGGAGTTGGTTTTTGAAAAGATCAACAAAATTGACAGACTGCTAGCAAGACTAATAAAGAAGAAAAGAGAGAAGAATCAAATAGACGCAATAAAAAATGATAAAGGGGATATCACCACCGACCCCACAGAAATACAAACTACCATCAGAGAATACTATAAACACCTCTATACAAATCAACTAGAAAATCTAGAAGAAATGGATAATTTCCTGGACACTTACACTCTCCCAAGACTAAACCAGGAAGAAGTTGAATCCCTGAATAGACCAATAGTAGGCTCTGAAATTGAGGTAATAATTAATAGCCTACCAACCAAAAAAAGTCCAGGACCAGATGGACTCACAGCTGAATTCTACCAGAGGTACAATGAGGAGCTGGTACCATTCTTTCTGAAACTATTCCAATCAATAGAAAAAGAGGGAATCCTCCCTAACTCATTTTATGAGGCCTACATCATCCTGATACCAAAGCCTGGCAGAGACACAACAAAAAAAGAAAATTTTCGACCAATATCCCTGGTGAACATCGATGCAAAAATCCTCAATAAAATACTGGCAAACCGGATTCAGCAGCACATCAAAAAGCTTATCCGCCATGATCAAATGGGCTTCATCCCTGGGATGCAAGGCTGGCTCAACATTCGCAAATCAAGAAACGTAATCCAGCATATAAACAGAACCAAAGACAAGAACCACATGATTATCTCAATAGATGCAGAAAAGGTGGTTGACAAAATTCAACAGCCCTTCATGCTAAAAAAGCTCAATAAATTCGGTATTGATGGAACGTACCTCAAAATAATAAGAACTATTTATGACAAACCCACAGCCAATATCATACTGAATGGGCAAAAACTGGAAAAATTCCCTTTGAAAACTGGCACAAGACAGGGATGCCCTCTCTCACCACTCCTATTCAACATAGTGTTGGAAGTTCTGGCTAGGGCAATCAGGCAAGAGAAAGAAATCAAGGGTATTCAGTTAGGAAAAGAAGAAGTCAAATTGTCCCTGTTTGCAGATGACATGATTGTATATTTAGAAAACCCCATCGTCTCAGCCCAAAATCTTCTTAAGCTGATAAGCAACTTCAGCAAAGTCTCAGGATACAATATTAATGTGCAAAAATCACAAGCATTCTTATACATCAGTAACAGACAAACAGAGAGCCAAATCATGAGTGAACTCCCATTTACAATAGCTTCAAAGAGAATAAAATACCTAGGAATCCAACTTACAAGGGATGTAAAGGACCTCTTCAAGGAGAACTACAAACCACTGCTCAGTGAAATAACAGAGGACACAAACAAATGGAAGAACATACCATGCTCATGGATAGGAAGAATCAATATGTTGAAAATGGCCATACTGCCCAAGGTAATTTATAGATTCAATGCCATCCCCATGAAGCTACCAATGAGTTTCTTCACAGAATTGGAAAAAACTGCTTTAAAGTTCATATGGAACCAAAAAAGAGCCCGCATTGCCAAGACAATCCTAAGTCAAAAGAACAAAGCTGGAGCCATCACGCTACCTGACTTCAAACTATACTACAAGGCTACAGTAACCAAAACAGCATAGTACTGGTACCAAAACAGAGATATAGACCAATGGAACAGAACAGAGTCCTCAGAAATAATACCACACATCTACAGCCATCTGATCTTTGACAAACCTCAGAGAAACAACAAATGGGGAAAGGATTCCCTATTTAATAAATGGTGCTGGGAAAATTGGCTAGCCATAAGTAGAAAGCTGAAACTGGATCCTTTCCTTACTCCTTATACGAAAATTAAATCAAGATGGATTAGAGACTTAAATGTTAGACCTAATACCATAAAAACCCTAGAAGAAAACCTAGGTAGTACCATTCGGGACAGAGGCATGGGCAAGGACTTCATGTCTAAAACACCAAAAGCAACGGCAACAAAAGCCAAAATTGACAAATGGGATCTAATTAAAATAAAGAGCTTCTGCACAGCAAAAGAAACTACCATCAGAGTGAACAGGCAACCTACAGAATGGGAGAAAATTTTTGCATTCTACTCATCTGACAAAGGGCTAATATCCAGAACCTACAAAGAACTCAAACAAATTCACAAGAAAAAAACAAACAACCCCATCAAAAAGTGGGCAAAGGATATGAACAGACATTTCTCAAAAGAAGACATTCATACAGCCAACAGACACATGAGAAAATGCTCATCATCACTTGCCATCAGAGAAATGCAAATCAAAACCACAATGAGATACCATCTCACACCAGTTAGAATGGCAATCATTCAAAAGTCAGGAAACAATAGGTGCTGGAGAGGATGTGGAGAAATAGGAACACTTTTACACTGTTGGTGGGATTGTTAACTAGTTCAACCACTATGGAAAACAGTATGGCGATTCCTCAAGGATCTAGAACTAGATGTACCATATGACCCAGCCATCCCATTACTGGGTATATACCCAAAGGATCATAAATCATGCTGCTATAAAGACACATGCACACGTATGTTTATTGCGGCACTATTCACAATAGCAAAGACTTGGAATCAACCCAAATGTCCATCTGTGACAGACTGGATTAAGAAAATGTGGCACATATACACCATGGAATACTATGCAGCCATAAAAAAGGATGAGTTTGTGTCCTTTGTAGGGACATGGATGCACCTGGAAACCATCATTCTTAGGAAACTAGCACAAGAAGAGAAAACCAAACACCGCATGTTCTCACTCATAGGTGGGAACTGAACAATGAGATCACCTGGACTCGGGAAGGGGAACATCACACACCAGGGCCTATCAATGGGGAGGGGGAAGTGGGGAGGGATTGCATTGGGAGTTATACCTGATGTAAATGACGAGTTGATGGGTGCTGATGAGTTGATGGG
Source organism: Piliocolobus tephrosceles (assembly GCF_002776525.5). Taxonomy (NCBI): domain Eukaryota; kingdom Metazoa; phylum Chordata; class Mammalia; order Primates; family Cercopithecidae; genus Piliocolobus; species Piliocolobus tephrosceles. Next base: position 169,476,601 of record NC_045437.1, read on the forward strand.
TGCAGCACACCAACATGGCACAAGTATACATATGTAACAAACCTGCACGTTATGCACATGTACCCTAGAACTTAAAGTATAATAATAATAAAAAAAAGAAAAAAAATAAAACACATTCTTACACTGAAGTACTTTAGAGTTTGAGAGAATAAGTAGTTTCTACTTGAGATAAAAAGCAATGTCCTTAAGAGAAATCCAAGTTACAATTAAAGCAAGGAAAGGCAAGGAACTGTCAATAAAGAAGCAGTCTATGGAAAAAGGGAAGTTTGCTGATCATGTAGCTGGACTTCCAAAGCATAACTGGAAGTTTTATGCAGCATGGGAGGAAAAGGGTGTTGGGCCAAGGGAGATAATTCAGAATCTTATGGTGATACAAGCACGGGAGAGAAGAGGGGACCAAAGGAGCTTATGATTCGAATGGCATTCAAAGAAACCAGGAACGTTCAGCAGAGAAGGTTTCTACTTCAGACAAAAAAGAAGGGAGGGTGCAGCAGCTCCCTTCATCATCTGATGGAGTTAGGCATCTCAGGTAGTGAGCAAGGAAGTCCAAATCTAGTCACTAGGTGCTCAGGAGTGGGCAGTCATCCTGCCAGCTTGGATCCTGTGTGTCTGGTTCCGGTGAAGATTAAGTCATCAAACTAAGGGAGCACAGGGACCAAGAGGTAAGCTACAAAAACGACAGCTCTTCTGGAGACATCCCCTACGAGATCCTGTCCAGAGACACCGGAGGAGGCAATGGTGCTGGTCTGCGCTTTGTGCCATTTTGTGGCCTCTCCCACCTGCCCCCTCTTTTTGGTCCAAGTTCTTGTCCCGTCTGCTTACCCACCTACTGCCTGCCTATGGTCCTTCCCTCTCTGGTCTTTATTGTCCTCACTGGTAAAATGAACATAACATCTCTAATCATGCATATTCACGTAGTGAGGTAGATAATGTGAAAGGGCTTTGAACAATGTAGTAAGGGAAAGAGACTAGGATACTGACTTCCCATTTTCCCAATTCCTGCTTCAGAACTGCTCTCCTAGGCCCCAAGCCCCTACCGCTGTTAGCCCCTTGATCAATCTTTGTCTGCGGAGGGGCAAAACTACATGGTATCCCAAGAACAGGGACCAATATTACAGCCCCATTTCTTGTCTTTGCTATTTCCCATGATCACTCTTAAACCAAGAAACTGAGATCTATTCTCTGGTTGGTGGGGCTTCCTCACTGGAGCAAAGGGGAGTATGTACATTTCATAATAGAGATTCTGTGATGAAACGTCCTAAGGAGATAAATGTACATTTCATAATAGGCATTCTGTGATGTAATGTTCTGAGGGGATAAAAGCTGAAATCGGTCTCAGCACATCTCAGTTACTCATTTTGATTCGTTTGGACAAGTGAGTTACTACAGCGCTTATTTGGAAAAATGACTAGAAAGCTACCTCCAACCTCTCGGCCTCAACCCCAGGCTCCATTTCTTTCTGTTCCTTCCCGCTCTCGTCTTCCAGCCCTCCTTCCCCCGTGGCTCCTCAAACTTCCTGCCCTCAGCCTCCTCTCCAGGGCCGTCCATCTTGTTCGATTTTCTGCCCTACCCGTTTGCCCAAGCTGACCGATGTCTCCCCTTCCCAGGACCCTACCTCAAGGAACTTTCTGCCCAGCTCTTCCTCTGTTACCACCAGACCGTCTTTGTGCCGCCACCCTGTTCGTCAGGCACCCCTTTCCCAGGGCCCTCCTATCTTCTTCCCCCCTCGCCCTCCTTATAGCCCTTCTTGCTAGTCTCCTGTACTCTAGTCCCCACTCCCTATCCAGCCACCCCCAACCAGACCTGACGGCTGACAAATCTCACCCTGGAGAAATGGTTTCCCTCCTACTGGGGCAGTTCTCAGGCCGTTCAGAATTGCCAGGACTGTGGATTCCCAGCGACGACCTGGCAGACACGGGGCATCCAAGACCATGGCAAGCGAATGTTCAGCCTGGCCTGCGCCTTTCCTCTGCTGCCTGGGCAGCCAGACTGCACAAGCGTCTGCATTTGAACGGGCTCCTCCGTGGAACTTGGTCTGTAACCACAGAGCAAACTGCAGAAACAGGGGCAGAGAAGGTAGGGGATTGAAAAGCATCAAATCTGTTCTCAAGGAGGGAGGTGATTGGCCAACGTGAGGGCCAGTTTTATGTTCATTATCTCCTGGGTTTGCCAGTTGATGGCAAGCCTTTTTCCTGGCAGTATCCAGAGGCAGTTCTAGTAAACAGGCTGGATTCGGAGAGGCCAGAGCGGTATCAGACGAACGCTGTTGCCTGGAGATGGAGTGGGGTGCCGTCGCCCAGAGACTGCAGAAGGCCCGTGGCCGAGCGAGTGGTAAGAGGACGCCGAGAGAGCCCCGGACCCACCGAGCAGCTCCAAGGCCATGGCGGGACACCCGAAAGAGAGGGTGGTCACAGATGAGGTCCATCAGAACCAGATCTTGCGGGAGCTGTACCTCAAAGAGTTATGAACCCAGAAACTCTACACGCAGTACCACGTGAATCCCCTGCGCAAGGTTCACAGGATTACGAGGAAGCCCATGTCTTGGCAGATAACCTGGAGGAACCCGCAGACGCCAGGTTTCTGAATCTCATTCACCATGCTGCCCAGGGGCCAAGGAAGAAGTACCCGGAGGCACAAACTGAAAACCAGGAAATTGGGTGGGACTCAGAGCCCTTGGTCGACCCAGGACGTGGTGACCACAGGATGAACCACTTTAGGGTCTACAATGACGTCACTCTGTACAAAGCTAAAATGTGGAGCTTGGGAGAAGATGATCGCCACAAGTAGCATCTCAGCAATGGAGTCAGTTCCTGGATTTAATGTCCTAAATATCCACTTCCTAGAAGAGTAAATATTACTTTAACCCCCCCGTCCATAATTCATGGATAATGACAAAAATTAGGAAGCATAAAAAATATGCGGAAGAAGGAAATAAAAATTGCCCATTATTTCATCATATGGAAGTGACTAATATTAACATGTTAAACCATTTGTTTTTAAAATTAATAAATTGCATATATTTATTGTGTAAAAAAAAAAAAAAAAAGAAGAAGCCTTGGCTCATGTACTTTTTTCACTTTAACTCACTCATTCCTAGTCCCACCACCTCTCTGACTCTCACTTTTAGGTCCATAAAGATACAGAAAGTTCTGGACTTCCTGGCAGTAAGATAGGTTCTCCCATTTTTGCTGCATCCATCTGACCCTTGCCTGGTACTGTTTTACGGGGAAAATGGAATATGAGGGAACTAGCATCACTTTTTGCCTCTTGCTTGTATTGTGACAACTAAGTGAAAAAAGGCTTATTACTTTCAGTTTGGCTCATAGTCCTTGACCACTATTAAGGCCATTGTCATTGACCACCTTGACACCTGATTGCTTGATAGTTAAGTAGAGTTAATGCGTCACTTAATGACATTCTAAGAAATGTGTTATTAGGCACTTTCTTCATTGTACAATCATCATAGAGTATATTTACACAAACCTAGATAATTGTATGAGCATTACAGATGGACTTACAACTAGGTTAGATGGTATAGCCTATCGTCTCTAGGCTACAAACCTGTTCAGCATGTTACTGTATTGAATACCATATACAAGTGTAACACAATGGTAGGTATTTGTGTACCTAAACATAAAAGGAGTACAGTCTAAATACAATAATAGAGATGAAAAATGGTCCAATTGTATAGGGCTTTTACCATAAATGGAGCTTACAGGACTGGAAGTTACTTCAGGTGAGTCATTGGATGAGGGCTGAGTGAATGTGAAGGCCTAGGTACATTACTGTACACTACTCTAAACTTTATAAGCACTATACACAGGCTACACTAAATTCATAAAAAAGTATTTTTCTTTGTTCAATAATAAATTAACCTAACATTATTATAACTTTTTAACTTTACAAACTTCTTAAATTTTTATAACATCTTGACTCTTGTAGTAATATAACACACATTGTACAACTACACAAAAACATTTTCTTTATCATTATTCTATAAGTTTTTTTCTATTTAACAATTTTTTTTAGTTTCATTTTTTAAACTTTTTTGTTAAAAACTAAAACATAAACACAGACATTAGCCTAGGCCTACACTGGGTCAGGATCATCAGTCATCACTGTCTTTCACTTCCATACCTCGTCAGTTGGAAGGTCTTCAGAGACAATGACATGTATGGAGCTGTCCTCTCCTATAACAACAATGCTGTCTTCTGGAATAGCTCCTGGAGAACCTGCCTGAGGTTTTACATTTTTTTTTTTTTTAGTAAGCAGAAGAAGTATACTCTAAAGTAATGATAAAATGCAAAGTAAGAAAGCCAGGCCCTGTGGTGTGTGCTTGTAGTCTCAGCTGAGGTGGGAGGATTGAGTCCAGAAGTTTGAGTCCAGATTCAGCAACATATGAAGAGCCTATCTTTAAAAAAAAACAAAATGTACAGTATAGGCCAGGCATGGTGGCTCATGCCTGTAATCCCAGCACTTTGGGAGGCTGAGGTGGGCAGATCACTTGAAGTCAGGAGATTGAGACCAGCCTGGCCAATATGGTGAAACCCTATCTCTACTACAAATACAAAAATAAAATTGAAAAGAAAACAAATAGTTGGGTGTGGTGGCCCATGCCTGTAGTCCCAGCTACTTGAGAGGCTGGGACAGCAGAATCGCCTGAACCTGGGAGGCAGAGGCTGCAGCGAGCTGAGATTGCACCATTGCACTCCATCCTGGGGCTCACAGCGAGACTCCATCTCAAAAATATATATATATATAGTATAGTAAATACATAAATTGATAATACAGCCATTTATTATCATTAGTAAGTCTTATGTACTGTACTTAATTGTATGAGTTATAATTTTATATGTCTGGCAGCACAATAGGCTTGTTTACACAAGCATCACCACAAAAACATAAGTAGTATGTTGCACCACAACTTTTCAATGGCTGCAACATCACTGGGTGATAGGAATTTTTCAGCTCCTTTATAATCTTATGGTACCATCATCATATAAGGAATTCATTGTTGTCTGAAATGTCCTTATGCAGAGCATGATTGCACTTACCAAATTTCAGGTGTTACTTTAGCTATCATAGAGTTTACTACTGTCAAAGATCCTTAATCTCAGAGATCTGGTCATTGCTAAATGTACTATTGTTCTCAACCATATCTGCTTTTCATAATAGTGCTTCTGAAGAAATATATTCTGAAGCAGAAAGAATAATCAAAGAGGATGGAATTTCAGTCATGTGATAACTGGTGTAAGATTGAGTAAAATCCACTTTGAAGAGCTAGAGGTTGAACCACATTCCTGTACTTGGTTGAATCCTTAATCTACCTACTGATAAAGTCACCTACAACTTCCTTTTCCGGTTAGTTACTCTCAACAAGGCATTCAGGTATCTGCATAGCTGGACAGCCTTCCCATATGTGTACTCCTTATCTCTATCATGCAGAGATAATCTGAGTTTGTAAACACTAACCCAAAGTAAAAGCCAAAGTTCTTACAATGACCTAGGGGCATGCACCCATTTTGTCCTCATCCCTAGATATTTCTCTGGTCTTCTATCCTTTATCCATCTTCTTGCTCAGCCTGCAACTACATGAAGACTTCAGACACACTTCTGTTTCTAGATCTTTGCACTTGCTTTTCCTCTGCCTGAAATGGTCTTTCCCCAAATATCAACTGGCTTGCTGTTTTACCTTTACTCAAATGTTATCTCTGGGCCAATACTAAAAATTAAAACTTCCGCACTTAACATACTCCAACTATGTTCCATAATGAACCTCTAAGACCTAAAATAGTATGTAGCATATGGAAGGTACTTAATAAATATTTGCTGAATGAGTGAAATGAATAAATGAATCTTACAAACTAGAAAATTTAGAATATAATTTGAAATCATAAAAGGTATATAAAATTATTATTGAAGTCCATTTGTTACTTCAATGTAGATAGTCTACCTGATAATTCCTTATAATGGTGAATTGAAATAGATAGCAAATTCCTAAGGCACGGCCACTAGGGTGGTTCTTCAAAACCATAGCTGTAGAAAGTAACTTAGAGTCCAGAATTTCTCTGTACAGCCAAGGAATCATTCTGAGATCATATATGACCTAGAAGCAACTCTTTTCCTACTTAAAGCTGGAGCTGAAAAAAAAAATCCTCCCACTCTGGCAACACAGTTCAGAGAGAGACACGACACAGATCAGAGAGCACAGAGAACAGAGAGAATGAGCAAGCACATGCAGGGCGCAGAGGACATTCCTCCTAATAAGCAGCTTCAGGCAGCATTTGAAAAGCAAGCGGTCCTCTAAAATTCTAGCACTCCATAGATTCCTGGAAATAATTAGTTAAAATGATTACCTCATGTCTGAACCTTCAGCAATTTCAGAGACACTAAAAATGAACTGAAGCTGGTGGTAAACCGATTCCAGAGTTAGTGACTATTAAAGCACGAGTAGTTAGCTAACTTCTACTTGCTCTTCACAATATGTTAGGCCTTACCTTATTTATCCTTCATGATAATTTCACACAGTTGTGCTTTATACTGACCTCCATAAAAAAGGTGTAAAAAGGTAGATATCTTGCTCAAAATCACAATCTAGGAAGGAGTAAGTTCAGGATTTTAATCTGGAACCCCATAGTGTAGCATACGGAAAAGAGTTAGCAAATGAATGGACAGCAAACACCTGGATCTGAGCAAGATCCTTAGTCGTGCCAGACAAAGCATTCCTACAATCTCCCAGGGAGGAGGAGGAGTTATAGGAATGCCATACCCACAGTGTTTATTCACATTAATTAGTGGATGTATTTTTGTTTAGCATGTCCCCAAATTGGGGTTTAATTGTCTGCATTTTTTTTTTTTTTTTTTTTTAACCCTCAGAAAGGCCTGAATAAAAGTATTCAAAATTTGGTAAGCAGTATTTTTAAACAATTTTCTAGATTTTCTAGGGATTTTTTGAGCAACGTTGATTATTCTGGAATGCTGTCTTTAGCATGAGCACAAGACTAAAATAAAGAATTATAACTATCATTTATAGAATATTTACTAAGTGCCATGGCTGTGATAAGTGCTTTGTATACATCATTTCAATAAATATGCATAACATCATAAGAAAATTGTTATTATTATTATCACCTCCAGATTACATGTGAAACTAGTGAGAGTTAGAGCAATAGCAACCTATCTAAAGCCTCAGGGATTCAAAATCAGTTCCGGCTGATCTCAGATCCCCACCATTCACCAAAATGTCATGCTGCACAAAGGACAACAGACTATGTAAAGAGCAATACACGGGTATATTTACTCCATAGCATTTTGAATGAAGACAGTTCCAGGCAACTTTCTTCATGGTTTTAAAACAGTGACTTGTCTGCACGGTTTTTTTTTTTTTTTATCACCACTTACTTAATATCTGATAATGTTCCTATTAATGATCACTCCCCATAATTTCTACAGCTCATTTCTGAAGTTCCTCCTTGCTGAGCACTTCCAGTATCATTGGTTCATATGTCAGGATCACCCTGTGTCTTAGGAGTGTAGTATAATGAGATCATGGATTTGGGTGAGCAAAGATATAACATGACAATTATTACAAACAGCTGCAATCCAAATTGTAGACCTGAAAGTATATATTTCTAGTTGCAAATAGTTCAACCAGATGGAGATTGTGTGAGAAAGAAGATCCGGAGATACTGTTTGTTAAGATATGGTAGCTGGAAGACTACAAACTTACTGGTCGTGGATGCAAAACCACCCACCAGATTACATTGTATCCTTATTTTGATTATGATTAATAAGCACAGATTGGTCCCTTAAATATCAAATCCATATTTCTGCCTTTGAGATACACTTTATCCCTGGTCAGTGTTTTAAGCTCCACATACCTATTTTATTATGTTAAAACAGCCAGAACTACTCAGGGCAAATTTCTCATATCATAATGTAATCCACATAAATCCAAGGATTTGGTACATAAAATAGTATGTTATAATATATTCAGGCTGCAAAAGGAATTTCAATACTGACATCCTTTATATGCACTCATATACTCTTATTTTGTCTCCAGCTTATGCTACATTGCATTATCACAAAGCATTTAATATGTGCTGTCATTTCTCTTACAAGAACATTCAAATGAATATAAAGCCTCATTTTAAAATACACAATGTTTGTGCTGCTTTGAGAGAAAATTTAACAAATAAAGGAAATCAAGCGATGAAAGAAAACATTTTTAACAATATCATTGAGAGAAAATGTTCCAGTTCAATAAATGAATTCACATTTAGAAATAAGGGTAATGGCAAGGCAACATAATTCCATTCTGAAACACTGAAAAGTGTTGCTTCAGATCTCAAACCAGCAAAAAGGACAAATATGAAAGCTCAAATTTATTTTATGGAACTAACTTTGAAATTATACAGTATTAAGTCAACATGAACAAATTTTTGTTTCCAAAATAAAGTTCATCAAATATGAGCTGAGTCAGACAAACCTGAAGTAGAAAACTACTCTAAGCTATAAGCCACTCAAAGACAGGATCTGTTTCTTACTTCAACTAATCAGAATATTAGGTGATGAGCTTGTTTTGGGTATGAGTAGGGTGTTCATAAATACATTATCCAAACTAAGATACCTTTGTAAGTCAAAGGGGTACTACTCCAGGGGAAGAGCTGTGAACCTGGAGGACTATCCCAGGCAACCTGAAATTTAGGTCACCCTATTTATAAGGTACCACATGATATCTGTTGGAAGGATCTAAACATTTTCCTCAGTTATTTCTAAATGTATTCAATTTTCAAAATGCACCACATAACATTTTGGTCAATAAAAGATTGCATAGATGACAGTAGTCCCATAAAATTACATTGGAGCTGAAAACTTCCTATCATGTAGTGACATGAAAGTCATAGTGCAGCACATCACTTATGTGTTTGGGGTGATGCTGGTGTAAACAAACATACTGAATTGCCAGTCATAGAAAAGTATAGCACATACAATTATGTACAGTATATAATACTTGACAATAAATGACTATGTTAACTGGTTTATGTATTTAATATATTCTATATTTTGTTATTTTTAAATACTACTTATTGAAACTACTTATTTAAAAAATGTATGTTACTATATATTGTATAAACATATTATTATATAAACATTATTTTAAAAACTTATTTAAAAAATTAACTATGAAACAGCCTTGGGCAGTTCTTTCAGGAAGTATACCAGAAGAAGGCATTCTTCTTATAGGAGATGAAGACTCCATGTGTGTTATTGTCCTTCCAGTGGGACAAGATGTGGAGATGGAAGATGATGATATTGCTGATCCTGTCCCTATGTGCCCTGGGCTAATGTGCGTATTTGTGTCTCAGTTTTTAATTTGAAAAGCTTTCAAATTTAAAACATTTTTTATATTTTGAAAATAAAAAATCTTAAATAAGTATATAGACAAAATATTTTTGATAGCTGTACAGTGCATTTGTATTTTAAACTAAGTGTTAAAAGTTAAGGAATTAAAAAGGTTGTAAAGTAAAAAAGTATAGTAAGTGAAAGTTTATTATTGAAGAATAAAAAAAATATTTTTCCAAATTTAGTGTAGCCTAAATGTACAGTGCTTATCAAGTTTACAGCAGTGTAACACTTACATCCTAAGCCTTCACAGTCACTCATCACATACTCCCTGACTCACCTGGGGCAACTTCCGGCTTCATTTATGGCAAGAGCCTCATATAGTTGGGCCATTTTTCAGCTTCTATACTGTATTTTGACTGTTCTTTTTCTGTGTTTCGGTACACAAATATTAGCATTGTGTTATAATTGCTTATAAAATTTAGTACAGTGATGTGTTGTCCAGGTTTTTAGCCTAGGAGCAATAGGCTATTGCATATAGCCTAGGTGCTTAGTAGGCTCTACCATCGAGATTGGTTTAAATATAGTCTATGGGCTGGGCGCAGTGGCTTACATCTGTAATCCCAGCACTTTGAGAGGCCAAGGTGGGTGGATCACAAGGTTAGGAGGTCAAGACCAGCATGGCCAAGATGGTGAAACTCGGTCTCTACTAAAACTACAAAAATTAGCCGGGCGTGGTGGCAGCACCTGTAATCCCAGCTACTCGGGAGGTTGAGGCAGGAGAATCACTCGAAACTGGGTGGCAGAAGTTGCAGTGAGCCAAGATCGTGCCACCGCACTCCAGTCTGAGCAACAGAGTGAGACTCCATCTCAAAAAAAATAAATAAATAAACAATAGTCTATGATGTTCACACAATTAAAAAGTATTGCCTAAATATGCATTTCTCAGAATGTATGCCTGTTGTTAAGCAACTCATGACTGTAAAATAGTTACAGAGAAGTGAAGAATCTTGGATAGATAATGCATTTACAAGACTTAACGTATTTCTATTGTGATTTTTTAGGTGACTGTTCTCCAAATAGGAAAGAGTCTAGTGTTGTATCTAAAATTGAGGGTTTTGAATAAAAAAGAATGAAAAAGGCTATGCATCACTATATTATATACAACAGCATCTGTTAATTGCTACACTTGACACTGAAAGTGCGCCATTTCAAATGGTGAAACAGTCACAACTGCACAAGGAAATACTGACAATGCTATGATTAATCATTACTTCCACTACTACTTTGCTAGAAAAGGATTTTACAGATAAAAATGGCAAGTTTCTCACACCAGAATGACTACATGAAAATGAAAGACAGTGTTAAATGTGGATGAGAATGTGGAGAAACCAAAAGTCACGTACATTCTTGGTGGGAGATAGAGCTTGATGCAATCACTTTGAAAAATACTCTGGAAAATTAGTTGGCACTATATACTAACCACGAATATATCCATATCTTTTGACCCAGCAATTTCTATTTGGACAGAAATGTGTACATGTGTTCACCAAAAGACATACAAAATATTTATTACAGCACTATTCATGATAGTCCCATACTAGAAACCATGCAAATGTCCAATGATAGAAGACTTCAGAACAAATTTTTATATACTCATACAATGAAACACTATACAACAGTGATAATTAAAAATACAGCAACTACCCTCAATAATATAGATCACTCTCACAATTACAATCCTTAGTGAAATAATCCAGACAAAAATGACTACATATTGTATGATTTGTATGTAAAGTTACAAACAGGCCAACTTAATCTATGGTGTTAGAAGTCAGGAATACTATTAGACCAAGGGGTTAGTACTCACTGGAAGAGGTCACAAGGGAGTGCTTCTAGGAGGTTGGTGCGATACTGTTTCTTGACCTAGCTGGGTATGTTCAGTGTGTGAAAAATTCATCAAACTGTAACATATAATTTGTCCATATTCCTTATGTAGGTTATACTTCAATAAATATTTATTTAAAAGGGGCAAACCTCAGTCCAGTACTGGTTGAAATTACAACAAATTCAAATTAACAAAATCTGAACTAATGATTTTTTTAAAGCATAGGAAAACATTAATCCTTTTTTAATCTTTGGGAAAGCACTACTAGGCAAAATATGTTCTAAGGTTTTATACGATAGCTTGACAAGATCATTTCCAATTCTAAATCTCACTAAAAAAGAGAATTTAACCATATTTTAGAATAACTCAGGATTATAAAAAGATGTGAAAAGTATGACCCATTTTTTTGTCATTTTATATATATATATAGTACTGGTGAATTTTCTCATATTTCCTTTTTTAAAAAAATGCATTGCTTTTTGTGAAAAAAGTTTTTAATTTTAAAAATATAATTGTCACAGATTTAAGGACTGTCTTTTAGACAGCAGAAATAAAAATGTGTTGAAAGGAACTTTTGGTTACTTTTAATGGGAAAGAAAAATTATTATCAGTGGCATCACCTTTGACTGATGGCTTATTGAAAGTGAATAATGTAAAATATAATTTGCATTTCTAAATTGAAGTTATTAGCTAGGTTTTACTCAACCACTCATAATACATTTAGAAATGCTTTTAGAGATATTTTCTTTTAAAAAAATCTGAACTGAAATCATTCTTTTCCTTTTGCTTAAAATGTGTAAAAATGAGGCTTTCGTAACACCAAACTCTCATTTTGAAAATACTAGTTGTGATTGTAAATTTTTATATCCTATATACAAAAATATTTTAGTAGAACATTTTTCAATATTTAAACCAGTCTTATAATGGCTTTGTTATATTTTATTCTGCTAATTGTTGTCTGCATTTCTTACCTATCTAAATCATGTTTTCAATTTTATTAATATTGCAATAGGTGTTATTGCAATATAGTTTGTGTCTGATGCTATATGTTATCATTGAAGTTAGAATACATACATGCCACTAACAAGCCGCCTAGATATTACTTAATTGGTGTTGTAAACAGTTTATCTTATGTGATATTTAGATGTCTGAGAAAGTTTTCATAGTATTTGTGGTTGAGACTTTTCATTAGGCAAGGAATATATTATAACTTTTCCCAATTGAAATAATGGAATATAGACTCACATGATACTTGAAAACATATTATGCAATTTATTTTTAAAAATTTGATTAGATTTGGAGGAAGAAATTCATTCAAATGTTATATAAGAATGGCACTAATGTTAAAAATGTATTTCCTCTATTATTGACTGTAGAAGCGAAAGTGAGTCTTTCGTTTAAAACTAGAAAATGTAAGTATTGTAGGTATGTTTAGGGGGAATAATCCTCAACTACAATATTTTAATTCCCTACAATGTTTTGTAATGATGCTTCTCTTGAGGGCTGGATCAAGATAGTGCACAATAATTATAAAGTACAAATTCTTGCATTAGTCAGATATAGATGTATGTTTATCAACAAAAACATATCATACATGTTTGTTAATTGTCTAGCATCCTGAAGGATGCTAGAAAAGTTAAGCATAATTTAATGCATGGTAACATTACAATTCAGAATACATGGGATAAGGAGAAAATAGACCAAGAGGATATTCAGAGGGACAGGAGAAAATGAAACACGAGACTGCTATTCCAAGCCTTGAATATCAGGCCTTATGATCTCTTATCAATTTATGCATAAGACTGATGATTGAGAAGATAAAAACATTGAGTGAGCCCCACACCATGTTTCTCCTCAAGACGAGAAAAAAAAGGATTGCTTTTTCTGGGCTTCCTCAGAAAGAGGCCCGAATTGTCCCTTTTTCTTTTCACAAGCCCCAGAGAATCTCTTGGGTTTCCTTGTACTCTCATGCATAGAGCTCTCCATCCTAGCGAGAAAGATCAAAGTCTTGAAGCCATGTCTTTTCTCTTCTCAACTCCTTTACTTTATTTTCTTAGTAAAGATGTAAATAATTCATGAAATAAGCCATTTGCTTTTTCCTTTTGTTTATTTTTCTCAGTAATTTTGAGAGAAATTACTCTCAAAATGGGAATGATTAGGGACTATAAGACTTTCAAAATTCATTTTTAATAGAGAAAGAGTTACTGCTTTCAAAAAGAGTATTGTTTTATTTTAAGAAAACACCCCTATCTTCACAATTTTGGTCAAGTTGTTTTCCCCTACTTAAAGTGCCTTTCCTTCGAGCCAGTTACTTTCTCAAGATCCACTGCAAATAATTTCTTCCTATGCAGGCATTTTATAAAATTGGCAATGTCACATACTTTGATGTAGGAAATTATTTTTCTTAACTAATTGTCAATGTTGCCATCTGTAGTCCTTATCGCAGAGGAGTAGACTCGGTCATCTTCTATAACTCCAGATATGACTTCATAAAATCCCAAATAAAAGACATATATTTTGATATATAAATACATTCGCTATCAGCCTCCGCCCTGTAAAGTCAATATTTTGGAGATCAGATTGGAAAATACCAGGGCCACCCTTATGGAAGTTGATATTAGTAAAATTAAAGTCTGACTATTTCACATTATATGTTCACACATGTAGGTATCTTTCAGATTGGTGATACAGAATTCCTTCCCTACCTATCTCAATTTTAAATTGTCTCATAAAAAATGTTTTGCTTAGAGTATTAAAGTAGGATATTCTAAACATTGATTTTTCTAGGTAAAACAAACTACAAAGCTGTATTTCAAGACGTTGTAGGGTTGACTCCTACTTAACTCATGGCCCTAGGACTTTACTGAGATCTGCAGTAATGGAAGTCCCCTTGTATCACATCTGCCCAGTGAGACTTACCATGAAGACAATTAAGTTGTGCCTTCAGGGCCTATTTCTCCCATAGGTACCTTCCTAGGCCCTAAGAGGGGCCCTTACACTGGGTTCATAAAGTAGAAAATTTCATAAAATTTCCAGAAATAAAATATTTTCTCAACAACATATTCAAACCACTGCCTGAGTTCATTCCACTTTCTCCTTTGACACAATTCTTTCCTTGTCTGGTGAAGTTAGTGTGGCCCCAGAAATGTTAGGTATCTGAGAGGAATTTGGGTTGGTCAAACCTTTATTTGAAATTTATTGGGTTGTATTATGTGATGGCAGTCATCTCATTAGAAAATATCGCCATTCCTAGCCATCTTGGTACATAATGTGCCAGCTCCTCTGGTGTTGTGACACAAAGCTGCAGGGCATGAGTTCATAATGTGGCCAGAATTGGAAGAATGAGGGTAGTGGAAAAGAAACATGGTTTGGAATATAGGCATAACTAGTCCTTCAACAACTCTTCTAACTATAAAACATGCAGAATGGTTAGCAGACAATTCTGTTTCCATTGATGCGAAGTGAATGTAGAAGTTTCTCCCTGCGAGGAATAAACTTAACATAGCATAAATAATTTAAACAACCGCAGGACATTTTTCCCCCACGAGAAGAGAGGGAAAAGTATCTATCAGAATTCCTGTCTTTGTAAGACACAAACCTGTAGAAGTACTATAAACAGCAAGTAAGTGTGTGTGAAGTTGCATGTTGTATGCATTCCAGTGCTTCAGATCATTATCTTTTTATCCAACAGCTCTTCTCTTGCTGAACTCTTGAAGTTTCAGACAAAATGCTAACTAGATCATACTTAAAACAGTAAATCCTGAAGAAGAAAGATAAATTTCTCATAGAAGTAACAAATAGACTTCTGGATTGTTTGATAATTCAATTAATGAAGAGGAATTCATCATGTGAATACATAGAAAGTATTTAAATTTCTTGCTGATTTGACAGGAATTGCTGACATTAATAGAGACAAAAAGACTCATACATTACTGAAACCATAGTATTGATATCATATTGGCTCAATGTATGCTGTCAGTTTAAGAAATACTTAAAATTAGTCATTCCAAGAAAACTTAAAATATAAATTCCCTGAATTCTTATAGCTCATATACAAAACGAACTTGATTGAGATTTTCCCAAATTTGACAACAATACTAAAAATGTATGTGGCATTACAAACTATGAAGCGCTAAGAAACCTCTTATAACTATCAGTAATAATAAACACATTTAATCATGCTATTCTCTTTATAGATAATATAATAAAGTTGTTATCCTAGGAAGAGGTGTTCCTAGAGAATACAGTCAGCAAACATAGGCAAAATACTGCATTACTGCAGACTGTTAGTTTTTGGTCAAGTTTTCAAGTATTAATTTGTGTGATTTATTTTTTTCACAAAATAAATATTTTCTTTCTAATATTGTATATATAATTGTATATTCTGTTTCTTTAAAAAGGCCTCCAATATATTTCAGGCCTCATTAAAATTAGATTAATCCATGTGTTTCAGTACATTTTCTGCTATTAAAGAGGAAGACCATGTAATTTATTTTATAAACATTCACATTTTTGAGTGAAAGTTTTACATAGATAATTATAGGCTTTATATTGGAATAGCCCCTAGCAAACTGGAATTAGCAGATCCTATTTATAGAAATACTCACAAAATAAATTTCTGATGGATTGCATAGATAGGGGAGTATATGTCTCTTCTGGTAAATTGGTATGATTCCTCGTTTTTCAGCTATTAAAGTTATGTCTCATTGTTTTTCTTCTTTCCTTGACTTATATTCAGAGGTAAGTTTTGTGCTCAATTGCAATGGATTCCCTTAATTCATCATTTCCTGGATGATTCCCTATCCCAATTTACCTCTAATCCTTTATAACATAACTCTCTCACTCTGTTTCAACTTTTATTAAGTAGTTACTAAGTTCCTTAAATTTTTTTTTCTAGTACATACTCCTTCAGTGTATTTTTTGGAAGTTAGTATTATATGGAAACAATTGTTGAAAATAAAATATTTTAGAATCATTATTATCACAATAGCTACCATTTATTAAATAGTGACTCTGGGCTAGCTCTTTTATATAAATTACATTTTATTGTTTTGCTTTCCTTTGTGGTAATAATTTCTAGCTCCTACTCATTCTGTTTAGACTAACTAGTTGCTTAGATATAAACTACTGACAATTTATATTTGCTTAGAGTAGCACAAATTATAATAAAACCATTATCTTCTAGTATCATTCATTCAACAAATACAGGATACATTTTAATATAATGGCCACTTTCTCAGAATATAAATTGATTGTCAGCTTCACAATCATGAATCAAATGATTTCTTTTGGGCACTTTCCACACACACACACAAATATGCAATATATAATTAAAAAAATATAAAAAGACATATATATTTTTATATATATATCCTGCTTGATATATGTATATATACTCTCCTGTATGTGTATCTTCTAAGTGTGTGTGTGTAGGTACATGTGTGCACAGTTTTTTCAAGTATTTTTAAAGGTGTCATATCCTCTGTGAAGGTACACCATAGAATCCTGAAATTATGACATTACTATGGCAATTGTATTCAATTAATGCTTGGCATCTTGACTTTAATAAAGTCCGTATAACTTTCACTGCTAAACAAAAAGACAGAATTAACTTCTGGCCATTGTAGAAGTCTCCTATTAACTTAATGGAACCCTGTAGCTGTGAAGAATACTGGGGAGTCTTGGCAACATCACCAGCACAGCAGCCTTGGCTAACTTCCTGAATTAGGCCTTTTCTTTGCAGGTATCCATCTGCTTTCTAATTTTACTTCTCAGTAGCAGTAGGTGCTGTCTTCAGTGAAACCCATCAACTTTCTTGATAGTGGCCATTACCTTTTCCAGAGGAGGATCTTAATAAGGACTCATATCACATGACCTCAGTGGGAAAAGTTGAGCCACAAAGGAAATCTCTGAATATTGTATTTCTGATTGTACAGCTAAGCGAATACTGTAGTCTACTGCCGAGACCAGCTCGGTTGTGGAGACCCTAACCCAGTGGCGTTAGAGGAATTAAAGACACACACACAGAAATACAGAGTGTGGAGTGGGAAATCAGAGGTCCCACAGCCTTCAGAGCAGAGAGCCTCCAACAGAGATTTACCCACATATTTATTGACAGCAAGTCAGTCATAAGATTTACTAAAATTATTCCTTACGGGAAATAAAGGGATGAGACGAAAAAAAGGGATGGGTCTGGCTAGCTATCTGCAGCATGAACATTTCCTTAAGGCACAGATTGCTTATGCTATTGTTTGTGGTTTAAGAACGCCTTAAGTGGTTTTCTGCCCTGGGTGGGCCAGGTGTTCCTTACCCTCATGCTGTTAAACCCACAACCTTCCAGCGTGGGCGCCAAGGCCATCAGGAGCATGCCACAGTGCTGCAGAGATTTTGTTTATGGCCAGTTTTGGGGCGTTTATAGCCAGATTTGGGGGCCTGTTCCCAACAGTCTATGATGACCACACACACAGGACAGAAGGATGGAGGGAGGGAGAGAAAGGGAGAGAGCGAGAACGTGTGTGTGCGCGCGCGCGCGTACTGAGCTGAGAAATGGAAGAAGGAGAAAGTGTCTTGTCAGAATTCAACCACACCTTGTTCCTTCTTCTTCGTGAGTAATGAGAATACTGAGATTCAAGTGCCTCCTAAGAACATTGATATAATATGCTGTGAATACTCAAAGCACACAATGAAAGAGAAAACAGACTCTTCCAGGTGGGAACACTAAATCAAGGAAATAAATATAAACATGTAATGAGAAGAAAACATTGAGAAAGAATCAATGCCCCCTTTACTTTTTTCATGTATTTTGTCCATTAACACTGATCACAGCAGTCCTTCTGCAAATATATTCATATTTTAGTCATTTAAAAGGTTACCTTTTCTAGACATTAATTTTAAGCTAGTGAACTTACATTAAAATACTAAAAGCTGTTTATGGGAAAATCAAGCAATGGGGAGATACAAAAAGTTGGAAAAAAACAACAACAAAAATATACAAACCAAATATACAATAAAAGAAAATGATTGGCTGCGCGCGGTGGCTCATGCCTGTAATCCCAGCACTTTGGGAGGCCAAGGTAGGCTGATCACAAGGTCAAGAGATTGAGCTCATCCTGGCCAACATGGTGAAACCCCATCTCTACAAAAGGCACGAAAATTACCTGGGCGTGGTGGCAGGTGCCTGTAGTCTCAGCTACCCGGGAGGCTGAGGCAGGAGAATTGCTTGAACCCACAGGGGGAGGCTGAGTGAGCCGAGATCGCGCCACTGCACTCAAGGCTGGGCGACAGAGCGAGACTTCGTCTCCAAAGAAAAGAAAATGATTGCAGGGTAGCAAAACAAATGGGTAGTACTGTGTTCAAAATATTGACATGTTTTGGCTTGGGCCAGTGGAAGCAGTACCAAATTTTGCTCACTGTGTGCTGGGGAGGGGGTTGGGGATTAGATGAGAAACCAAAGTCCTGAAAAGTATCACGCATAGCTCCACTCAAGAGAATAATGGAAGGCGGATGAGTTTTGGGAGTCTGGGTGGAGGAAGTAGACATTTCCACGAGATTAGAAGCCCCCATCTGACCTCTTCTGAGTCACTGTAAGGGACTGGGAAAATGACTCCACTTCACCATTTTGGGGATTCCCTAATGGGCACAAAGCCTTAAAGGAAAAGCTAAACAGTCCCATAAATGCTTAGTGCTAATTATTTCCAGTAGCAAACTGCAATTTAATCAAGCAGAACATAAAAGATAAAATAAATAAGCAAGAAGTTGAGAGCAAGTGGGAAGACATTGCTCATGGAGATCCTCAGCTGTTTCCCTCGCCACTATATTTTTAATCTCAAAATTAAATCAGTTTAACTGGCCGGGCGCGATGGCTCAAGCCTGTAATCCCAGCACTTTGGGAGGCCGAGACGGGCGGATCACGGGGTCAGGAGATCGAGACCATCCTGGCTAACACGGTGAAACCCCATCTCTACTTAAAAAAAAAAAGTACAGAAAACTAGCCGGACGAGGTGGCGGGCTCCTGTAGTCCCAGCTACTCCGGAGGCTGAGGCAGGAGAATGGCGGGAACCAGGGAGGCTGAGATCCGGCCACTGCACTCCAGCCCGGACGACAGAGCGAGACTCCATCTCAAAAAAAAAAAAAAAAAAAAAAAAAATCAGTTTAACTCATGGACATAGACAGTAGAAGGAAGAATAATTACCAGAGGCTGGAAAGGGTAGTAGAAGATTAGGGGGAAGGGTAAGTATGGTTAATGGGTAAAAAATATATATATAAAAAGAATGAATAAGGCCTAATATTTGATAGCATAGTAGGGTGAGTATGGTCATTGAAAACTTAGTTGTATATTTTAAAATAAAGAATGTAATTGGATTGCTTGTAACTAAAAGGATTGAGAAGATGGATTCCCTATTTTCTATGATGTGCTTATTTCACATTGCTTGCCTGTATCAAAACATCTCATGTACCCCATAAATATGTATACCTACTAGGTGCCCACAACAAATTTAAAAAAATAATTTAAAAAAGTAAATGCCAAAACCACATTATGCATATGTTTTTCTCCTCTATTGTTAGGAAGTGGATATAAGAGAAAAGATGAGGTAACAACAGAACTAATCATAATGAATGTGTCAGCATCTCCAGGTTGGGTTATGGGAATTATCTGACGTCAAAGGTCCTATCTGCACTGGGCAGGGATACATCCCCCACACAGTGGAATGAACACAGGTATGGAGCATTTAACAAAACTTGGACAAAATAGATGCAGACCACATAGTCCTACTGAACGCTTCCGGTTCTGCAGTCTCTTACAACTCCCAGTCCATGTGCTACAAAAATCCAGTCCTCAACAAAACACTCAGAGGAGAGAGAGGCTTCAGATACACAGTAATCAAGAAAAACTTACTCTATTTCAGTATAAAATAAAGGGTATAAATAGAGCTGCCAATCTATACAAAAGAGCAAAATGAAGGACACAAGTCAGAATTTAGGCAAAGTTAATATAGCAAAAATAATAATAAAGTGAGTAAAAGGAACATGGCATATAATGAAGAGAAAACAACATTCTGAAAGAAAATATAACCCAAGAACTGACCCCAAATCACAGAAACCTTGTCAGTCTCCAAGTTTTCTCTAATAAGATACCTATTCTGAAAATACCGGGTTTATATCTTTAGGGAGATTGCTGAAATGCCCTTTGAAATCCAAATTGTTATTGAATATTAAAAAAATCAAAGTCTATATTAAATAATGAAGATGACTTTAAAAGTTGTTTTGTAATGACAGATGTAGAGTAAAAATTAACAGTTTGCTAGATAATTAGATAATTTCTGGATAAGCTGTTATTTATATTTAGACCAGGAATAACATCTTGTTTCTCAACATAACTTAGAGAAAAAAAGGGCATGGTTAAAGAAATACCATAGCTATCTACACATTACTTTCAAGTTCTAAACGTCACTTTCCAGGGTATACAAAATTATTTTTCTTACCTAGTCTTTCTCTCCATACAATATGAGATTTAATAATAGAATGAGTTTATAAATTTTGATTTCTGTGAATGTGAAACTGACATACATGCTTTCTATTAATTTCTGTTCATTCTTCACTTTTTCGGAAACAGCAGGAGTGAAAGGAAGATAGAGCCAAAGAGTCCAGATCAGCATGGTCATTAACTGACTGAAACCTTGGGAAAGGCAAAACCTCTTGGGAAAAGCAAAAATTCTTAGGTTTTCACTTTTTTCTCTTACAAAAAATATGGACATTTTACCTGTAAACTCTCTCTAAAGGAAAGAATAAAAATACCTTTGACCTTAATATTTAGCTTTCTTGTCTTTTTCTAACTCTTGGTTCTTCTAAAAAAACTTATTGGCCCAAAGCTCTAAGAAAGGTTTCTATTAATGGTATTGCACTGGACCTAGAGTCACGAGAGCAATAATTTAGCCCTAAATCTGCCAATCATTCATCTTGTACAGTTGGGACTGTTACTTGACAGTTCTCTGAGCCTCTGTTTCCTCCTGGATAATAATTAAGCAGTTGAGTAAGTCTTTTCTTGCTCCTCTTCTTTTTCTATCATTTTAAACTTTAACAGACTTCTTTGAGGATATTATAAACCATAAAACTTCTTCCTATGAAAATACACATAGGCACAATGCTTTGCATGTAACTTAAGTGGAAATTCCTTAAGTGGCCCATTGATGCCACATTAATATTCTATGAACTAGATAATCTGGAAAGTCTTTGCTAGGAGTATCATGATGGAAATCAACCTTACCAGTCTAAGGCATCTAGTAGGATTTCATTTTGTAATATTAGAAGATTTTTTCATGATATGAATAATTTTCCTTCTCATATGCCTATTTCTTTGCATACACATTTTTAAATGTTGGTGAGATGTATATCATTTTGAACAGGGTCCTGTGTTAAGTCTGTTTAAAGATTTCAGGATATGAGATGAGAGAAAGTGTGATACAGTGAATGAAATCCTTGGCTTAGGAATCCATCAAGTTCTACTCTTCAATCTCAGATGTTCTCTGTAACTTTGAGTAAGTCATTTTATTGTTCCTTTCCTAATGATGGTGATGAAACTTGCTTCAATGATTTCTAAGGTCATGTCCAACTCTGAGTTTCTATTATAAGTTAATAACAGGGAATCACTTTTTATTTATATGAATGCAATGCCATATGGAATTTTATCAAATGATTTACAGTGAATTATGTTGTGTACATTTCTAGATTTGTTTTAGCTGAGTTCACCCAGGCATGGTTGTACAGCCAGAGTCAGACTCACCTGAGCTTCTCCAGTTTCTCTATCCTTGGGTCAGTAGGGCAACCCTGAGACAGCTCAATCTTTGGTGTAGCTTGCCTGTGCATGCAATCCCAACCTATGCCCTTAGTTTTGTTTCCTGACAACTTAGTATCCCCAGATAAGAAGGCCAGCATTGTGCATGACTTTCATGTTAATGTTGCTAGAGCTATGGAGACTCTGATTTTATTCACAATGTTCACACTCTGGTGAGATTCCATGCCATGGGAAGAGCAATCTGGCTTTTTCAGTGATTGCCTGGTGGGGCTATATAAAGTATACCCTGAAATTATCAAGGAATTAATGACTCTGGATCAACCTTTGAACAGTAAGAAAAAATATACTGAAAGGAACAAGAAGGTAAATTATTTGTCCTTCTCCCTCTATGACAGCTTCTAAGCACCATCCATAGTGACTAAGAAATCAGTTGTACTTTCTTTTTGTTTTTATGTTTTCTTCTTTGTTTCCAATTTAAATTTTATTTTCTGTCAAAAGAATACTTATACATAAAAGCTTTATAGAATGAGAATCTATTTCTTTCATTAGATGTAATTTGTTAACTGTAATTACATACCACTTTTTTTTTTTATTATTATACTTTGTGTTCCAGGGTACATGTGCACAACGTGCAGGTTTGTTACATATGTATACATGTGCCATGTTGGTGTGCTGCACCCATTAACTCGTCATTTACATTAGGTATATCTCCTAATGTTATCCCTCCCCTGTCCCCACCCCACAACAGGCCCTGGGGTGTGATGTTCCCCTTCCTGTGTCCAAGTGATCTCATTGTCAATTCCCACCTATGAGTGAGAACATGCGGTGTTTGGTTTTCTGTTCTTGCAATAGTTTGTTGAGAATGATGGTTTCCAGCTGCATCCATGTCCCTACAAAGGACATGAACTCATCCTTTTTTATAGCTGCATAGCATTCCATGGTGTATATGTGCCATATTTTCTTAATCCAGTCTGTCACTGATAGACATTTGGGTTGATTCCAAGTCTTTGCTATTGTGAATAGTGCCGCAATCAATTTATGTGTGCATGTGTCTTTATAGCAGCATGATTTATAATCCTTTGGGTATATACCCAGTAATGGGATGGCTGGGTCAAATGGTATTTCTAGTTCTAGATCCTTGAAGAATCGCCACACTGTCTTCCACAATGGTTGAACTAGTTTACAGTCTCACCAACAGTATAAAAGTGTTCCTATTTCTCCACATCCTCCCCAGCACCTGTTGTTTCCTGATTTTTTAATGATTGCCATTCTAACTGGCGTGAGATGGTATCTCATTGTGGTTTTGATTTGCATTTCTCTGATGGCTAGTGGTGATGAGCATTTTTTCATGTGTCTGTTGGCTGCATAAATGTCTTCTTTTGAGAAGTGTCTGTTCAGATCCTTTGTCCACTTTTTGATGGGGTTGTTTTTTCTTGTAAATTTGTTTGAGTTCTTTGTAGGTTCTGGATATTAGCCCTTTGTCAGATGCCTTAAAGTTCATGTGGAACCAAAAAACAGCCTGCATTGCCAAGACAATCCTAAGTCAGAAGAACAAATCTGGA
Organism: Piliocolobus tephrosceles; assembly: GCF_002776525.5. Classification (NCBI taxonomy): domain Eukaryota; kingdom Metazoa; phylum Chordata; class Mammalia; order Primates; family Cercopithecidae; genus Piliocolobus; species Piliocolobus tephrosceles. The sequence goes on from NC_045437.1 coordinate 169,500,188, forward strand.
GGCATCACGCTACCTGACTTCAAACTATACTACAAAGCTACAGTAACCAAAACAGCATGGTACTGGTACCAAAACAGAGATAGAGAACAATGGAACAGAACAGAGCCCTCAGAAATAATACCACACATCTACAACCATCTGATCTTTGACAAACCTGACAAAAACAAGCAATGGGGAAAGATACCCTATTTAATAAATTGTGCTGGGGAAACTGGCTAGCCATCAGTAGAAAGCTAAAACTGGATCCCTTCCTTACACCTTATACAAAAATTAATTCAAGATGGATTAGAGACTTAAATGTTAGACCTAAAACCATAAAAACCCTAGAAGAAAATCTAGGCAATACCATTCAGGACATAGGCATGGGCAAGGACTTCATGTCTAAAACACCAAAAGCAATGGCAACAAAAGCCAAAATTGACAAATGGGATCTAATTAAACTAAAGAACTTCTGCACATCAAAAGAAACTACCATCAGAGTGAACAGGCAACCTACAGAATGAAAATCAGTTGTACTTTCTTGTGAAGATATCTTCAGTAGTCACCTTTTATTCACTTTCTATGTTAGTCAGGGTTCTCCAGAAAAACAGGAGCAATAGGACATCTACCTACATGTATCCATCCATGAAGATATTTACTATAGGGTATTGGCTCACATATTTATAGAGGTTGGGAAGTCCCATTATCTGCTCTCTAGGAGACCTATGAACAATGGTGGTATAGTTTGAAGTCCTGAGAGCAAGAAAGCCAATGATATAAATTCTAGTTCAGGTATACCTGAAAATCAGGAGTACAAGGACAAGGGAAAATTGATGTTCTAGCACAGCAGTCGGGCAGTTAATTCAGTCTTCCTCCATCTTTTTGTTATATTCAGGACCTCAGTTGATTGGATGAGGCCAATCTGCACTGGGGAGGGCCATCTGTTTTACTCAGCCTACCAACTCAAACACTAATATCTCCCTGAAACCCCCTCAAAGACACACCCAGAAATGAAGTTTAACCAGCTCTCTGGACATCCCTTGGCCCAATCAAGATAACACATAAAATTAACCATTATGCTCTCCCTCTTGCCGTCTCCAGTGCTCTTTTCATTCTTGCTCCCCTGGTATTGCATGCCTAATAAAGTGTAGCATGTAAGCTTCACCTCAGGCCCTGTTTTGTAATGTATCCTGGCTTAGACAGATAGTAACGCTTAGAATCTTCCAAATTTTCTTCTGGTCTACAAGAAAATTTGAGGAAAATTATAGCAGTGTAAGTAGAGGGAATTGAATCATGTGGTACAACATCAAACTTGAAGTTGTTACAAATGTGTGAGCCTATTAATACTAAAAGAATCTGTAAGTGGTTTCTAATAATGTCACTCTTCTAGTATATTCTACATTAATCTGACCCTGACATTATTATTCTCCTGAGTTTATTTATGATTTATATAAAGGAGGATTATTTTATAAAGAAAGTAGATAAAATGAAGAAGAAACAGAGGGGCAAAAAGAAAAGAAGTAATAAGAGAAATGGTGAAACTGATTTAACATTTTTAGACTACAGGAAGATATTTAATCTCACATACATTAATATCTGTGGAAGTCAAGATTTAAAATGTTGTGCATGTGCTAAAACATGCAGTTCAAAAAACTTGATTTATGTTCATGTTTTAAAGCCAAACCTATCTTAAAGTGCATTTATCTTTTTCAGTGCTATAATAAAACCATAGTGCTGATTTATGATGAACATGGATTTCTCCCAAGGAAAGACTTGTTGCCTCTGCTGATGGAATTCCTGTCAGCAGAGACCTTTCAGGTGCCAGTGACTCTGGAGAAGGCCTAAGCTGTAGAGCAACCTCACCTAAGGTCACGCCATATCTGAGTCAGCAGACTCCACTGATTGATGGAGATTATAAAGACCTGGCCATTTTGTCCCAATGAGGTGCACCTGCAATGGGTCTTATGAGGTCCAAAGCTCCCTGTGAAGCCAACTCAGGCTGTTGTTGAGTTACGTTGTACCTCAACTTCTCTCTCTGCCCAATCTAGCTCCCTTTATCTCACAATCATAGGTGTTCATCCCAAAGACATCCCTTAATATAAATAATACACAATATACTCTATATGCTAATCTGTTCCACATTCATTTTTTATGTAAATCTCTGTGTGTGTGTGTCTCCATGTGTGACAGAAAAGCATAAAAGTCATCCCTCTAAACTTTTATTTATATAACTGGTCTCCAAGCCAAGGTGATAATAAAATATTTAGAATTTTGAAAAGCCCAAATGCCCAGTAAATACAGATACATCCTGAAGAAGTGCATTAACCTTTTGTTTGCTGGTCCTCTGAAGGTCAGAGATGGAGCAGTCAAGATGAAAGCATTTAAATGTTTTAGCAACTGACATGGAGATCTTGGATCATGCTAACTGAATATCAGTCCTCCCCTTAGCAGAGTGGGACCATTGTTGCAGCTGGTTCCTAACATGGAGTCAGATTTGGAGCAGGAACTCAGTGCTCTAAAGATTTTTACGAGAAAAAAAAAAAGGCAAATAAACATGTACAGTTTTCCACAGTGGTAACACCCTCTGTCATATGGCAGCTCTCTAACTGATCTAGAGCCCACAATGTCATCTCTTTTACTCTGGAAAAGGATTTATAGCTCTGCCACTCTACCAGCAGCGTCAGCAAAGTGCAGACAGGAAAGTGCCTTCACACAGAGTGGCTCAAAGGAAACTGCTAGACTAAGCAGTGAACATTCCTGCTGAGAGACTACCTTTCAAGTGACTTGCTCTCTACTTCTCATGGTCAACTAGAATGCCATTCTAAACAAAACTACAAAAGAGAGAGAAAGCAGGCTACAGAAAATCTCTTCTCTCTCTTTTGTCACTCAAGTATTGACCAAAGATGCACATATTTTTATTGAAGATATTGCAATTGCTAACATTAGATGACTTAGACTTTCCTTTCTAAATTATGAACCAGCACAGTAAAATCACTGGAGTGAGGATGGTGTTCTACAGTTTTTATCAATATATGATATTGATTTGGATGCTCTTAGTATTTACCATAACAGGTGGCATACTTTCGCAGCTTGCTTTTTTACACATTTAGTATTTTTTAAAGATCTATCTACATGGATTCATGTGGCTCTATTTCGTTAACTCACTACTAAGTAGCCTTCTATCACAGTGATACACCTTAGATTATTGTTAACTTTTATTTGAAGTTCAGGGGTATATGTGCAGGTTGTTACATAGGTAAACGTTCGAGTCATAGGGGTTTGTTGTACTGATTATTTCATCACCCAGGTATTAAGCCTAGTACCCATTAGTTATTTCTCCTGATCCTCTCCCTTCTCCCATCCTCCACTCTCCAATAGGTCCCAGTGTGTGTTGTTCCCCTCTATGTGTCCATGTGTTCTCATCATTTAGCACCCACTTATAAGTAAGAACGTGCAGTTTTTGGTTTTCTGTTCCTGTGTTAGTTCTCTAAGGATACTGGACTCCAACTTCTTCCATGTCCTGGCTAAGGAAGGACATCATCTTGTTCTTTTTATGGTTGCATAGCATTCCATGGTGTATATGTACCATGTTTTCCTTATCCAGTCTGTCATTGACGGACATTTAGGTTGATTCCTTGTCTTTGCTATTGTGAATAGTGCTGCAATGAACATACACATGCATGTGTCTTTATAATAGAATGATTTGCATTCCTTTGGGTATATGCGCAGCAATGGGATTGCTGGGTCTAATGCTGTTTCTGTCTTCAGGCTTTGGAGGAGTCACCGCGCTGTCTTCCATAACGGCTGAACTAATTACGCACCCACCAACGACGTGTAAGTGTTTGGAGGAATCACCGCACTGTCTTCCACAATGGCTGAACTAATTTACGCACCCACCAACGATGTGTAAGTGTTTGGAGGAGTCACCATGCTGTCTTCCATAACGGCTGAACTAATTACGCACCCACCAACGACGTGTAAGTGTTTCTTTTTCTCCATAACCTTGCCAGCATCTGTTATTTTTTGACTTTTTGTAATAGCCATTCTTACATGTGTGAGATGGTATCTCATGGTGGTTTTGATTGGCATTTCTGTAATCATCAGTGATAGTGAGCTTTTTGTCATATGATTTTTGGCCGCATGTATGCCTTTTTTTTTTTTAAGTGTCTGTCCATGTACTTGTCCACTTTTTAATGTTTTTTTTTTTTTTCTTATAAATTTGTTCCAGTTCCTTTAGATGCTGGATATTAGATGTTTGTCAGATGCACAGTTGTCAAAAACTTTCTCCCATTCTGTAGATTTTCTCTTTCCTCAGCTGATAAGTTAATTTTGCTGTGCAGAAGCTCTTTAGTTTAATTAGAACCCATTTGTCAATTTTTGCTTTTGTTGCAATTGCTTTTGGCATCTTCATCATGAAATCTTTTTCTGTGCCTATCCTGAATAAATAGCATTGCCTAATATCTTAGATTTTTAATCCTCTTCTGTATATAGGCAGTAGCAATAATTTCAGTATTTTTCTGTTATAAAAACCTTCAGCAGATTTTCTTGTATATATCCTATTACAGATACGATAGGTTTCCTCTGGTTTATAGAAAATTTATCTAGAGGTGAATATTATGGGTTGTAGTGTGTGTGTGTGTATGTGTGTGTGTGGTGTGCGTCCTTGATTTTACTAGGTGTTTCCACTTTCATTATGCAAAGTAGTATCAATTTACCCTACCACCAGAAATATACAGTGTCCTATATCCACAAAAAAATTTTGAATTGTCAGATTTTAAAATGTTTGATAATATAATCTAATAAGAAGGACATAACAATATAATGACAGTTCTTTTATTCAAGAAATAATATTTCAAAATATTTCCTTATGTTAATTAGCATTTATTTACATTCTTGGATAATTTTACTTGTTAAATTGTTTTACTTAGTGATTTGTACAATATCCTCATACATTCTAGATATAATCCTTTGCCAGACAATGCAGTGCAAATAACTTCTGGTTTAGTTTGTAATTTAACTTTATTTTATAGTTTATTAATTTTATTGTTATCAACTCTATCGATAATTTTTTATATCTTGTATTTTTGTAAGAAATCCTTATGAATCCTAAGGTATAAACATATGCTTTTTAATTTTCTTTGTAGGTCTTTATAATTTTGCTTTGCACATTTAGGTCTTTAATCCATTGAGGATTTATTTTTCTGCATGATTATAATGGGAATCTGATAATTTTCCCTCCTGCGAATCGTCTCTTATCTTGTTAACATTCGTATTTTTTTCTCCAGATGTTGCCTCTGTCATATATAATTTCCCATTTATGCTCAGGACTCTTTCTGTGCTGTCTCCTGCTCTATTGGTTTAACTACTGTCTTTTTCAGCACTAACAACAAACTTTTAATTAATATGATTTCAAAATATTTTCTCTCATTCGGTAGATTGTCTATTCACTATGTTAATTGTTTTCTTTGCTGTGCATAAGCGTTTTAGCTTGACATTATCTAATTTGTCTATTTTTGCTTTTGTTGCCTGTGCTTTTGAGGTCTTCCCCCAAAATCTTTGCCCAGAGTAAAGCTCTGAAGCATTTCCCTAATGTTTTCTTCTAGTAGTTTCACAAGTTCAGGTCTCACATTTAAGTATTTAAACAATTTTGATTTGATGTTTATATATGGTGAGAGATAGGGATATAGTTTCATTTTTCTGCTTGCAGATATCCAGTTTTCCCAGCACCAGTTATTGAAGAGACTGTCCTTTTCCCAATCAATACCTTTGGTACCTTTGTTAAAAATCAGTTAGTTGGAAATACTTGGATTTGTCTCTGGGCTCTCTGACCTGCTCCATTTGAACATGTGTCTGTTATTAAGTTAATACAATGCTGTTTTTGATAGCCTTATAATATATTTTTGAAGGCAGGCAGTGTCATGCATCCGGCTTTGTTTGCTTTTTCTTTTGTTATTGTTGTTTTTGCTCAAAATTGCTTTGGCTATTTGGAGTCTTCTGTGATTCTACATAAATTTTAGGATTCTATTTTTCCTATTTTTGTGAAGAACATCATTGCTATTTTGATAGGGATTACATTGAATCTGTAGATTTCTTTTGGTGATATGGTCATTTTCACAATATTAATTCTTCCAATCTATGAGCATGAGATGTCTACATATTAGAAGAGAATATTTTCAAATTAATGCAGCCAACATGGAACTAATAGCCAGAATATATAAGAAACTCAAACAACTTAATAGAAAAAAAACAATTCAGTTTAAAAATGGGCTCATGCCTGTAATCCCAGCACTTTGGGAGGCTGAGGTAGGTAGATTGCTTGAGGTCAGGAGTTTCAGAGCAGCCTGGGCAACATGACAAAACTCCATCTCTACAAAAAGTACAAAAATTAGCTGTGTGTGGTGGTGCACACTTATAATCCAGCTACTCTGGAGGCCGAGGTGTGAGGTTTGCTTAAGCCCTGGAGGTGGAGGCTGCAGTCAGCTGAGATAGTGCCACTGCACTCCAGCTTGGGTGACAGAGTAAGACCCTGTCTCAAAAACAAAATCAATAAACTTTTAAAAATAGGCAAATGTCCCGAACAGATGTTTCTCAAAAGACAACATACAAATCACCGACAGGCATATGAAAAAATGTTCAACATCATTAATCATTAGAAAAATGTAAATAAAAACCACAATGCAAAATCATTTCACCCTACTTAAAATAGCTATTATCAAAAGGACAAAAAATAACATGCTGGCAAGGATGCAGAAAAAGGAGAATGCTGGCACACCTTTGGTGGAAATGTACATTAGTACAACCACTGTGGAAAACAGTATGGAGGCTCCTTAAAAAATTAAAATAGATCTACCATATGACTCAGCAATTTCTGCTGGGCATGTATCTAAATATAAAAAAAGGAAATCAATATATGGAAAAGACATCTGCACTCCCATGTTTATTACTGTACTATTCCTAACTTTATAATCAATGGATGAAGGAAATGTAGTATATATACACAACTGAATACTATTCAGCCATCCAAAAAGAATAAATTCTTGTCATTTGCAGCAAGATGGATGGAACTGGAAGTTATTATGTTAAGTGAAATAAGCAAGAAAGACAATTATTATGTGTTCTTACTCATATGTGGGAGCTAAAAAAGTTGATTTTGTGGAGGTGGAGAGGAGAATGGTGGCTACCAGAGGCTGGAAAGAGGGTGAGGTGGTGAAGAGAGGTTGGTTAATGGGTCCACATATACAGTTAGAGAGAATAAATTCTAGTATTTGATAGCACAATGGGGTATTATAGTTAGCAATGATTTATTGTGTATTACACAGTAGCTAGAAGAGAAGATTTGAAGTGTTCTCAACACAAAGAATTGAAAAATGAGGTAATGCATATCCCAGTTACCATGATTTTATCATTACACACTGTATGCATATATCAAAATATCACATGTACCCCATACATATGTACAATTATTTTTGCCAATAAAAAACAAATTAAAAAAATTTATTACCAGTTATAATAAATAAAAATAAATATGAAAAATAGTTTTAAAATAAACTTCCCATCACTATTCTTTAAAGTTATCTTGGCTTTTCTTAGTCATTTAATCTTACAGGTGAATTTTAGAACCAACTTATGAAATTTTAGATTTATCTTAGGAGTTGTCAAATATTGACAGACTAATTCACTAAGTAATTGTAATTACAAATGATCAATAACCATTTTAAAAGTTATTGTAAAAGGTACTCAAACCAAGGTGTGAAAATCCCTGTGTTTACAGAGACTATAAGAATAGTCTTTAATCTGAGGTCTTTACTATATCATAGTGATTTGGCTTTATGACATCAGGATATTTATTGCTTCATTAATAGTATGACCACTGACTGGGCATGGTGGCCCACGCCTGTAATCCCAGCACTTTGAGAAGCCAAGGTGGGTGGATCATCTGAGATCGGGAGTTCAAGACCAGTCTGACCAACACAGAGAAAACTCATCTCTATTAAAAATACAAAATTAGCTGGGCATGGTAGGGCATGCCTGTAATCCCAGCAACTTGGGAGGGTGAGGCAGGAGAATCACTTGAACCCATGAGGTGGAGGTTGCAGTGAGCCGAGATCACACCATTGCACTCCAGCCTGGGCAAAAAGAACGAAACTCTATCTCCAAAAAAAAAAAAAAAAAAAAAATATGACAACAGCAAGTTATTTGCAAAATCTTCAATTTCTGATGAACAAACACTTTTAGGTCTAAACAGTAGTAATATCCTTGATTTTAATGTTCAATTACATGTATTTGCAATATCTTCCTTCCAAGAAAATGTGCATCCAATTACCAAATTGTATGTTTTATAAATAATCATTTTTTCAAATAAAGTAATGAAACATTGTATTTATTTAAAAGCTAAACTGTTACAAAATCAAAACACTTCCCTTATTATTATAATTCTGCATAACACTAATTTTATATTAAACTTTGCATTTATTAGTATTTGTTAATGTATCTCAAGAATTATACTTTCTACAAATTAAATCAAATATTCTTTTAGCCCTGAACTTCCAGATTGTCATGTCACAGCCATTTGAGTATGTTACTTTGAAAAATGTACCAAAATAATCATCACCGATTAAGTTAATGCCTAATAGCAGTAATGAGGAGTTGAATTCTGGACCTGCTTAGCTGAAAATTAAAGTTTTAGATATAGTGATAGGTAAGATGAAGACTTTGCTGGCTGGCAACTTACTGTATATTTGCCTTTGCAAACCAAAGGTACCTGTGTGCTGGTGACTTGTAGATAAAGTAGAATTGACTGTGGTGGACTGCCACTGCTGCTACTTGACAGTCATTACAGCATTGCTACTGTTACTGCTTGAGACCATCACTATAGCAGTTACCATTGTTACTACTGTTACTACTTGAGACCATCATTATGAGACTGAAGGAAGGAACAAAACGTAGAAATGAAAACTTAAGAAAAAAAAAAAAAAACGGTTTTAAAGGAAGGTGCTGGGGAAGAAGAGAGTTCCCTGCTTCTAGTGAGCAAAGGCAGTCCCTGAGCTTCACAGCCCTTAGTGTTTATTGGGTAACAAGAGCAGGGAGGAGGAGGTAATGATTGGTCAACCGCTTGACTGATCACAGGTTCACGTTATTGCTAACAGACTTTAGATATGCCTGATCACAAGAAACACTTGTGCCTGGGTCATGGCTGCCCTCATCATTCCTTCTGGGCGGCAGACGCAGTTTGTCAGTTTGCCAACATCCTGCTTTCCTGAGAACAGTTTGCTGTTTACTCACATAGCCTCCAGTGGTATACTGAGTTGATCACCACCCTCACTCTTTCAGCCTTCAACAATTGACTTTCTAGGGCACTTACTAGGGTAAACAGTAGCTCTGCTAGCTCTACCCAAACCCTGTACTAGAGATGGTGTTTCTGTGAAATGAAGGAAATCTATATACAAAATGTGAGAGCAAATCAAAATCAATTAAGCATACCACGACTTAGCTTCTAGAGATGAGCTTTGGAAAAACACGAAAGATTTATTTTATTTCACAAGAAGGCAAACATCCTTGACAAGTGGGTAATACACGTTCTGCTTGTATAATTCCTATGATACAGTATTCACTTCAGTTTGATTTAAGTAGAAATTACGGAATGGTTTCTATACATTAAGCACTCTGTTAAAAGCTGCAACTACAAATAGCAATGGTGTGTGCACTTGTGTGTATGTATGTGTATTAGTATTTTATCTTGTTTCAGGATGTGTTTCTAAATATGTAAGGACTTATAGAAAAAAATTAGTGAATAAAAAACAAAGTTTTTCAAAGCAAGGGGAAGAAAATTAGGTGTATCTATAAACATGGATAATATGAATATTTATGCCATAAAGTCCTATTCACTTCTGCAAGTAGGACACTAAATGACAAGTAAGACACGTCCATTTGTGTTCAATTGAATATTTTCTTAGGTTGTTTTTCAGAGAGGAATGAGTGAGTGTGACCATTCTAGACATTTTTGACTCATAATGCCCATTTGTCCTCTGTGAAGGTTATTTCAATTTATAATCTTGCCATCTTTGTATAACAATGTCTATTTTTTCTATGTTAGCGAGTTCTTCTGATCATTCCTTAATTATGTTAATACATTCTTTATTTCTTATATTATCATTCTTTTAATCATTGTCATCCTAATTAAATAATATACCATTTCTATTTTCATTCCCATGGCTATTAAAGCAGTCAAAATTACCATATAATTCGGCATTTAATATTGTATGAATTGCCTGTTTAAAATCATTATTTTTTTCTTTAACTTAGGCGTTTGTCATTTTCTTGGTGATTATCTCTTAAATAATCACAAAGACTTCATTTAACACGTAAGAACAATAACTTATTTTCTGTCACATATATTAAACAACTTTTACCCTCCTGTTGTGAACACTTCTTTTTATGAAATTTTTTCTACTAGCAATCTGCCTGCCTTCCTTCCTCCTTCCTTCCTTCCTCCCTCCCTCCGTCTCTCTCTCTCTCTTTCTTTCTTTCTTTCTTTCTGATACAGTCTCATTCTGTTGCCCAGGCTGGAGTGTAGTAGCACAATCTCAGGTCGCTGCAACCTCCACCTCTCTAGTTCAAGCAATTCCCTTGCCTCAGCCTCCCAAGTAGCTGGGATTACAGGCGCATGCCATCACGCCCAGCTAATTTTTTGTACTTTTAGTAGAGACAGGGTTTCACCATGTTGGCCAGACTGGTCTCAAACTCCTGACCTCAGGTGATCCACACGTCTCGGCCTCCCAAAGGGCTGGGATTACATGCGTGAGCCACTGTGCCCGGCCAATATTTCATTTCTTATTTGGTTTCAATCACTATTCATTTCTTCTGTCATATATGCCTTTGCCCTCAAATTTTATAGTTGTATTCAGACCAAGATTGTACAAATATTTATGCATGTTTATTTCCCATAATTTAATAAAATTATATCATTTTACATATAAATCTTTACATATAAATTTGCATATATATTCAGGTAGAGTTTATTTTGTATAACCTGGGCATCTCATATTGTTTATGATTCCAGATGGTTAGAAAATTATAGTAATACTGATCATTAACGTTTATTTTTTTGCCAAGATGAAATATTAAATTTATAATTCTCTTTTGAACTATTTGTCCTGCTAGATTATTAATATCATGCTAATACAGATCTTCTGTTTCAATTTTTAGAGAATAATAATACATTTTCTAAACTTTTATTACTTTTTTCTTGATAACATTTTTTCTTTCAATGTTTTGAACTCTTTAGAAGATAGTCGTCTTACTAGTTACTGGAGATTAAGTCATGTACTAAAGAGATATCCACGCTGAGGCTACATGTTGTATGAAAAATCAACACTAAACAAATAATTATGTAATTTGTTGTATACTTGAAAACTCAACTGGTATACGGAGGAAAGAGAGCTACCCAAAGGATCTAGAAAAGATGAATATGAGGAATCTTATCTGAGATATACACCTACAATGTGCCCACAAAAATTAAAAATAAAAAAGGAGGAAAAAAATCTGAGAAACATGTCTTGAAGACCAAGTCTAAAGATAATGAATTAGTAATAAATGGAATAGTAGAATGAATTTCTCAAGAAACAGTGACTGCAAATATGCAAATATCATAACATGATACAAGAAGAATAATGCATTTGGAAAATGAAAAAACTGCTGGTTTGTCTGGACTGGAGAAAGCAAAGGGTAGAGCAAAGGGTAGAATTAACGTGGCTTCAATATGAAGAATGAATTGGGAAAAAACTGAGACTGGGCAGGAGGCCATCCCCTTGGTAGGCAAAAGATGATGGTGGCTTAGAAGAGGATCATGACAGTAAAGAGAGAAGATATGTTAAAGACACACTTAAGTGGGAAAATTAAAGGGATCCATTAATTTAGAGGGAATAGACATTAAAGGAACAAATGTATGAGAGAATCCCTTTAGGATTCTGTGATTGAGACTAGGCAGATGCTGGTGGTATTCACAGTGATAAGAAACACTGAAGGAAGAGAACCAAGTTTTAGATATATGTAATTTTATTAGTCTATGAATGACTGAAAGAATAATGTGTGCCTATAACTAAGAGGTGGAATTTCAATGAGTAATATATTTTAGGGAGTCATTTAAACCACGTTATCGATAAGACAGCCTATATAGAAAAAGAATATGCTGAGAAAGAAGGCTAAACCTTTAACCTGCAACGCTTACAATTTAGATATCGAAAATAAAATGGCAAAGAAATTTGATAAACAATGACCAGAAACATAAGAGAAAAACTGGGATAATGCAAGGGAAGCCTAGAAGTACCAGAAGAAAACAGTAAAATAGAGCTAATGAAACAAATCTAGCAAAAACAAAGGAAAGCATAATTACCAAAAGTCAGAAATATTAAGTAGCTAGTTAACCCAAAGTACAAAAGGAGAAAATTTAGAGTCATAAGAAATAATTGTGCTTACTTCTATGTAAAACCTAAAAAGTTAAGCAATTTCCTAGAAAAACATAATTTACAGAAACCCATTTTATTGAAAAAAACACACCAGCATTTAAAAAGACAAATTAACATAAAAGAAATGAAAAATTTTGTTAAGTACCTATCACCAAAAACTACTAGTTTAAGATTATTTTTCAGAGGAATTTTCTACAAAACCCAAAAGAACAAATAATCCCATTTCTATTTAAACTGTTGCACAGGATAAAACAAAAAGGAATTCCACTATCATTGTTCTTTAATAATTTTATAACCAAGACAATTAGAATATAGAGGAAAAAATGAGTTATAAGCTTTGAAGATAGGTTTTACATATCTATTTGAAAATTATATGACTGGGGATTGCTATTTTGGAGGTAAATTAAGTATAATTAACAAAAATCACTACAGTAAATAAGAGAACTTGGCAAGTAAGCCATAGAAAATAATTATTATAAAGTAAATGATTTTACATATACAACTTGTTAGAAAGTATGACAAAATGAAAAGTAAAATTTCTAATAGAAAGAAAAGTACTTAGCAACAAACTTAACAAAAAATTAGTAAAATTTTAATATACTTCTGACAAAAGAAAGCTTGAGGTAATAGCTTACAGAGTTGTTTGACAGGAAGATTTAGCCTAAAAAGTAATCAATTTTCCCCATTAATTTATAAATTTAATATGCTCTTGAAACAAAATTAACAGTTTCTTAAAATACATTGCTGACTTTAAATTGCATACTGGAAAATGAAAAAGTAAAAAGAGCCATAAAATGTATGAAAAACAAGAGCAATATTTTGTAATTAGCACTCTTAAATAGCAAAACATATTATAAGTCTCAGTAATTAAGATATTGTGGTATTGGCACATGAATATGAATTCAATAGAATAGAATTTTCAAAAATTGATCTCAAACTTATTTAAAGGTAGTATGTTAAAGCTAGTAAGTTATAAAGTCACTTCATACCAGTATGGATAAAATGACATTAAATAAATGGTATTGGTACAAAAATAGTGTCAGATCCATACCAGAATAAATTTCAAATGATTCAAAATTTACATGTAAGGAAATGAGTCCACAAAAGCTACAGAGGGTGAGATTGTGTGGGGTGGGGAGACAAGAGAATTGTTTTATAATCTCAATGTACAAAAAGTCCTTTCTAGGACTCAAAATTCAGAATTCATCAAAAAAAATAAAATAAAATAAAACAAGAAAACACTTTTACATGGCAAAAGTCATCATATTGAAGGGCTAAGGATAAATGATAAACTGAAAAAAACATATGCAAGTCACATCATAGTTTAGATCTGAAATGTATAAAAATTTTCAATGAATTTGTAGTTTAAAAAGTAGAAAAACTCATATTAAATTCAAAATTATTATTAAAGTAAATTGTATTAAATTCATCTTGAAATTAAAAATCTGCAAATATCTTAAATACCTGAAAACACATTGATCTCACAATCATAGAGACACAAATAAAAGGTAAACAGAGTGCTCACTTCAGCAACACATATACCAAAAATTGATGTCATTCAGAAATTAGCAGGGCCTCTGAACAAAAAGGATGTGCAAATTCATGAAATACTTCATATTTTTTAAAGCGACTATTTTTCAGCATCAACTTGGCAGAAATCAAAGTTTCAAAACACAGGCCAGGCGCGGTGGCTCAAGCTGTAATCCCAGCACTTTGGGAGGCCGAGACGGGCGGATCACGAGGTCAGGAGATCGAGACCATCCTGGCAAACACGGTGAAACCCCGCCTCTACTAAAAAAATACAAAAAACTAGCCGGGCGAGGTGACGGGCGCCTGTAGTCCCAGCTACTCGGGAGGCTGAGGCAGGAGAATGGTGTGAACCCGGGAGGCGGAGCTTGCGGTGAGCTGAGATCCGGCCACTGCACTCCAGTCTGGGCGGCAGAGCAAGACTCCGTCTCAAAAAAAACAAAACAAAACAAAACAAAAAACACAACTGGCAAGTCTGTGGAAATAGAAATCCTCATTCATTGCTGATAAAAGTCCAAGTTGGTAAATGGAGGATAATTCTGAAGTATTTGTCCAAGACTATAAGGTATCTATCCAAGATTATATACACTTTCAGCAACAAATTCTAGGAAGGTATCATACACATAAGTTCTCATACACAGAAAATAATGTATGTACAAGGTTATTCATTGTGGTATAGGCTGTAATAATGTTTAGAAACAAACTTCATTATCTGTCAACTAGCAACACTTTAAATATGTTATATCCCCAGAACTGAATGTGATACACTACCATACAATTGAATATGACACAATATGATCTAGGAAGATCTTGAAGAAACATTTTAAAGGAAAAAAACACAAATACGTAAAATGTGTATAGTATGATATGATTGGCATAAAACATGAGAAAAACGTTCATTTATATTTGATTTTGTGTACATAAAAATCTCTCTAAAAGTAGAGAATAAAACAGTGGTTACCAGGAGGTTGTCCTGGGGAGAAAAAGGGATCAAATAATACAAAGTAGCAGACAGGTGAGATGAACAGGTCTAGATAGCAATGTACAACATGAGGACTATAGTTAATAATATTACCTTGGGCCTCCCAGCCAAGTTAGCAATATTGCCAGTGGCTCACGCCTGTAATATTGGCACTTTGGGAGGCTGAGGCAGGTGGATCGCCTTAGGTTAGGAGTACGAGACCAGCCTCGCCAACATGGCAAAACCCCATCTCTACTAAAAATACAAAAATTAGCTGGGTGTGGTGCCCTGCATCTGTAATCCCAGTTACTCGGGAGGCTGAGGTAGGAGAAATTGCTTGAACTTGAGGGGTGGAGGTTTCAGTGAGCCGAGATCACACCACTTCATTCCAGCCTGGGCTTATCAGCGAAACTCCACCTCAAAAAATAAAAATAAAAATAAATACATATATAAATAATATTGCCCTGTAATTAGAACTTTTACTAAATGAGTAGATATTAGCTGCCCTTGCCACACATATACACAATAGAGGAGCTATATGAAATGATAGATATTTTAATTTGTTGCATTAATCATTTTACTATCTATATGTGTCCCACAACATCATGCTATATATCTTAAATAGACATAATAACATTTGTATTAAAAAGCTCTCTAGGAAGATCCCCAAGAATCTAACACAGCAATATCTATTTATCAGCGTACTGGCAACTGGGCACATGACGAATAGGGTGGCAAGGAGACTTTGCATTATCTACTTTTTTATACATTTTGATTTTGGAAACTTGTGAATTTTCTAAAACACATTCAAAGAAGACTGTTAGGAATAAGGAGTAAAAGGTCTCCTGGTCTTGGGTTAGGAGTACGTTTCTTAATCTGATTGGTAAGCATCATTGCAATCAGTAAGATGTTAATGGACAATAGTTTGTGTACCAAAGGAAGGTTATGATTCTCCAGAGGTTCTGATCTTGCTGGGACTGATGGAACTGCCACTGTCTACATAGCAAGAAAAGTTTTTAAAATCTTGATATAAAAGGCTCTTACTGGACCATAATATCACCCACATTATAGCTGAAATTAGCAATAGGCTTATTGCTAAACATGTCTTTTTAAAACCGATAGAGAGTGGCATTGCAGAACATACATCCATTTACTCAGTTGAAGACTACGAAGCATGTGGTTGAACTATGAAGCATATTCAATGGTGCGCTCTGCTCTCAAGGAGCATACATTCTACAATGGCAAATACATGATATATGCAGATACTCATAACTATAAACTCAAAAATGCAAAATGTTATAGGAGAGATAAAGTTCCATGGGTTGTAGAAGAGCTAGAAGTGAATTCCTGTTGGAGAGCAGAAAAGGGAAGATGAAGTGAAGCTTGATAGTTGAGTAAAGGAAGAAGGCCAAAAGGATCAGTGAGTCAATCAGCACCTATGGGAGACAGCACAGCATGCGGACAGGAAAAGAGGACGAGGAGAACGAACACATAGCTCGGTCTTGCTTATGTATAAGGTATTAAAAAAGTAGAATTGTTGGACCCAGATTATAAGACCCTGAATTGAAGGCTAAAAGGTTTGAATTTTATTCTATAAAACTGGGAAGATTCTGGAAGTTCATAAGAATGGAAATAATAGCATCCAAACAGTCCCATAGCAAGCTTGACCTGGCTACAGATTTGTAGGGTGGGTTGAAGAAAAGGGTTGATGATGAGAAAAAGACAGGAAGTAAGAGTTATCAGAGAAATCCAAGTGAGGCATGACATTAATCAAGAATGCAAAGGAACAGGTAAGTGGCATTATGTGGAGATGTGAGGAAACAGGGGGGACTCAGTTAATATCTATTATATGAATGGCTAATAAATAAATGAGGCCAGACCAATGGAAAGAAAATAAGGAACTATTTTTTTCCTATTTCTGACTCAAGTTATTAGTCAGAAGCCTGCATCCAGTCTTCCCTCCCGAGTTTCATCTCCCTGCCTGACACCCTTAAAGGAAATGCAGAAACAATAGCCCATTATGAAAAGAGGAAAAGGGCATCTTGGCTTTCCTATCAAACAGCTTACTAGAAAAATTGTGAACTGCTGTTCTTCCTGGGAGTTTTCCTGTTGAATGGTAGAAAGTTGGGGAATATGGCAGGGGGCTGTGTCTTTATAGGTGTGCGCACAGGGGTCTCTCGGTTATGTTAGAAGAGATTTGAACTCGTTGTTTTTCTTGTAGCCACAGATTACTCATTACTAGATAGGTATAAACTAGACCAAATTAAAACATGAGAGAGAAGATCAAGAAATTGTTGGTTCCTTAGTTAGTACAGCACTTAATCCTGGATGCTTTTAAAATATGGAAAGGAAAACAGGTATCTAAGAAAGAGAGGAAAGATGGATGTATAGAAAGAAAAAAAAGCTAGGAAGAGGGGGAAAAAGAGAGACAAGGAGAAAGGAAGGAAAGAAGAAAGAAAGGAAAGAAAAAAAGAATGAAGGATAGAACGAATGAAGGGAGAAAAAAATAAATGAAGAAAAAGAAGTAAAGAACAAAGGAAAAAATAAGTGATTTGGAAACTTCTCTGCTGGAAGATTTATATACATTTATCTCTAACAAATGAAATAAGCACTATAATTTTTTTAAATTTACACCTAAATTACTGGTATTACTATTATATCCTCAAGCCTTCTTACAAAGCCACTCCTTTGGGCAGCAAGTCAGTATTTAATAAAATAGCAGAGGACAATGTGAGAATGTGGACTGTGTGGGAAAAGATTTTGATAAGACAATTTACTCTTCCTTTTTGATTCAACTGATATTGCTATGGGGGACTGCACTTTTAGCAGTCATTGTCAGATCCAGTTTCTATGGAAATATAAGCTACTGCCATTGGATAAAGTCAATGATGCCATGGGAACAACATCCTTGATAATGTCACGTTTCTTCTTTGAAGGAGCGATTTGCTACTTTTTTTTCTGAAATATGAAAAAATCCAGTGAAAATTTAAAAATTCCTTCATATATGCACACCACATGAACAATTCACGCACAGTTTTTCTCACAGACGCTGTTAATAAGAGAATTATATATCCAGATAATAATATTTCAATTAACGGGACAAAGAAGAACATAAAAATCAATATGAGGCACAGACTGTCTTCATTTAAACTTAGCCATTTAAATCACACCTTATATGTAGACGTGTTTTTTATGTGGACTGCTTTCTCCATTATATATATGACATGTCCTAGCTGGGCAGAGAAACTCTCCCTGCTTCTCTATACTGTGTTACATCTATCTTGTCATTCGCCCTACAGCCTACACTCCACAATGTTAAGAATCTCAGCTTCCTGCAGACATCTTAGCCTTCAGTTTACAACTAGCCACTGCTGAGAGGGGTTAGTAGCAGAAAGGAACTATGTGCGATGAAGGGTGAGGTGGGAAAAAGCATTCTCTTATTAAAATATTCGTTATGTAACTTCAACCAATACACGTCGCCTACTGAGTAAAGAATATTGTTCATTCTGAGCAAATATTCAAAATTGTTTCACAAAGTATTCTATTTATTTGTATAAGCATGGCTAATATGCAAACTGGATCATCTCTTGGAAACCTGAAAGTGAATTTTGTGATAATACAAGGAATCCTAGGGTAATCATAGCAGATGTCTTCTGCATGCCTTAATTTACAAATGCCAGCAATAAAAAGGAGGAAGAAGGAACCAGGAAGATTGGATGCAGTAGCCACCAAGGTAAGTGAAGTCCTGTCTCTTCTTCCTGCCCTGCTGCCTCCATTTTTCTTGGTAGGAAAGGTGTGTGTGTGTGTGTGTGTGTGTGTGTGTGTGTGTGTGAATCAAGGAGTTATATGAGAGACTAAAACATGTGTTTTAAAACATTGCATGGCAAAATTTAACGTAAATGGAAAATTTACTGAGGGTTGATTTTCGTTTGCTTTTGTTTTTGATTTGTTTTGCTTAATGGTAGGTGGGGAAGGTTAATGGAGATGACAGAAAAGCAAAATCCTTTCAAGCCATTTCTTAGTACAATGACTGCTTCTTTGACCACCACTCTTCTATTTCATAAAAGCAGATCTCAGCTCCCATTTGATCATATTTTTAAAAATTAAAAATTAAGAGTCTGGGCATGATGTCTCATGCCCGCAATCTCAGTACTTGGGGAGAGCAAAGCAGTAGGATGGCTTGAGCCTAGAAGTTCAAGATCAGCCTCGGCAACATAGTGAGACTCTATCTCTACAATAAAAAAGAAAGAAAGAAAGAAAAATATTAGCTGGGTGTGGTGGCACATGTACCCGTGGCCTCAGCTACTTGAGAGGCTGCAGCATGGGGATTGCTTGAGCCCAGGAAGTTGAGGCTGCAGTGACCCATGATCATGCGACTGCACTCCAGCATGAGTGACAGAGCACAGCCCTAAGAAAACATTAAAATTAAAATAATGTGTGGATTATTTACCTTTCTCCAGATATGATGCAAATGAAAAAAACAGATACAAATTAATGTCTCATGAACATAATGAGACTTTTTCTGTTTTACCTATTGGGTCCAGTGGGATTCTTAGCTTCCTTCTCATTGATTTTTGTCGTTATTTTGGCGCCTGCAGGTCCAAAGAATTGTATCCCTGTTAGATGAATTGCCATTATCCCATTTTTCAGTGTGAAGAAGCTCACGGGGATAGAATCTCTTTGAGTAATCTGTTAAAGTGTAGTGGAATCCCTTCTGTTATCTTCAGCACAGATTGGGCCTCAAAGGTGAATGTGCCATGCTGCCATGGGCCAGAGTGAGCTGTGCCACCTCAGGCAGGGATTACTAAAATAGGTAGATTGTAGGACTCAGATAAACCAGGGAAAGTTATAAATCAATAATGATATTTGGATACAAATGCTAAGAGTCAGTTATACCTAGACTTCTCTACCAAGTGCTCTCACTATTATTCAGAGGGAAATGGTCTTAACTGACATTAATTTTGCTTATTCTTAGACCTATTTGGTTGACTCTGTCCTTTTAAAGTTTTGCATATCTGAGAGTTTTATTTTGAAATTTTTCTCAGTGTTTGCAGTAATAACTGTATTTTCAGCTTGACAGACTGGCATATGTGCCCGGGAACTTCCATAATGCCAGGGTAGAAGTGAACTGTTGAGTCTCTCCCAGCTCCCTTCATTCTCCTTGCCCTGAATGCATCGTCTTTGGATTTCTTCTGTCTCCAAAGGCCATAAACAGTATGCGGAGTTCAGTTAAAAGATCCTTCTTAGCCGGGTGCCGTGGCTCACACCCGTAATCCCAGCACTTTGGGAGGCCGGGGTGGGTGGATCACTTGAGGTCAGGAGTTCGAGACCAGCCTGGCCAACATGGTAAAACCCCTTCTCTACCAAAAATACAGAAATTAGCCAGGCGTGGTGGCAGGTGCCTGTAATCCCAGCTACTCGGGAGGCCAAGACAGGAGAATCACTTGAACCTGGGAGGGGGAGGTTGCAGTGAGCCAAGATTGCGCCACTGTACTCCAGCCTGGACAACAAAGAGCAAAACTCCGTCTAAAAAAAAAAAAAAAAAAAAATCCTTTGCAATCTATGTATGAGACAGGGACAAATCTGAGTGAACAATAAGACCAGTAAACAATCCATTCCCAACTGCTGCCCTGAATTTAAACCATAGTATCTTGAGATGCTGCTTCGTCAAAGCTGCATTGGCTTTGACATGAGAGCCTCCCTAGGTAGCAGTCTTGGGAGGATAAAAAGGCTAATCACACTGCACTTTTGGAAAGAAAAATGCGATCTCTATGTAGTGCTGGTCCATGTATCATCAGTATTTTCAGGACAAGTGAAAAGTCAAGGCTAAAATACCCTCCAGCTATCTATAAAATAACGTACGCCAGATACACAGTCATGGCAGAGTTTTGAAGTATTATTCAATTGACTTTCCCCATCAGAAAAAAACCCCAAAATATGTATTTTCTGCCTCACAGTTATCAAAAAGGGTACTGAATTAAAAGTAAAAATACAGCAATAGTCTGGTATCCTGTCAAATTTAATCTATGTGAAATAACCCAATCTATCCCACAAAAAATGGATTGTAGTAAAATTGGAAGGCTACTTCAGTACAATGCTTGATTTTTCTTTAAGACTACTTTGCTTTATGTACTTGTGTATATAAAAGACAGAGTTTGGTTATTGCTAATCCTATAAATTAACTCTTTTGTTCACAAAATGGAATTTTTCAATCCCATTTCAAAAATAAAAAGTCTGTCTTACAGTTTTTTAGTTATTTAAAATGATTACAAACAGGCACCACACAAACATAAAATTTTGGTCCATCTCTGAATAATTTTTCTCTATATATTTTCATTTATAAATAGAAAATGAAAGCAAAGAGACTCTATCTTTATATTGATTTTGGGAAAATAGTCCTGAAAAGATGTTCACATGTCAGTGATATTCATATCAATTCTATATTTACTGATCTGGTGCTTAAAAAAACAAAACTCTGCTTACCCACCCAACTTAATTATCATTTCAGCTTTCTTTTTTACTTAACTTTTATCTTAGGCTTGGGGGTACATGTGAAGGCTTATTACATAGGTAGACATGTGTCATGGTGGTTTGTTGTACATATTATTTCATCACTCAGGTATTAAGCCCAGTGCCCAATAGTCATCTTTTCTGCTCCTCTCCCTCCTCCATCTCCCTCCTCAAGTAGACCCTAGCGTCTGCATTGTGGAAAGCAGTATGGTGATTTCTCAAAGAGCTAAAAGCAGAACTACCATTTGACTTATCAATCTCATTACTGGGTATATACCCAAAGGAATATAAATCATTCTACTGTAAAGATACATGCACATGAATGTTCATTGTACAACTATTCACAATAGCAAAGACATAGAATCAACTTAAATGTCCACCGATGACAGATTGGATAAAGAAATTGTGGAACATATACACCATGAAATACTATGTAGCCATAAAAAAGAACAAGATCATGTCTTTTGCAAGAGTATGGATGGAGCTGGAGGCCATTCTCCTTAGCAAACTAACACAGGAATAGAAAACCAAATACTGCATGTTCTTACTTATAAGTGGAAGCCAAATTATAAGAACTTATCATTTCAACTTTCAAATACATCATATTAATGTCTCAGTTAGTAGGTCAAGCTTTCAATTCTAAGATTTGCTGAAGAAGAGAAGGCAGATGCTGGGAATGGATTCCTATTCTTCCTTTTTTCTCTTCTCTGCTGTAAGATCCCCACCTCTCCCTAATGATCTGGAGCTAGTACTCAGGACCCTGACTTAGAAAATACATTGAATAATTCTGTAAAACAAGAACAAGATATTTTAACCAGTTGAGGCCTCTGAGAACAGCCAACATATATTTTGCTCTATGAAAGCAAATATAACTTAGAGGGCAGGAAATAATCATGTAAATTAGGGTACCAAAATAAATTAACAAGATTCACTCACTTTCTAATAAGGTAATTTTAAATACTGTTCTGTCCCCACTATGCAAATATTTCTCCCTCTCAACTACACATACTTAACATTAAGTTTTAGTTACATGATTGATAGTACGAATAAATAATAAACACTTCAACATTTATCACATTGTGGTAAGAGAGGAGCACAATATCAATAAAAACAAAAACAACAAGAGAAAGAATAACGGTGAGCAGACCTTGATATAAATTTTTGAAACCGTAAACTACAAATCCACAAATACAGAAGATTTCCTGACCACCTGAAGTAAATATATATGTATGCATATATATGCTTATGAATATATTAGATTATAGTTAGTACTAATTATTCATGACATTTTACAAAGAATTTCTACATAAGGAGATCATTGAGTTTTTATTAGAGTTTATCTCTTTGAGAGCTTAGAAAAATATAACATGTTTTAAGCAGTAAAAGCAAATTAAACCTAATTAGATAATATCAAGTTATTCATTTCATGATCCTCTAGATGGCAGGATCCTAGAAAAAGACTCCACTTGGATGCAAAAAATAACATTTAGTAGAAAAAATCCATTTGAAGTGGAAAAAATCTATGTTTAATTCCAAAATAAATCTAATATTGTCCTTGAGAAAAACTTAAATTTAATAGACTGCATCCACCCACTCCACAAGAAGAGTGGATTGGAAAAGATGACTTCTCAGGAACAGATTTCACAACACTATAATGTTGATTAATACATTAATAAATATTACTAGGATAGGAGGTAAGGGGCCCATGGCCATTTATATTTAGGAAATTTTATAACACCCTGAATCCCCTTCTTAAAGAATTTTTTAAAAGAACAAGAACTTTTGCCATAAACAAATCTTATTGCTTTTTAAAATCTAAGATTCTCTAACATTTTGACTCTTAATCGTTTTCTCTGAACAGCTGTTAGCAGTAGTATTCTATCCACAAAACTCAAGAAGTAAACAGAGATGGAGAAGATCAAGTGTTCCTCTAAGTCTCACAAAGCAGGTTCTCTTTAAATATTTATTTCATGAATAAATCAAAGCCAGATGTTATAAGCCAACTTGAACATTGTAAGACATGATTTCCTTTATACACTGTTTTCTGTATTTAGGTGGTGTCTTTGTCTTGTCTGTTTTGTGTTGGTATAACAAAATACCTGATGCTGAGTAATTTGTGAAGAAAAGAGGTTTGTTCAGCTTGTGATTCTGGTACCTGGAAAGTCCAAAAGCATGGCACCGGCATCTGCTTGGCTTCTGGTGAGGGTCTTTGTGCTGCCATCCCAGAAGGTTAAATAGGAAGCAGACAAGTGCAAAGAGATAAAACACAAGGAGTGTCCTTGCTTTATTACAGCCCACTCTCACAGGAACTAATAGATTCCCACGAAAACTAATCTAATCTTGTGAGAGGGAGAAGTCACTACTATGAGAATGACCCCAAGCAGCCCAGGAAAGCAGAGCCCCTAATCCAAATACCTCCCACTAGACCTCACTTTGTAAGGGTTCTACTTCCCAAATTTGCCACACTGGGAATTAAGTTTCCCACATGAGTTTTGGAGGGGATGCTCTAACAATAGCAGCTGGCAGTGTGATGACATGGATACATTAATGTTTGTATTATTTGACCAAGGAGTGATATTGAACTCTTATCCCATTTGTAATAAATATGTAAACTCAATGCTAATTACGTATTCTGAAGGTAATATTAACTAAGACAATACTAAAAATTTCTAAAACCATGAATATTTTAGCTAAAATGCAAAGACTTATGCCAGTTCTAACATGATGGATTGTCTAGTCCTACTGTCAAATATTTGAAATCTCTCCAAGCAATTAATGAATAATTCTAGCAGGGTTATATTTTTATTTTTGAACCAAATTCAAAGTTAGTATGAATTTTTATCTCAGGTTCTAGAGTTGACATTTCAAATTTTCTGAAATATATTTTTCTAAGAATAAATTCTAGTTGTATTGAACTCTATTAAATATAAACAACACATTTTCTCAGACCCTTGGTCATGATTTTGATCTATTTAATGTAAAGAGAGCAAGAGAGTGAGATAAATTGTCAGTTTTGTGAATTCTGCTATTGACATTAAACAAATGCTCTTAAATGCTGTGGAACTGATAGTTTTGTATTAGGGTCAAAATGTGATAATGACAATGTAGTGTTATAACATTTATTTGTAAGCAGCTCAAATCTCAGGCTTTTTTATTTTTAAATTATTTTTCTTTTTTATTGACTCAATAATTGTACATATTTATGAGGTACACTGTGATGTTTTGATAGACATATATGTTGTGTGATGATCAAATCAGGACAATTAGTATATCCATCATCACAAATATTTATCATTTATTTGTGGTGGCAACATTCAAAATCTTCTCTTCTAGCTATTTTCAAACACACAAGGCGTTATCGCTAACTATGGTCACCCTACTGTGCAACAAAACCCTAGAATTTATTCTTCCTTTCCAATTGTAACTTTGTATTATACATTAACCAATCTCTCCCCTTTATTCCTCTTTCCTTCCCTTCCCAGTCTCTGGTAACCATTGTTTTATTCACTACTTTTATGAGATCAACTTTTATAGATTACACATGAGTGAGATCCTATGGTATTTGTCTTTCTGTGTCTAGTTTATGTCACATAATATAATATTCTACTGGCTCATCCATGTTGATGTAAATTAGAGAATTTTATTTTTTATGACTGAATAGTATTCCATTGTGTATATATACATTTTTGTCCATTCATGCAGTATATTTTTATTTAATGGATTATCTTAACATTCCATGAGTCAGAACTTTTTAATTGATAAGAGAATGAAGCTTAGCAAGTTTATATTAGATTAATACTGGGTAAATAAAGCAATCACCTTTGTAGTAAATCAAAAGGCAGCAATAAAAATATGAACTTTATGAATTAAAATAGAGGCTTTAGAATGGTACGTTTAACTTACACTATGATGTATATTTTATGGTTAATATATGAGCTTTGAAATACAAAATTTGAAATCAGTAGCCCTTCTAATTATAAATGATATAAATTTTTTCTATATGAAACATTATATTTTCCTACAGTTCAATTGGGTATAAATTTTACTTTTCTCATGTACTTTTCCAAAGCACAATATTATATGGTTTATACATGGATACATTTGCCAAGTAATAGGCATATATCCCATGAGAACTAGGCCCTTTGAGCTTTAGAGAAATAACTGAAGCATGTACTATATCCAATAAATGAGAATAGCTACCATTTAATGAGAGCTAATGATACACTAGGTACTGAGATTAGGTACTATTTTATTATCATCCCTGTTGTACAGTTGAGGAAAGAGATATTTAGTAAGATTAAATAACTTCCAATTTTAAGAGCCAGTGAATGCCAGAGAACCACGTTTTCTTTTTCTTTTTCTTTTTTTTTTTTTGAGATGGAATCTCACTCTGTCACCAAGACTGGAGTGCAGTGGCACGATCCTGGCTCACTGCAACCTCTGCCTCCCAGGTTCCAGAGATTCTCCTGCCTCAGCCTCCCCAGTAGCTGGGATTACAAGTGCATGACACCACGCCCGGCTAATTTTTTGTATTTTTAGTAGAGACAGGGTTTCACCATGTTGGCCAGGCTGGTCTCGAACTCCTGACATCAAGTAATCTGCCTGCCTTGGCCTCCCAGTGCTGGGATTACAGGCGTGAGCCACCATGCCTGGCCCCATGTTTTCTAATTTTGAAGTTCAGATCATTTGAACTACCTCAGCCTAGCACTCACTGTGCAAAGGTCCAGAGGTGCAGAAAAGGGAGACTGATTGGGCTACCATGACTACCGGGTTGATTATCTTCATCCATGGGTAGAACTCTGTAAGCATGAGATGCTGATAAGATGTCATAGGTCAAGGGGCTACTGTCACCCAGGTCACTCAGGGCCCAGGCTGGGGCTAAGTGAGGAAAGTTTTCCCTTTTAATTTCTGAAACCCACCTGTGGTTAATACTGGGTATAGATGAGGACAAAAAATACCTTTCCCACTCTTTGGGAGGTAAAATGCAGGACACAGTCATCCCCCAGTCCCATTTCTAGTTCAGCTGAACCAAAGACAACTCCCAATGGACGATCAGTATTTTCAGTAGGTTGAACAAATTGGATGATGGGACAAATAAAATCTATGTTTGGGACAACTTGGTGGTGGCCACTGCGCAGGCCAGACTTCGCTCGTTCTCGCGCGCCTCGCTCCGCTTTTCCTCCACAACCACATCTGACAAACCTGATATGGCTGAGATCGAGAAACTCGGTTAAGTCGAAACTGAAGAAGACAGAGACGCAAGAGAAAAATCCACTGTCTTCCAAACAAACGATTGAACAGGAGAACCAAGCAGACGAATTGTAATGAGGCGTGCGCTGCCAATATGCACTGTACATTCCACAAGCATTGCCTTTTTATTTTACTTCTTTTAGCTGTTTAACTTTGTAAGATGCAAAGAGGTTGGATCAAGTTTAAGTGACTGTGCTGCCCCTTTCACATCAAAGAACTACTGACAACGAAGGTCGCGCCTGCCTCTCCCGTCTGTCTATCTGGCTGGCAGGGAAGGAAAGAACTTGCATGTTGGTGAAGGAAGAAGTGGGGTGGAAGAAGTGGGGGTGGGACGACAGTGAAATCTAGAGTAAAACCAAGCTGGCCCAAGGTGTCCTGCAGGCTGTAACGCAGTTTAATCAGAGTAGCCATTTTTTGTTGTTCAAAGGATTCTAATTATTGGAATGCACAATTTTTTAAATATGCAAATGAAAAGTTTAAAAACTTAAAAACAAAAACAAAAACAAAAAACCAAAAAAACACCTGTTTGGATTAACATCTGACCACTCCAGACACTTCAGATGTACTGAGTGCCCAGACACATCATTTGTCCTGGCTAGGTGGGCTGAAGTAAATACAATTTTTAAAAATTGTTTAAAAGGCACAAAAATAGAGTTCCAAGCATTTCTACAAATATGAACTCATTAAATTTAATCTTCATAATCATACTATCAAGAAGAATCTATTATTATCCCCAGTAATTAAGTGTCATGCCCAAAGTCTCCCAGCTAGTAGATGGCAGAGCTAGAATTTGAAACCCTGGATTCTGGTCCCAACCTGTGTCTTCTTCCATTATGAAACCTATGTTTTTTGTTTTTTGTTTTCCATCTGCCACTGCCTGAGTTGATGGCCCTGGTGGATGACTGTTTCAGACATAGTGGTCTGGTTAACTCACCTTCCAGTCTATACAACACAGATCAGACAAATCCCACTAATGACTGAAGCAGATTAATTACGCCAAACATTGACTACTTCACCCTGATTAAGATGTCATTTTAAGTATGAATTTTGAACAAGTGCATTAGCAGAGGCCAAAAATAAAATCCCTGATACAAGCAAGCTATATTCTAATCTACAAAAGAGTGAAAATAGAACCCCAAATTAATCAAATAAACAGTAACCATGGTGGTTAAGAGCATGGATGTGCGGCAGATTGTCTGGATTTGGATTCCAGCTCCACCACTCACCAGCTATGTGGCTTAGCAAGTTACTTAGCCTTTAAAATCTTTGATTCCTTATCTTTTAAAAGGGAGTAATTATAACTATTTATTTTTGTTATCCTAAGGATAAAGTATAAAGTTTATAATGGAATATGGTACTTTTTTAAGGGCATAAGAACCAACAGAACCTGGACAATGCCAAAAGAGAAATACAAAATCCATTATTACAAAGATATTTTCTTTAATCATAGTTGGTCAAGCAATTTTAGCAGCCTTTTAGTGAGAAGTAACTGGAAATCAATACCCATGCTCTACTTTGTGTCTCTTTTAGTGTTGATGAAAAGTATGTCCATGTTAGTTGTTCTCAGCTAATTGTTTTGTTACCTGTGGTAGATTTCAAAATATGGCCACAGATTTCTCCCAATCCAGTATGTACCCACTATGCAATGTGATTTTGTCATTCCCATAAGAAATGGAGTCTATTTCCTCCTCTCTTTGAATCTGGGCTGGCATTTGTCCAGTAGAATTAAGCAGAAGGAATATCATAATACTTCTAATTGCTAGGACTTAAGAAACTTTGTAGTATATTCCTACTGTTTTCTTGGAAAACTATTTGAGACCACCATCCAAAGAAACCAAGCTAGCCTAGTAAGAAATTGGAGGCAATAAAATGTGTTACTTTCAATACAAGCAAAATTATCATGCAACTGTTTCTCCATACACTGTAAGATTTTAGAATTACTTAGCAATTGCTATGCTCTTTTATAAGCCATGAAACAGTTATAAAACAGTCACTCCCTTCCACCAGTCAAGTTTGATGTATTAGCTGCTTTGTTGGAATTACCACATTAAATGGACATGACAGTGAATGCAGCTGTAAGTGCACTGATTTCATTTCTCTTTTCTTAGGTTTTTATTGTTATAAAAGTTTTTGCTGCTGTGATGTCCCTCCCTAAAAAACCAGTGATTTAGGTTTGGCTATCTTCAGTGTTAATCACGTAAACCAGAGTAAATCCGCACGTTATTACACATTAAATATGAAGATTCAGACTGCATCATTGGTATCTTCTTTCCACTCTGCCGTATCTGACTCTTTCTCCTCTCTTCTCCAATAGGTATGGAGAGCCACTCAGCAACATCACACTTAGCAAATACAGAATGGAAAGGCAGTTGCAGTTTCATTCCTAAACTCCATGTGTAATTCTCTTGTAGCCAGAAGACACCCATTCTTCCTGGAGAAGGAATGAAAAAGCAAAAACCATAGATTTTTATGTCCAACCCCAAGTCCCATGACAGTAATGACTGATTGTTTATCCCATTCTTTTCTACTCCTTCATTTCCTATCACATAGGGGAGGTCCGAGGGGGTGAGGGCTAAAGTGATGCTGGGGTGTAGAAGAACCAGTGGGGTTCCAATTGAGTTCATTTCTCTCTGGAATGTGAGGTACTTGATATTTTGTCCTCAACTTTGGATACTACCTACGAATTTTGGTAAAAGGAAAAGTCCTTTTCAACACCATTTTCCACTGTGATATGTAATTCTAAAATAACACTGTCATTTTGTTTTTGCCCATGTACTAAAATATTATAATTAATGTAATTTTTCTTATTCCCAAGCTTCTTTCACAGTGTCTGCTTTATAGGTGGTTGTTTCTATGTTCTTTGGTTCATTTTATTAAATCACTTTTTAAAATAATTTTTAGAAAACTCTACTTTCAGTTCTTTACATACTTCCACTTACATGGCACTGCATTTGTTAAAATATTGGTTTTATAAGTGTTTGCATGAATATAATTAATTTTAAAATACACGAGGTTTAACTCAGAACAGATTTATTCTAGCTTACCTGATGGCTCAGTTTCCTAAGGAAACTGGGTAATTGTGTGTATGAATACTCAGGAACAGGATAACAAAAATGAAAAACAATTTTTGAACTATTTAAACCATAATTGATCAGTTTTGGCTTTACATGTGGTTGCATAAATAGAAGTGAAATTAAATATCATTTATTCTTAGCATATTCCCTGTAGTACCTAGTTGGTTCAAATAAAAATGTAGTCAAAATATTCTTTTGCTCCAGAGGAAAAACATTAAACCATTAAGCCACCTGATTAATTTATTTTGCAGCTGAACTATATCAGTTTGTTCAGGGGTCCTAACTCCTAAAGAATTCTTTTTTAAACTTGAATATTTAACAGAACCTTTCTAGGAAATGAGGAACCATGTCCTAAATGAGGAACAACCCTGTCCTAAATTCTACTTCTAGGTCCTATATTGAATGAAAGAGTAAATCAATCAACTAATCAATAAATATTAGAATAATTAATTATCACTTTCAATTGTATCTACTCACTAATTTTTGGTTAGCAAACAAACTAGAGATGGAGTGCTTATATGAATCAAACTTATTTGTGTCCTCCTGTGGTTGAGATGTCTTCAACTCTTCATCTATTCATTTGTTCAGGATATGTTTTCATGCCAGAATATTTTGGCTGAGATACAGTAGAAAATGAAATAAATAATCTCTGAGCTTATAATATTTGTCTTCATATGATTATCCCTGACAATCCTAATTCTGGTTGGGAAATAGACAATAAACAGATTGATAATATAACAAGTGTCAAATTCTAATAAAAACAAAATAAGAGTGATAAAGCATCCTGGGGTTTGGCTGGAAAATTATTTTTGCATTTTAATGATCATCAAATTGATTCCACAATTTTAAGCTCTTTATTTCATTAATTCAACAAGTACTTATTAAGAGCCTAGTCTATGCCAGGCGCTAGAAAGGCAAGAGAGCAAAACAAGCATGTTCTTTGTATGGATGTGTTTGGAAGGGAAATAGCAATCCTGCAATAGCTCCAATATGTGCAAAAATTGGTAACTACTACACAGTTTTTGGCATCCCCCATACATATCACTTCATTTTTATGGTGACTCACACATACATACTATGTCCTTGAATTAGATAATAGTGGCTCTGTTGTGCTTACTGCTGTGAAGTCTTTAATCAATCACCCAGAATACAAGAGACATTCTGGGGACTTAGAAAGTAAACCTAAGTAATTCCAGTGGTAAAACCTTGACTCGGGTTAGTCGTCAAACTAAAGCTACTGTTCCCTCAATTACACGGATCATTGCTTTAACTCCTTACCTGGCTTTAGTGGCAAGAACCTTACATCTTAGAATAAGATAACATCAGATGCGATCATTTTTAAAAGAGCCATATAAAAGACATTTCTCGTATACCATAATATCTGCTTTAATTTTCCAAAGCAATTAAAATAAAATGGCAAAGGAAAAATAAACATTAAAAAATCAAGACATGACAATCAATATTGGGTTTTGAGTCATGGCATACTTAAAAATTGCGTTTCAAGTAAAATGGTAATTTTAGAGAATAAAAAGCTCCTTACTTATAATTTTAGCCTTTAATTTTTTTTTATTTGCTAAAATACTAGCGTCTAAAGCTGAGATGTCAATCAATCTTCACATTTTAAGATGTGAGCATAAATGAATCTGAATGAGGAAAGAAAGGAGAAAGAGTCAAGGAGATGGGCAAAGAACCTGAGCAGACATATTTTAACAGAAGACATAAAAATAGCCATCGGCTATGTAAAAAGGTGTTCAATGTAACTACTCATCAGGGAAGTGTCCGTCAAAACCATTATGAAATTTCACCTCACACTTACTAGGATGATTACTATCAAAAAGATGAAAGGTAACAAGCTCAGCAAGAATGTGGAAAAAAAGGCATCCTTGTACAGTATACATTTTGTAGTATACTTTGTACACTAATTTACACTGGTGGGAATGTAACTTAGTATAACCACCATAGAAAAACGATATAAAGGTTCCTCAAAAACTTAAAAGTAGAACTACCATGTGGTCCATCAATCCTGCTTCTGAATATGTATCCAAAGAAAATGAAATCAGGATCTCAAAGAGACACCTGTACTTCCATGTTCATTTTAGCATTACTCACAATAGCCAAGAGATGGATGGACTCAACTTATATGTCCATCAATGGATGAACAGATAAACAGAATGTGATATACATGCATACATACATAAAAGCATATATGCACACACACACACACATATGTGGGGAAAAGAAAGAGATCAGCTTGTTACCGTGTCTATATAGAAGGAAGTAGACATAAGAGACTCCATTTAGTTCTGTATTTGAAATGCTGTTAATCTGTGACCCTACCCCCAACTTTGTCCTTGTAAGAGACATGTGCGAAGGTGATTTAAGGTTAAAAGGATATTGGGCTGTGCAGGATGTGTCTTTGTTAAACAAATACCTGAAAGAAGCTTGATGGCTAAAATTCCTGCCCCTCCCTGGGCAATGGAACATCTCCGGGTAATACCCATTGTGTGCCTTGTTTACTGAGTAAGGAGAAAACGCCTTTAGGAATAAGGTGGGACTTGCTGGAATAAGGTGGGGCTTGCTGGAGCAATACTGCTAAAAGGTTTATGGAGATGTCGCATATACATCTCAAGGCACAGCATTTTCCTTTAAACTTATTCATGTTACAAGGATTTTTTTCATATGTCTTACTGCCGATTTCCTCCCTACAATAATCCTATTGTCCAGCCACTCCCTTATCCTTTTAAAGGTAAAGATAATTCTCAATAAATACTAAGGGAACTCAGAGGCCGGTGCCCGCGTGGATCCTCTGTAAGCTGAGTGCCGGTCCCCTGGGTCCCGCTTTTCTTTCTCTATACTTTGTCTCTGTGTATTATTTCCTTTTCTCAAGTCTCTCGTCCCACCTAACGAGAAGCACCCACAGGTGTGGAGGGGCAGGCCACCCCTTCACACATATATAATAGAATATTATTCAGCCCTTAAAAAAAGAAAGTTCTGCTATTTGTGAAAACACAGCTGAATCTGGAGGACATTATACACAATGACATGAGCCAACCACAGAAAGACAAACACTGCATAATCTCACTTATATGTGGAATCTAAAATGTCAAACTCATAGAAACAGACAGTAAAAATGGTGATTGCCAGGAACTGGGGGAGGGAGGAAAGGAAAGATGTTGACCAAAAGGCACAAAGTTTTCATTAATACTAAATGAACTAGAACTAATTCTGGAGAGCTAATGTACAACATGTTGACTATAGTTAACAATACTCCATCAAATACTTGAAATTTGCTGAAAGAGTAGATCTTTTTTTTCTTTTTCTTTTTTTATTACAGTTCTAAGTTCTAGAGTACATGTGCACAGTGTGCAGGTTTGTTACATTTGTATACATGTGCCATGTTGGTGTGCTGCACCCATTAACTCGTCATTTACATTAGGTATATCTCCTAATGCAATCCTTCCCCCCTCCCCGCTCCCCACACTAGGACCCGGTGTGTGATGTTCCCCTTCCTGTGTCCAAGTGATCTCATTGTTCAATTCCCACCTATGAGTGAGAACATACGGTATTTGGTTTTCTCTTCTTGCAATAGCTTGCTCAGAATGGTTTCCAGCTGCATCCATGTCCCTACGAAGGACACAAACTCATCCTTTTTTATGGCTGCAGAGTATTCCATGGTGTATATGTGCCACATTTTCTTAATCCAGTCTGTCACTGATGGACATTTGAGTTGATTCCAAGTCTTTGCTATTATGAATATGCCACAATAAACATACGTGTGCATGTGTCTTTATAGCAGCATGACTTATAATCCTTTTGGTATATCCCCAGTAATGGGATGGCTGGGTCAGATCCTTGAGGAATCGCCACACTGTTTTCCACAATGGTTGAACTAGTTTACAGTCCCACCAACAGTGTAAAAGTGTTCCTATTTCTCTACATCCTCTCCAGCACCTGTTGTTTCCTGATTTTTTAATGATTGCCATTCTAACTGGTGTGAGATGGTACCTCATTGTGGTTTTGATTTCCATTTCTCTGATGATGAGTGACAATGAGCATTTTTTCATGTGTCTGTTGGCTGTATGAATGTCTTCTTTTGAGAAGTGTCTGTTCATATCCTTTGCCCACTTTTTGATGGGGTTGTTTGTTTTTTTTTTTTGTAAATTTGATTGAGTTCTTTATAGGTTCTGGATATTAGCCCTTTGTCAGATGAGTAGATTGCAAAAAATTTCTCCCATTGTATAAGTTGCCTGTTCACTCTGATGGTAGTTTCTTTTCTGTGCAGAAGCTCTTTAGTTTAATTAGATCCCATTTGTCAATTTTGGCTTTTGTTGCCATTGCTTTTGGTGTTTTAGACATGAAGTCCTTGCCCATGCCTAGGTCCTGAATGGTATTACCTAGGTTTTCTTCTAGGGTTTTTATGGTATTAGGTCTAACATTTAAGTCTCTAATCCATCTTGAATTAATTTTCGTATAAGGAGTAAGGAAAGGATCCAGTTTTAGCTTTCTACTTATGGCTAGCCAATTTTCTCAGCACCATTTATTAAATAGGGAATCCTTTCCCCATTTCTTATTTTTGTCAGGTTTGTCAAAGATCAGATGGTTGTAGATGTGTGGTATTATTTCTGAGGACTCTGTTCTGTTCCATTGGTCTATATCTCTGTTTTGGTACCAGTATCATGCTGTTTTGATTACTGTAGCCTTGGAGTATAGTTTGAAGTAAGGTAGCGTGATGCCTCCAGCTTTATTCTTTTGGCTTAGGATTGTCTTGGCAATGTGGGCTCTTTTTTGGTTCCATATGAACTTTAAAGCCGTTTTTTCCAATTCTGTGAAGAAATTCATTGGTAGCTTAATGGGGATGGTATTGAATCTATAAATTACCTTGAGCAGTATGGCCATTTTCACAATATTGATTCTTCCTATCCATGAGCATGGTATGTTCTTCCATTTGTTTGTGTCCTCTTTTATTTCATGGAGCAGTGGTTTGTAGTTCTCCTTGAAGAGGTTCTTTACATCCCTTGTAAGTTGGATTCCTAGGTATTTTATTCTCTTTGAAGCTATTGTGAATGGGAGTTCATTCATGATTTGACTGTTTGTCTGTTACTGGTGTATAAGAATGCTTGATTTTTGCACATTGATTTTGTATCCTGAGACTTTGCAGAAGTTGCTATTCAGCTTAAGGAGATTTTGGGCTCAGACAATGGGGTTTTCTAAATATACAATCATGTCATCTGCAAACAGGGACAATTTGACTTCTTCTTTTCCTAACTGACTACCCTTGATTTCTTTCTCTTGCCTGATTGCCCTAGCCAGAACTTCCAACACTATGTTGAATAGGAGTGGTGAGAGAGGGCATCCCTGTCTTGTGCCAGTTTTCAAAGGGAATGCTTCCAGTTTTTGCCCATTCAGTATGATATTGGCTGTGGGTCTGTCATAAATAGCTCTTATTATTTTGAGATACGTTCCATCAATACCGAATTTATTGAGAGTTTTTTGCATGAAGGGCTGTTGAATTTTGTCAAAGGCCTTTTCTGCATCTACTGAGATAATCATGTGGTTTTTGTCTTTGATTCTGTTTATATGCCAGATTACGTGCATTGATTTGTGTATATTGAAGCAGCCTTGCATCCCAGGGATGAAGCCCACTTGA
Source organism: Piliocolobus tephrosceles (assembly GCF_002776525.5). NCBI lineage: Eukaryota > Metazoa > Chordata > Mammalia > Primates > Cercopithecidae > Piliocolobus > Piliocolobus tephrosceles. Next base: position 169,535,600 of record NC_045437.1, read on the forward strand.
TCATGGTGGATAAGCTTTTTTATGTGCTGCTGGATTCTGTTTGCCAGTATTTTATTTAGGATTTTTGAATTGATGTTCATCAGGGATATTGGTCTAAAATTCTCTTTTTTTGTTGTTGTATCTCTGTCAGGCTTTGATATCAGGATGATGTTGGCCTTGTAAAATGAGTTAAGGAGGATTCCCTCTTTTTCTATTGATTGGAATAGTTTCAGAAGGAATGGTACCAACTCCTCCTTGTACCTCTGGTAGAATTCAGCTGTGAATCCGTCTGGTCCTGGACTCTTTTTGGTTGGTAGGCTACTAATTATTGCCTCAATTTCAGAGCCTGCTATTGGTCTATTCAGGGATTCAACTTCTTCCTGGTTTACTTTTGGGGAAGTGTAAGTGTCCAGGAAATTATCCATTACTTCTAGGTTTTCTAGTTTATTTATGTAGAGGTGTTTATAGTATTCTCTGATGGTAGTTTGTATTTCTGTGGGGTTGGTGGTGATATCCCCTTTATCATTTTTTATTGTGTCTATTTGATTCTTTTCTCTTTTCTTCTTTATTAGTCTTGCTAGCAGTCTATCAATTTTGTTGTTCTTTTCAAAAAACCAGCTCCTGGATTCATTGATTTTTTTTGGAGGGTTTTCTTGGGTCTCTATTTCCTTCAGTTTTGCTCTGATCTTAGTTATTTCTTGCCTTCTGCTAACTTTTGAATATGTTTGCTCTTGCTTCTCTAGTTCTTTTAATTGTGATATTAGGATGTCAATTTTAGATCTTTCCTGCTTTCTCTTGTGGGCATTTAGTACTATAAATTTCCCTCTACACACTGCTTTAAACGTGTCCCAGAGATTCTGGTACGTTGTATCTTTGTTCTCATTGGTTTCAAAGAACATCTTTATTTCTGCCTTCATTTCATTATGGACCCAGTAGTCATTCAGGAGCAGGTTGTTCAGTTTCCATGTAGTTGGGAAGTTTTGATTGTGTTTCTTAGTCCTGAGTTCTAGTTTGATTGCACTGTGGTCTGAGAGACAGTTTGTTATAATTTCTGTTCTTTTACATTTGCTGAGGAGTGCTTTACTTCCAACTATGTGGTCAATTTTGGAATAAGTGCGATGTGTTGCTGTGTATTCTGTGGTTCTGTTGTGTGTTCTGTTGATTTGGGGTGGAGAGTTCTATAGATGTCTATAAGGTGCAGAGTTGAGTTCAATTCTTGGATATCCTTGTTGACTTTCTGTCTCATTGATCTGTCTAATGTTGACAGTGGGGTGTTAAAGTCTCCCATTATTATTGTATAGGAGTCTAAGTCTCTTCGTAAGTCTCTAAGGACTTGCTTTATGAATCAGGGTGCTCCTGTATTGAGTGCATATCTATTTAGGACAGTTAGCTCTTCCTGATGAATTGATCCCTTTACCATTATGTAATGGCCTTCTTTGTCTCTTTTGATATTTGATGGTTTAAAGTCCTTTTATCAGAGACTAGGATTGCAACCCCTGCTTTTTTTTTTTGGTATCCATTTTCTTGGTAAATCTTCCTCCATCCCTTTATTTTGAACCTATGTGTGTCTCTGCATGTGAGATGGGTCTCCTCAATACAGCAAACTGATGGGTCTTGACTCTTTATTCAATTTGCTAGTCTGTGTCTCTTAATTGGAGCATTTAGTCCATTTACATTTATGGTTAATATTGTATGTGTGAACTTGATCCTGTCATTATGATATTAGCTGGTTATTGAAAGAGTAGATCTTAAGTGTTCTTACCACAGAAACAAAGAGAAAGAAAGAAAGAAAGAAAAAAAAGAGAAAAAAGGAAGAAAATGAGTAAAGAGGCTACGCTAGCTGTGATAGATGTTAATTAACTTTTTGTTTTTATTGTGATCACTTCACAATGTATAACAAAACATCAAATTGTATAATATCAATAATTTTTTTGTCAATTATACCTCAATAAAGCTGAAAAAGGAGTCAAAGAGATGGCTTTAATCAGTTAAGTGAAGATGACAAAAAGTTTTTCCATTTGTTACTTATTTACACACAGATATTTGTATTTTCTTCTGTTACTAATCTACAGTCAAGTGTTATATTCAAGATAGTCAAGTGTTATATTCAAGATATATTCAAGTGTTATATTCAAGATATATATCAAAATTATTCAAGTTAAATTTCTCGAAAAAAAAAAAAGGACAACAGACTTAATTCCATTCCATCATTTCTGAAAAAATTATATTCAACTTCTAAGACAATATAACTCATTATTTCTCAAGTATAATCTTCCTAATTCACAATGACAGCATTCTAGTTACATGCAAACTACTTAATTACAAACTATTTTGAATATATCAAAATTATGTCGAATTTTAAATTTTATTTATAATTACACAAGTAACATAAATATACATTATAAAATATTAGAAACCTAAAAAAGTTTATGATCCTTTTTGTTTTACTGTTTCCAGTTTAAGTTTACTTGTGCGAGGTGACTATCTATGATCAATAGTTTACTGATTAATACATTTCTACAATTACAGACATTTGTACACACACATGTACATGTACACACGTTTTTAGTTTTCATGTAAATGATAGAAGTGTATCATTTTACAACTTACTTTTTTTCATTTGTTTTTGAGATTTGCCCATGTTACTTCTCTACTGAAGAAAAACTGTAGTCCACATCTTTTCATTTTTCTAAATAATATTTTAGTAAAAACATCTGCACATGCTCTTCCAGTCATATATTGAATAATTATCTGAAGTGAATACTAAGAAGTGGGATTAAGTGGGATTGGTAGATTAAAGCTGCAGTCTGAATCAATTCTCCAAAATTGTCTTCCATTAGTGGTTATAGCATTTAATACTACCACCAATCATACTCATCCATGAGAGCACCTGCTCTGGTGCCTTCACCTCAACTGATATTGTCAAACTGTGAAATTATTAATAAACTGTTTGATCTAATTGTATTTTTATTTTGATTTTCCAAGATTATCTGTGAGGTTGAATGATTTCCTTTATGTTTGTTGGCCTTTTATATTTCATCTTTTGTTAATTGTTCATTTGTTTTGCTTCTTTTTCTATTAGATTGTATGTTTTTGCTTTTTAAATAATTTGTAGGATATGTTTATTTCAAATATAATAATTTTTTATGAATGTTTAAATACTCTTCCCAGTCTATAAACTATTTTTAACTTTGTTTTGGTAACTTTCATTATTTTAAAGCTTACATTTATAAGTAGTCAATTTATTAGTCATTAATTTTATGGCTATGGTTTGTTGAATATTTAAATAAAAAGCCTTCCCAAACCAAAGTTGTGTACATATTCTCCCAAAGTTTCTTTTGAATATCTTTATTTCCAAAGGGACTAAAATTCATCTGGAATTCATTTTGTGGAATTATGTATTGAAGATACATAACTTCAAATGCATAGCTATTTGTTTCCACATGACTTATTTGTATTGATCATGGGAAGAAAGTATGTAGATATATAAATCCAAATGTATAGCCAGTTATTGAATACAGTTTTTCCCCCATTTGAAAAGCAAACTTTATTATGTGGTAAATTTATATCTCTGTATGTTTCTATTTATAAACTATTCTACTCCAGTCTATTATTTGTCTAACACATTGCCAGTTTTCTACTTGTTATATTATTTCTTCTCATGCTTTCAACCAATACTGTTTTAGTTCCATTGTGTTATTATGCATGCACAAATACACATGCCTTTTTTCGGTAAACATTTACAATCAAAAAGATTTACTGGTTTTGTATCCTGCTGTTGCTTCTTGGGTTCCACAAGTTTTTGGTTTGTTTTCAGTTTTGCTAGACTGTATCTTTCTATAATTGTTTCTGTGAGTCTTTATGGGTGGTAAAACTTCTGAGCATTTGCAAATATTAAAACGTACAATGTTTCCTTTTACATATGATTATATAATTCTATGAATATTTCTTAGATCAACACTATTTTCCTCAGATCTTTACAGATTTTATTGTTTCCTTGTCCCCTTTTTAATGAAGCAGAAGCATATTAATCAAATCCTCATTTCTTTTCAGTTTTCTTGTCTAGAATCACTTACTTTTCATTTTATCAATGAATTTAAGTATTATAAGTATCTGTGATATGGTTTGGCTCTGTGTCCCCACCCAAATCTCATCTTGTAGCCCCCATAATTCCCATGTGTTGTGGGAGGCACCCAGTGGGAGATAACTGATTCATGGAGACCAGTCTTTCCTGTGCTGTTCTCGTGATAGCGAATAACTCTCATGAAATCTGACGCTTTAAAAATGGGAATTTCCCTGAACAAGCTCTCTCTCTTTGCCTCTGCTGTCCAAGTAAAATGTGACTTGCTGCTGTCCATGTAAAATGTGACTTGCTCCTCCTTCTGCCATGATTGTGAGGCCTCTCAGAACTAAGTCCGTTGACCTCTTTCTTTTGTATATTGCCTTGTGCATGACTAATACAATCCGGATGTAGCCTTTCTTATTCATTCTGTTTACTAAATTGTCCTTTCAGTATAGAAAATAAAAATTCAGTTCAGATCTGTATTTTCTTTTTCTATGATGGCTTTCTATATTTTTTATTTGTAAATCACTTGTTTTTTCTTGTTTATCACTTCCTACATGGAAATTGAATGCTCAGAGTTACTTTTTATTTAACTTTCTTTTTATCTTCTTCAGCTATATTTTGAAAGATTATCTTAGCGTAATTATTTTTACCCTACTAATTTTCTCTTCAGGCATAATCATTTTTATTCAAATTGGGATTTTCATTTCAAAAATCAAATTTTTATTTTTATAATTCCCCACCAATTTCTTCTTTTGAATGTCACCATCTTTCAAATATCTCTGAGAAGATAAATTATATTTATTTCGATTTTTTCTTCTTAGTCTCTTATAAATCTCTCTCCTTGGGTTTCAGTTTTTCTGTTTGTTGAGTTTGTTACCTCCATTTTATGGTGTTAGCATTCCTAAAATGTTAAATGAGTCTTGCTTGTGTATTTGCCTCCATATTTGAGATGACTTGTTACTGGTTAGTGAATGGGGAAGCATCCTGGGATTGTAGGAAAATGGAAATGGCTCCAAGAAATGGACTATTTAGGCATAGGGGTTCCTAATTCCACTGGGTTTTGCCATTACCAAGGAGTCTCTCCTTGGTTTCCAATAGTCATAGAGGCAATCATGGATTTTTAAAATAGTTACTATATTTAATATTATGTGGAATATAGTTCTCAAAATTTTGTACTGAGTTAATGATGATGAAAGATTCATCTTCCAATTTAGAGTAAGGAATATCTGCTTCCAGTTTTCAAATAACATTTATATTATGTTTTCATATTATAAAGATATATGCTTTTTACTTAATTGAATTAAAATAACAAAAGGGAAGTTTTCAAATTAGAGTATTTTTATTGCATTTATTTCCATGGCTAAATAAATGACTACTCTTGTATTTTATGAAAACTATATATTGTTCCTAGAATTATGCCTCTATTCCTAAATAGATTTGAGCCCATTTGGGATAAATTTAGGGAAAAAATATGAAAGTTTATTTCTGAACTATTATCAGTCAATATCTCTGTATACCAAGATAATAATGTTTTTGTTCTATTTTATTTTTACAAACATTTTCCAAGTTTCCCACAAAATAACTATTAATTTTAATACCAGCAACATCACTATTTATTTGCCTATAAACTGCAAGATTTTAGAACTCTAACAATTTCTATGCCCTTTCATCAAACATCCAACAGTTATAAAACATTCACTCCTTCCCCAGGTCAAGTTCGGTATGTTAGTTCCTTTATCAAGAATTACCACATTAAATTAACATAGTGAATACAACTGAAAGGCATAGATTGCATGTATCTTTCTGTAATTGTTTCTTTGAGTCTGTAATTTCTCTTGTATTAATTTGTATGTGTCTTATTCTTTGCCATTGTTACTAGCCAACGAATCTCCAGTGCTAGCTGGCTTTGAATCAGAGACTGAGTCCTTAAATAAAGAAGTGAAGAATAACTTCCGCCACAGTCCACAGAGAAAGTACTTCAGGTTCCCGCTGTGCCCTTAGTGCTTCTCCCCTGGGTCTACTGCATTACCCACTGTCCAGTACAAAGACATCATTTTGTTTTACAAATATATGTTTCTTCTATGAAAGAACCTTCCCTTCTCCTCTAATGCCATATCATGAATCCAGCCTTCTCCAATAATGATTACTTTCATGAGTGCTAAGAGAGTTTCAGAATTAGCTTTGATCACAATGTTCTGGATATGTAAATTTCTAAGAACATAATTTGTATCTAAGTAATTAATTTTTATTTAATAAACTCTTAACTAATTTAGTGCCCTACTCATTTTGTGTATCTTTCCTTTCCACATCCAATTTGTAATCAAGCCTAATGCCTATTTCCCTGAAATACCATGTAACTGCATTTCATCTTTTCTATTTCTAGTGATACTTCTCAGTACTAAATCAACTTTCACTTACTTCAACAGTTTTAATAGCCTATTCAATAACTTCTCCAAGTTTAATATTACTCTCCTTTTCTTTGTGTTTTATAAAAGCTGTGTCCCTCTAAACCACAATGTGACCATGGTTTGTGATCTTACTATAACTAATGTGATTCATGTAACTCCTCGTTTTCTGTGGAATAAAATCCTATCTTCACGAAAGGGCTGTCAGTTTTCCCTAAAGGTTTACATCAACTTACTTTTTTAGACTCAATTCTCCCTATGTCTCATTCTTCCCCAAACTGATACATTGTATATAGCAGCCATAAGGCATAATGAATGAGTCTATCTCTGTTGTCCTTACCATCTTTGACTGTAATGTTCTTCCTATGCAAAGTGTAATAAAAATAATATCAAAAGCAATTTTATTGTTCAACCACAATGGAAATATGTTCAAATTATGAAAACACTGCAACTAAGGTTTTTTAATTCTACAAAAGATAAAGTCCTCCACCCCAACAAATAAAAGGTCTAGCAAAATTGTCTCCAATTTAATCCTTGCTAAAAATGACCACCGAGACTTCTGCTTCTGACTATTTTAAGAACTAATAACTTATCAACCCTCTGTCTTAGAATAACCATAAAAACAGGCTAAATTTGTTTTTAAACTTACTATTTGAAAGCATTAGGACACATCCACCCAATACTTGAGGCTAAGATGCAGTGAAGAAAGGAAATGCAGTAGTACTGAGTTAAACACACAACAGAAATTATAGAAATGAGTAGACATTCTATTGTCTGCTGGTATGACATTCTTAATGTGCTGACATATAATAAATGTCAAACAAAATTTCTATTTCCAGGGAAAATATTATTCAAATGAGGGCAAAATATGAAGGTCATTTTTAAACAAAAAAAGCGAAATATTCATTACATGGAATCCTACTCTAAAATAAATAGCAAAGAGAATTTTTCAGGCAGAATAGAATGATTACTCTAGAAATTGGAAAATACATGACGGAATAAAGAACACACAAAAGAGTAAACATGTAAATAAACATAATACTGGTTACACAGAATAATTACTCTAATGTCATGATATTTTAAATACATATGGAACTAAAACATAGGCAGATATGTAGAAAGAAGTCAGCTAAATTAATTTTTTCTGTGGTTTCAGAATAACTAGGGGAAGGTGAAAAAGTAAGATTTTTTAATTGACTTAAATAATTATGTATGTCATAAGTGCCAGGATAACCACAAAGAAAACAGTGAAAAAAATAATAAATAACACATTAATACAGGGAAATGAATTTTAAAAGTTGAGCATCCAAAATAAGAGAAGGAAATATAAAATAATGTAACACTATCGTGTCAAATTGAAAAGAGTAAAGATAGTAGATATGAACTTAAATTTACAAATAAATATGCAAATTGACTAAATAACACAAATAATTGCCTAAAGTCTTCTACAGAATTAAACATAAAAAGCATTTAGGTATAAAAACACAGAAATGTGAAGGTAAAGCATGGAAATCATGCACCAGGTATACCAGGATATATATTATTATATAACGACCCTGAAATTTAGCAGCTTGAAATAATAAACATTTATTATCTCACAGCCTCTGCGGATTAGGAATTTGGGAGGCCTTCGCTGGATGGTTGGGTATTAGGATCTCTCATGAGACTGCTATCAAGATTGGGCCAGGACTGCATTCATCTCAAGACTTAATTAGGGAAGTATTTGCTTGTAGCCTCTTTTCATGCCGTCCTTTCCGCAAAGCCGCTGTAAACTGGCATCTGACTTCTCCCAGAACGTGTGAATCCAGAGGGAGTGAGAATGCACACGTGCCAAAATCTTTTTGAAACTTAGTCATGGAGTCTGCACCCCACCATTTTGCTTCATTCTATTCCTTAGAAATGAGTCACTATATTTATACCACAATCAAGGGGCAGAAATTACACAAAAAATATGAATCTACAGTAGAGTCTGATAAATTAAGTATTCGTGTTGAATCTCCAGGATAGCAAGTTCCAAAAAAGAAACTTTCAGAGAATATGTGCAGTGACAATTATTTTCATAACAACACTAAGGTATTATTTGCTTTTTTGCTTTAATTCTCTTGTAATTATATAGTGAAGTTTTCCAAAGGTAACATAACATGTGGTATTATCCTTGCTCTGATGACTAGATGACTAATGTAACAAGCAGTTGTGTGTTCTTTGTTTTAATACTTTTTCAGTTTTCATGTCTAATATGATATATATCAATATATGTAGCCTGCATGATCAAAAGATCTTTGGGATTCCCAATAATTTGCAAAATTTTAAAGAGATTCTGAGACATCTTTAAGAGTTTTTCTAATATTTGGCATAAAATTGCCAAGTGAATATAAAAGAGAACTAAAAATAATAAGGAGGAATAACAGAATAATTTTAAATAACTACTCAACAAGCAGGTAAGATTGAGGAAAAAAGAACAAATAATTGATTTTTAAATAGTAGAAACAGAAAGTCAAATACTGTATGTTCTCACTTATAAGTGGGAGCTAATTAATCCGTACACATGGATATAAAGTGTGGAATAACAGCCACTGGAGACTTGGAAGGGTGGGGATGGGATGAGGATAAGGGATGAGTAATTTCATTTTTTTTTTTTTTTTTTGGCAGGGTATCACTCCATCACCCAGGATGCCAGGTCAGAGTGCAGTGGCGCGATCTTGGCTCACCTCAGCCTCCATCTCCTGGGTTCAAGTGATTGAACTCAGCCTCCCAAGTACCTTGGGTTACAGGCATGCACCACCATGCCTGGCTAATTTTTGTATTTTTTAGTAGAGACAGGGTTTCACAGTGTTGGCCAGGCTGGTCTCGAACTCCTGACCTCAGGTGATCCACCTGCCTCGGCCTCCCAAAGTGCTGGGATTACAGGCATGAGTCACCGTGCACAGCAGGATGAGTAATTTCTTAATGGGTATAATGTACAGTATTCAGATGATGATTACACTAAAAAAGTAATACTTAAAATATAATTAATATAATATATTAATATATAATAAAAATATATTATTAAAGTTATAAGTTTATAAATGTCATAAACAGAACGTTAAGTGAAAGAAGCAAGAAAATAGTCCATCACATGAGATTCTACCTATAGGAAGTTCAAAAAGGAGCAAAACTAATCTATTGTGCAGGAAGTCAGTATACTGTAGTTTTTAAAGAAAATTTTACGCTGTTATGAACTCTATATTACACTAAACTTAACTTTGTTCCCAAGGCAAATTTGCAGACAAATTGTCTCCCATCTAGTTTAGGATTTTACCATCCATTCAAAGATTCCTTTTTATGCCTAAAACTCCTGGGGTTCTTTCTGGTCACTTAGCTAGAAAAACATTTTATATGAGGACGGTGAGACCCAGATAGTTTAAGCAAATTATTTAAGGCCATACATTTAGTTAGCTACTTTCTTTCTTCATTTCCCCTACTGATTTTTTCCTGATCTTCTTGACCCAGTTTCCTCTTTTCCAAATTAATGTTAGTACACTGTTCCTCTACCATTGGAAAGCTATTAAGTGGCTTTACATTATTAGTTGTTTCTTTTGGACACTTAATCTGCTCCAAATTCTCCGTGTGTTCTTTTGGGTCAGTGACTGTGTCTCACTTTTTCTTTGATTCTGGAAATCTAATTTTGTTCTTTCACTACACTAATTAGTAAACATATTCGTCCATGCATTCATTCATTCAAAAAAAAGTTTTGAGTCCCTATGATGTAGCAAACAAACAAACAAAAAGGTCCTCCCTCCAAAGAACTTAGATCCCAATTAAAGTAATTAATAAGTAAGAAAACAAAATACTGTGCATGGTATGTTATATTGTGAAAAATGCTTTGGAGGAAAAAACTGACCACTGATTAACTTTCAAATAGTGAAGTTTTTATGCTGCTTTGACATCCCTTGGCTTACTGTGGAGGCTCCTTGGGAACTGCTGGTGTGAAAAGCAGTTCAACCAGTCGACCTCCCAATCTGACTTCATTCACAACTTATGCTTTTATCTCTTTCACATGAAGTGTTACCAAATAAAATTCCATTTGAACAAAGCACTTCATAGATGAAAATTAATTCAAAACATCTTTCAGGTTCTAAAATATTTTAGCTTTTCGAAGGGAAAAATGGTGTCTCTGGTTATAGGCTCTGTAAATCTATATATCAGTGAAACTCATATTTTATATTTCTGCTCCATAATTATAGGATATATGTAAGTAGGTAAGTTTACGTTGTTGGGAAGGGCAGTATAACCCTTGTTTACTCGACTCTAATGATTACTGAATGACCTTATTGAAGACAACAGGGTGCCCTGTGTGCATTTATCTATATACGTAAGTAATAGAATCATTAGATGATTAAGAGAATGACTACATTTCAGTGATGATTTGCTTTTGTGCAATACTGGTTAGCCATGTGGAAACAGGTTAGCACTATCATGCTGAACCCAGCACTTGCTTTCATCAGTAACTGCTAGCTCATTTCAATTAACTTCTCTGTCACTAATTTGAAGGTACCACTATTACAGATCTGAGAGGCACACAAAAATTACTTGAAAGAGAGCAGATGTGTTTTTAAAAAGGGGAGCTGTTATGCTGAACAGCAACCAGAAACATAAGAGACTTCTTTTTTCTCTTTCATCTAATTGAATCAGAGCTGAGAATAGCTTCCATGATTGATGATAATAATATCAATGATGGTGATGTAAAGGTTATTAAATACCCCAAAAATTCTAGGAGTCATGTGGTACATGTTGCATTGAAAGACAATGTCTTTCCCATCAGGGATTTTCACCTCTAAAAATAAATGAGACAGATTATGACCCACCCATATAACATTCATCAAAAATATACTCAAATATCCTTTTTCTCAAGATTATATGATTAGAAATAAGATAAAGAAAAATAAAAGGACAAAGGGGAAAAATGTATAGTGTATGCTTGGTAAACAGTTGAGAAGTAGAAAGTAGAGATAACAAAATGTTTTTAAGATAAGTTTTAATTTCTACATATAGTACCCGTGTATACCTTAAAGTAAATAATTAACTCAATCCATGCATTTGAAAAAGTGTATATTAATATAGAGTGTCGAATAGGTATTAGGGGAATTATTAGTAATTTTATTCTATTTCCTCAGGTATTTGCAGGAGGTAAGTTGCAGTTATTTTTCAGAAATGTTAACATAATCCAGTCCAATTCTTAAGTTTCAAAAAAAAAACTGTGAATGTGAAACAGGCATAAACGCAGAGATGATATTTTCATTTGGAATACATTTCATGCATAAGTTTCAAATACTGTTAGTTCAAGGCATGCAAGTGCTAATTATCTAAAATTTAATTTTAAAAGTATTACCTTTATTTGTCTTTATTTAAAAAGCCTATAATTTCTAATGGTATCTCATTTCTATAGGGACCAAGAGCACTGAACCAAATTATTGAACATTTTCGAACAATTTCAAAGATTTATCAACCCAGGGAAAAACAGGACATGATGAAAAGGGAATGAAATTTAGCAACATGTTATTTGGATTTGTACTCCAAGGGGACACAGATAGAAGCCAGACAGCTGGCTTAACATTCAAGAAGTTCTTAGTAAGATATTGCTAAAGCAGGATTTAGAAGGTGGATTTCTGTTGACTTCCGAGTTATTTAGCTAATCTGTGGCTATCGAGTGGACCGAATCCACTCCAGAGCAGTTAGAATTCAGCAGGTGGGGTCCCCAGACCAACTGCATTGGCATCATCCGAGGACATGCTGGAAATGCAAATTTTTAGGTCCCATCCTAGGCTCAGTGGATACAAAATTCTGAGATTGAAGCCCAGCAATCTGTGTTTTCACAAGCCTGTCAGGTGATTCTGCATGCTTCAGTTTGAGAACTGCTCTACAATAGACTGTGTGCTGAAGTACATTCTGGTTATACACACACACACACACACACACACACACACACACACACACACACACAATGCCTTGAAGAAACAACTTCCTCAGGAACTCTCTAAATGTGTTCAAATCATTCTGAAAAATACCTCAGGGACCAGCCAGCTATAGATCTTTATGACATCTCATGACTCAACCAACTATACACTCACCTTGTTATTCACCTACAAACCTTTTCTGGGAATCTGGTTCATTCATTCTGTTCTCCCTATCTTCTACAGTGTAAGCAAGATCTTAAAGGTAGGCTCACTGTTTTTTAGGCTATTTAGTAAATAAAATCTTCTAATGTATTGGTGAGGTGGGTTAGGAGGTAAAGAATTTTAATAATTCTTTATCCCCATGTCAAATACTTTAGGGGGAATATAAAAGAACTTCTTTCTCTGAATTATGCCAACTAAAATTGCATTCCAGAACCTTGTTCTTCAACTTCCATTAGTTACTATACCATGAAACCCAACACTCTATCAATGAAATGTAATGTTCAAATTGGGTAATACATTTATTGGAATTCTTTCTCCATTTTATGAGACTGTTATTTTATGAGACTCTTTTCTTAAGTTAACCTGCAACCCCTTTCAAATCTTTTAGAGTAAATATGAGGCCAGCCCCTTATGCTGATGAGAACTAAAGAGAAGTGGAGAATTATCTTTCTTTAGTTTATAATGTTTTGGACAAAAACTGCAAACCTGTAGTGTATTTTTGCTGTCCTCAAGTCTTCTGGATTCCGGATCTAGGGGACTGAACCAAAACTATTTTAGCACTTTGATTCATGCAGATTATGTGAAGTTGTTTTCCGTTTTGTCCTGCATATACAATTGTAGGCTGAGTCATCAATATGATAATGGGTTCACCACTACAACACTGATGATAGAGACAGAAACAAAAAGGCAGATTGCCTTGAACATGGTCAAGGAACTAGTCAAGGTGTAAATACATAAGCTGATTTTTAAAATATAATATTTGTAACTTACACAAACAAATATCTTTAACAGGTGTTAACCATAGTTATTTTAAGTGATATATAGCTACTGAGTTTTAGAATTAAATATTAAATATCTAATGAATTAAATCTAATCAATTGAATCTGATGATAGTTAAAGAGTATTGGGGGATGATGAGCAGTGCTTTCTGAAATATGTATTTTTAAAACAGAAAATACTTAATGTACTGAAAAAAATCATGCTGAAATGTTGCTGTACTGAAAAAAATATCATGCTGAACAATCCTGAAGTTTAGAAATTCAAGGTTTTAATATTGGATTTTATACATCAAAAGTTGTCATTTCAGATTTTAGACTAAACAATGAAATCTCACAGTAATGAAAAAGAGAAATAGTCGTCTCAAAAGTCCACCTGAAGATAGGAAGACCTCTTTTACCCAAAGTGTTTTTTTTCTTCTTGATTTAAGTGTGAATAGGTTAATTAGCTGTCAGAAATAGAAACTTTGTTCTTCACTAATACATTCTCCTCATCATGAAATTCTTTGGCCATTGTAGGGTCCTTGCCTCATTATGTGAGACCTCCTCATTTCCTCATCTCTAAGGCTCTAAGTCACTGTATCCCTTGGACTAGATTTTTCGGTGAATAATTATTAATATTCATTAAATGCTCAAACAATGTCACAAAGATCTGTGGAAATTAAATTGTATTAAATAGAGAATCAACCGAGAATACTTTAGTTTATATAAGAAAATTCTCTACATATGTCTGTTACATAATTTTTTTTTCAAGCAACGAACACTTAAGAATCATCATAACCTTAGCCTATTGGAGAAAGGGAAGAATTTAGTTATTTTGTGCTTGAAAAGTGAAGAGCAGAACAGATTATCCAAATTACAGAGCATTTTAATCAGTTTGAGTTCTAATCATATCTTATCAATTGCATCCTAATGATTCATTTAATACTTAAGCAGTATTTAATTAATAACCACTCTATATAGAATTTGTTTCTAATGATAAAATTATAATACTCTGTCCTCTGGAAGCTTTCAGTCTAAATAAAATTATGACATAGACATTAATCAATTAGCATTGTGACTGAAGGAGGAAAAATGTATTTTAATGTAATTTTAATTAAGTGTACTAATTATATTTTGTCCCAAGTGGTTGGTTATTATGAGTCACCCACTTAATATTGCTTGAGAGTTGATTTAACCATGAAAATAATTATCTGAAAAGACAAGAAGTTTAACATTTATAGAGTTCCTTCAATATTCCAGACATTGGAGTAAGTATATTCCCATGGACATTATTTAATCCTTACAACACTACTTTGTTTATGTTACTGCTGTGCCTACAGGTTTAGATAAACACCTCTCCTAGCATCGAAACTTCTCCATAATTTTTTTTTTTTTTTTTTTTTTGAGATGGAGTCTTGCTCTGTCACCCAGGCTGGAGTGCACTTCTCCATAACTTTAATCTAACTTACTTTTCTAAATAACCTCTATCATATGCCACTGCCTCCCCCTTTATTGTCTCACAACATGGCTACTCCATCTTCTTGAATCAACACATGCTCTTTTCCCTACTGGAATCACTACCTCTCTCTTCCTCTCAACTACTTAAAATACCTTCTAACTACTTAAGCATCACTGCAGTCAATTTTTATGAAAATCAATTATTTTATACACATGTACAAGTCATCTCTGTATTTCTACAGTGATTCATAATGATCATTTTTAAAACTAGTTTTCATTATTTGACACAAGAAAGTAAAAGATGGGACAAAATAATCTTTTAAAAATTAAATATCTAATGTAAGATTTAAAAAATTAATAGACTTTATGTTATAGATTAGTTTTAGGTTTACAAAAAATTGAGCAGATAGTACGGAGAGTTCCCATGAACCACTTCTTATTGCTCATGGTTTCCCCTATTATTAACATCTTACATGAGTGTGGCACATTTGTTGCCTAATAAACTGATTTATTATTATTAACTGAAGTCCACAGTTTACATTAGGATTTTCTATCAACATTTTGCAGTTCTAGGGTTTTGATGACTCCATAATGCCATGTAGCCACCGTTATGCTATCATGGAGAGTAGACTTGCTACTCTCTCTTACTTAATAAGAGTAGGCTTACTAAATCCCCTGTGCTCCACCCCCATTCCACCTCCTCAACCTCTGGCATCCACTGATCTTACTGTCTCTATAGATGTGCCTTTTCTAGAATATTATATATTTAGAATCATACAGTACATAGCTTTTCCAATTTACTTTTTTTATTTAGCAATATACACTCAACTTTCCTCCATGTCTTTTTGTGGCTTAGGATCTTCACTTCTGTATTGCTGAATAGTGTTCTCCTGTATGCTGCAGTTTGTTATCCATTAACTAATGAAAGGCATGTTGATTTCTTCTGGTTTTTGGCAGTCATGACAAATTATGCTAGTATTTTGATTAAGACTTCATTGCATCAGTACATCAATTTAGGAAGAACTGATAACAATATAGAATATTACCATCCACGAACATAGAATATCTCTTAATTTAGATCTTCTTTGATTTCTTTCATCAGAGTTTTGTTGTTTTCCTCAAACAGATCTTGTACACATTTTGTTAGATTAATAACTGAACATTTAATTTTTTGTTGCTAATGTAAATGGCATTGTATTTTTAATTTCCAGTTCTAATTGAGCTGAGTACAGTAGCAGTCACTTGTAATTCCAGCTACTTGGGAGGCTATGGTGGGATGGTATCTTGAGCTCAGGAGTTTGAGACCAGCCTAAGCAACATAGTGAGATCTTAAAAACAAATTTCGGGTTGGGTGGGGTGGCTTACGCCTGTAATCCCAGCACTTTGGGAGGCCGAGGTAGGCGTATCACGAGGTTAGGAGATAAAGACCATCCTGGCCAACAGGGTGAAACCCCATCTCTACTAAATGTACAAAACTTAGCTGGGCATGGCAACCTACACCTGTAGTCCAGCTACTTGGGAGGCTGAGGCAGAAGAATCGCTTGAACCTGGGCGGCGGAGGCTGCAGTGAGCCGAGATCATGCCACTGCACTCCAGCCTGGGTGACAGAGCAAGACTTCATCAAAAAAAAAAAAAAAAAAAAACCCAAAACAAAATACAAATTTCAATTCTACATTGCTAGTATATAGGAAACAATTGGCTTTTCTATATTAACTTTATATCCTGCAACCACACTATAGTTTTTTCTTCATTGCAGAAGTTTTTTCTCAATTATTTGGATTTTTCTAATTAGAAAGTCATGTCTTCTGAGGATAAACTCCTTCTAAATCAACATATATACTTTTATTTATTTAACTTATTATATTACTTAGAACATCTAGTATGATGTTTAAAAGGTCTGGTAAATGGAGACATCCTTGGCTCCCAATCTTAGAAAGCACCTAGTTTCTCTACCTCCACTCCCTTTCAACACTTGAAATATTTCACTCCACTCTCTTTCTGTTTAATGATTTCTCAGGAAGAGAAAGAGAAACGTGAGCTGGCAGAGAAGATGACAGCAATAAGCAGGAACCAGAAACCACAGGTTTATGATGGAAAATGTATGGAGTCTGTTTAACTCCCAGAAAATGAGTTATTATTAAAATAATAGACTGATTTCAATTGCTGGAATGGCTATTTCACAAGAAAAACAGAAACGACTCTAGGCACCTTTGTTAGCCAATTGAATCTAAACTGTAAGGTCTTACGCCCTTCAACTTCATATCCCAGTAAACCAGTGTTCCTCAAACTTTGGTAGTGGAACTACAGAGTTAGTTAAAAATAAACGTGTAATTATGTGTCTGAATAGGTACATATGTGATTAGACATACACGTGAATAGTATAAATTTAAAGCTTAATAAGGTATATAGAGTTTGTTCATATTATTTGTGGTAGTAACATTCTATAAAGTCACCATACATGTTGTATCTATGAATACTGAATTATCAATCCTAGAGGAAATACAGGGTTAGGTTCCAGGGAGCCTCTGGTCATCCGATCAATATATAACCTTGTTTTATGTGTGTTTCTGTTTCAACACACCTTATTTAGTACACATGGTTGACTCAATGACATCAAATTCACAGTTAGCAGCACTGAATGACTGTGCCTAAATGAAGCATGTCTAACAAACATACGTCCTTCCTAAGGTACATCACAGCACTCTTGTGCCTAGCAACACTAGATAGCATTTTAGCCCTATACTTGGAGGCCATTTTAAATAGAGAAATAATCAACAAAAGGCACAAAAAATGTGAAAAAGTCACCAGACTGTGAACAAAAACACTTATTTACAGTAGGAGATCCGCAACAATAAGGTGATGCCACACTTGGACCTGAGCTGGGGGAATGTGTGCCTGGGACCAACTCACACTTTTTCCCACTCTGCGCATACGCATGTCCAGGAATGACCAGAAAAGCACCATCCATATTGGTCTGGGAGTCACAAATACATTTTAGCAAGTAGGCCAATTCACAAAAATGAAATCCACAAACAATAAAAATGGACTGTGTATATGGGTGTGTGTGTATACACACACATATGTATATTATATAATATTGTATGTGTGTGAGTGTTGACAGAGAACGAAAGCATGCATTTGAAAGCTGCTATATGGATAGAGTAGGCAACAATTAAATAATTTTTCTTTTAAAATTCTATTAATTAAATAAGCCGCTTTAGTTTACTTAAAAATATACATGTTTGTGAGAAAATGACAAAACAAGCGCTAAATATATGAAGTTATAATTACCTGCAAAACTACTTTTCACTTCCAGGAATGGAAAAAATGATAATAATAATGACAAAATTCACATCTCTAGCACTGCCAAGAATCAATCTAACTACTGTCAGTCTTTGCCAAATTCCTTTTACTTCAAGTTCTCATGTCACCAAATTTCTGCTTTTCTTAATACTTTGGAATGACTGTCATGACACATATTTCTAACTTAAGCTGACAATTTTAGAAGCTGGACTACAGAGCTGTGAGCCTAATAAAATCACTTGGCAAGAACCAAAACAAACAAAAAAAAGAAGCAAGAAAGAAGATCCTAATATAGGGGACGAAGTTAAAAGGAATAACGCCTTGCTTATGAAATACAAACCACCGGGTTAGTCAATGATTTGGGTGGGTGGTAGAAGGGAATTCTTTTAGCACTGTAGTGAGAAAATAAATGTGGATAAAGAAAGGCATAATTTCTGTTCAATTGCAAGAAAACCCTTTATAATTATTTAGAAAAATTCAACTATGTTCTAAAAGCAAATATTAAAATATGAAAGGATGATAAAATAAGTATTTCTAAAAGAAAATCTGATAGTACTGGGAATTTTGTTTTTGGTCAGGAATTAGATAATGGTAGGGTCTTGCTGGTGAGCTCACATATATTATCTAAAGAGATATTAATTAAGAAATTTAGCTAAGGCATCAAGAGGACAAATTCACTCAAATATTCCTCTTAAACAGTTTATGACATCTCTCTGATTACTGTTACAAATGCCACTTAGAGGCTCAACTTCCGCTGACATCCAGCAGTAATATGAACCTTTCCACGATCAGTAAATATCAGAAAAACTAGCCCACCCAAGCCAGACTTTTGTAATTAACCATTGAACTAATTGTTGTAATTAACCATTGAACTAATTGAATGCTGGTGCATAAGCTACACAACATTGTAGCTAGTAGGAAAAGTAATATTGTAAAACAAAGACTTCATCTTATAACACAGTCCTTTGGGTCCTATGTTATGAAGTATGTGCAAAATGTTAATCATAAACAGAAAAAATGGAGTGTTTAAATAAAAGAAAATGTATAAAAATTGCAAAAGAAAAAATAAAATGACATCTGATACGCACATGATATACATACATCAAGTTCAGTCAGTTTGGGGCTCTTTAAAAACCAAAGCCCAAAATAAAACTAATCTCTGCCCAAAAGAATTTTTTAAATGGATGGAAAATCAAATATATAAGTTGAATTTGCAGAAAGACCAAGTCTCGAAGCAGAGTGACATAAGCTACTGCAATTCTGACTTAGCATAGATATAATTAAGAACACACACACACACATACGCGCACACAAATTATTCCTTTGTTAACTCCAGAAATCTTCACAAAAGCATGAGAAAAGAAGCCTATATTTGAAAAATAAAATTTGAAAATAAAAACATCATAAAAAATTTACCAATGGAAAAAAGAATTTTTACTGAAAATTAAAGCTTAAAGTTAGAATAATATAATAACAAAGATAATTAAGATTTGTTTATGCTTAAGAAATAGCCATTGTTGTAGCCACTTTCCATATATTTAACTGGTTTGTTTGTTTATTTAATTGATACCATAAGTAGATATTATTATCCCCATTTTACTGATGAGGAAACAGATTTAGAGAGGTTTAAGTCAGAGGGATGATCAATAGAGCCAGGCGTTGGGTCTTAACTATGACAAAGACTTTTTCTCTGATGTATCATGTAGCCAAAAAAAAAAAAAAAAGTTTACTTCTAATACTTTTAGTAGAGTATTCAACTTATGGCTGTCTACCCCTTTCATGTCCCTGCATTTTTTTGTCCACCTACCATTTTCTCCTAATGCCCTTCGTTTTTTCTCTATCCCTTTTATCTTATTTTCCAACTTTCTTTAATAACACTAATAGGTTGTTACTGAGAACTAATATATTTTATCATATCAATTAAATAATTTTGTGACCCACTTTATGTTAATCACTCTCCAAAATCTTGTAGGATAAATAATTAAGTTTCTTGTTACTTTTCAATATTGCAGGAGAGAAGCTGAGTTAGTGACCTTTGGTAGAAAAAGTTTTCACGTCCCTGGTTCTACATAAATCATGGTCACACATTAGCCTGAGCCAAGAGCTATAGATCAACAGGTCATTAGCATGAATAACCTTTGGACTCACTACTGAAAATACTGAATAAAACAGTGTTTGAAATTTGGTAGAATATAGACAAAATTGACTAAAAAATGTGTTTTGTTTGTTCCACACTGTTTTAAACTTTTTAAAATTAGTTGAAAATGTTTACAAATCAGAAACATTATATAAGAACATTTGAATTTACAGTTTCTCTTGAAATATTTAATCTGACAATGCTAGTCTTGGCTTTTTCAGGGCAATAATCAGATGATAATGATTGACAACATGTGTCTTCCTTACATAGGCTTAGGACTCCAATTTTTGTTCCTATGTACAGCCCAGTTCATTTATTTATACCTACTGGCCTTTTCAGGTAGTTGAATTTGTGAACCCCTGATTTTAAATATTCATGAGGCGTAATAACACCTCCTAGGGATGGAACAGAGATTAAGAACTTTCTTCTGATTTGGTTTGTAACTTTAAATATTTTACCAATTATTTCAAACAGGTTCTAAAGTTGATCTACTTTGCATATTCACTAGTCCTTTTTTAGAGATCAAGAATTTTAATGCATGACACCTACAAACACTAGAATTGACATTTTTGTATAAAATAGGAAAAATTCGGGGTTCAGCCCAGAAGACACATGACTGTGTCAAATCCAGAGAGGACATAATTCTCAAAAAGGAAATATCATTCCCAAATAATGAAAGTGACTAAGTGAAGAGTAGTACTCATACATTTTTGAGTTTTTCAGTGTTGGCAGGTTTCTCTGTTTACTCCACAGCTAAAAAGCATGGTTGAATGGTGACTTCTAAGTTTTTGAGTAAGTAGAGCTCAGAGGGGATAATTTAGTGATTAGAGGGGAAGCTATTGGACCTGTTTTGAAGAGGCATTTTTAAGAACAAGCTCCTTTTTTAAAATTTAGATTATAAGCTACCAGATCTATAAAAATGGCAAGGTTTATGATATTTCTTTTATTTATATTTTATATAAGATTGAGAAAACCTCAATTAACTTGACTTTGTGGAGGAATCTCACTTTGTGGAGGAATCTCACTTTGTGGAGGAAGGTTGTTAAAAAAAATTCCTCAAGGCTGGGCATGGTGGTTCATGCCTATAATCCCAGCACCTTGGGAGGCCTGAGATGGGAGGATCTCTTGAATTCAAGACCAGCCTAGACAAAATATAGAGACACTGTATCTACAAAAAAATTACCTGGGCATGGTGACATGCATGGGTAGTACCAGCTGCTCAGGAGGCTGAGGTGGGAGGATCGCTTGAGCCCAGAAGTGTGATTGTGCCACTGCACTCCAGCTTGGGCAACAGAGTGAGACCGTGACCCAAAAGAAAAAAAAAAAAAAAAAAAAGAGGAACAATCCTCAAATTACTACTTTGTGTACCATTGTTCCCTTAAGATTTGGAATTAGAATGATTTATATTTGAAACAGTTACCTATTGGTTTTATAATATTGGACAAAGTACTCAAAACTTTCAGAGTTGCAGATTCTTCATATAACACTGGGCAGGACAGGAATCTCAACTCATGTATTTGAGCTTTTATAAGACAATGAACATAAATCTCTTAGCACAGTACCCAGGTTACGTAAGAAAATTTTGTTAAGAGTTTGATCACAAAACTGAGACAGGCAGTTCTCAAAATGCAGGATTGTATGTCGAGGCAGAATTTGGTCCCAAGTTTCCGTGATGTTATCTATCAACATTTCTAGAGAAAAATACTAAAAACTAAAATTATGTCCACTAGAGGAGGTTACTATGACTTTTAGAACTCCTCATATGGAAAAAATTATATTCACTGATTTTAAAAAGTTGCTCCCGTTTCTAATTAATCATGCATTCCCTTGTGGTTCATTAGAGAAATTACTGATGATGAACTCAAATCTAGCTCATGGCTAACTACAGCATGCTCTTTCCCCTGAGAATTTACATGCAGTGGCTCTGGCTTCCAAGAGTTTTGCCATTCTTTCATTCTCAAAATATTTCACTGCTATTGCTGTTTTTGATACCCCCGGAAAGGCCTGTGCCTCTATTTGCTGTTTGTTTCATTCCTCTGCATTCTCTTGTTCCATACTAACCTCTTACTGGGTCAGTTTTACCATTCCTGATTGCCGATAAAATTTGCCCCCAGGCAATTACTTTCTCTACCTCTTATCACTAAAAGATAGTTTCACTGATATCTCTGAACATTTGAAAAGACCCTAGGCCTCTGTGCAAGTTCCTTGCCTTCCAGACCAAGTGGAGCCCAGTAGACAGCAAAAGCCCTTTGCCTGGTCTTTGATTTAAATGTTCCCCAATTGCCTTCTAGACCCAAAGTTTCTTAATCTCAATTTTTTGGCTCTATAGTTTGTATCCATTGGCTTTATTTTACATGATCCAATAATGTCTACTTTTCCAGTACCCTTAACTTTTATCACTCCACGTTTCCTAGTCTCTTATTATAGACAAATCTGAAACAGAAGATATTCCCATAATCAGCTCCCATGGCAGACGTCCTGGCCTCTTAGGCAGGAAAAGGTATCCAGAAAAAAATTCTAAAGAGATAAGAACAACAATGTATAAGTGCCAATGCAACCTGGAAGACAGAAATAGGGGCAGAAGGAATAGAAAGCAGAAGACACAAAATAAAATGATTTATATTTGGTGAGTCTTATGTCTCCAGAATCAGTGCTGGGTGCTTGGTATGTTTATATATATGTATATAAATAATATATGTACACATAAATATATGTGCATAATATACACACATATATGTACACATGTATATATACATAAATATATACACAAAGGATATATATATATATATATATATATATATATATATATATATATATATATATGATCTCATTTAACTTCATAACAGTCCGGTAGGCTATATTTCACCTCCTTTAAGATAAATAAGCTTAGACTCAAATAGACTAAAGTATCTACTCAAGAGTATATTCTACCAAGTCACAAAACTAAAATTCAAAGCCAGATCTGGCTTATTTTCCAGTGAAGCACCTGGCTCACACAACCTCAGTTTTTAAAATCAGTGTAATGAGGTATGCCTTTAGCAGAGCCTGAGACAGTGATTTGACTGAATGGATTTACTAAGGGGATGCCTTCAGTAGAAAGAGATCGAAGAGGGAAAGGATGAGGCAAGTGAAGGAACTAGGTAAGGATATCTTCTCAGCTAGGCTGTACCTGCAATTGGATCCCATGGGCAGTTCTGGAGTATGGTTTAAGCCAGAGTTGGATCCACCTTGAGGCAAGAGAGCTACTTGTATCCCCGTGCCAGTGAATCCTCGCCTGTGGTCTGTCAGGAGGGAAAGGACTGTGAACAGTGAGCCCCAAGTGCCCAGGAGCACCTGGAGGACGTGTGCACTGATCATAGGATTTGGGAAGGGTATAGATGATGAACTCTCAAGAAGACACAGTAGGAAGTAGTACATTTAAAAATGTAAAAATAGTTCATTTAAAAACATAAAATGAAATGTAAGCTCATCTTCCTTCTGAAACATGGATATAAAATCTTAATGTGTGTGTTTTCCCTAGAGAATTCAGAGAATTACACTTCTAAAGTATAGTTAAGAAACCAGAAAAATAGAAAACAATTGTCACAAGGCTCCAATATTGAAATCATGCCTCTGTAGAAGAAAGTTTTATGAATTAGGGAAATATATCTTCTTTTATGTGCAAAGAAATCAAGAACCAAATAGTTTAAATACCTTGACTAAGATTTCAGAAATAAGTAAAAGAGCTAGTATTTGAATCTAAGTTTATCAGACACTAAAGTTATTTTTCATCATCAGTAGACCGTAAGTTTCAATTACAATAACATGCTAAAACATTAACTTTTGAACTGGCTAAATAAAAATACTGAATTCCTAATCAAGGTCATTATTTCAGATCATGGTGCCAAATCATCACTGATTCCTATTTGTTTTTCAAATGGAATTGCAGAACATATATTGTTTTAAGGAATGTCAAACTGCACATTAAAAATAATAGTTTAAATTTCATTTTCTTTCTATATCTGCTGATAACAAAATTGACATTGTAGTTTCAGTGCCCATATAGGGCTCAGTCTTGCTAATTACAAGCAAATAAATTATTGTGAAAGATGGAATATGATATGACTTTTTTTCTTTCTTTTTTTTTTTTTTGGTGAAGAGACTCATCTTCTGGATATTTAGATTCCAAATGACTTGGTAAGGCAGAAAGTCAATGAAGTACAATAAATAGACACGGTGAAAATGTTTTTCTTAAACAGCCCAGTCTAAAACACTCATGCTTCAAATAATGTCAAGATTGGATTAGCCTGGTTAGGAGTCCCATTTTCTAAATAAAATTTTGCACCTGAAATGTCACAGTTTTTACCATCCTATTATCCTCTTGAGAAAAATTAGTAGACTACTTACTCTTTTCTGGATATTTGATATGATACATAAGCCATTTCCATAAGGGAACTAGATTTCTCCCTGATTTGCCAGTACTATATGCTGAGGATAGCAGAGGATCATAAAGCAATTCAATAATGTATATAAACAGTGTTTCAATCACAACTGTGTATAGTATTCAACATTTAAGGTATTTCTCATTCAAACATTAGAATCCTTAAACAGAAAGACCTTAGAAACCACCCAATTAACCACACCAAGCAGACTGACAGACATGCTCTCATCACCACACACACGCACACTGAAGCCACAGTCAATTGGGCCTAAACGTGATGAATAAGTATTAGTATCTTCAGGGCTAGCGTTTTATTGGTGCTGATTCATTATTTGAGAATTTTGAAAGGGAATAACCAATTATAGTGAATATGGGATCAGGTGAAAGAGATGACAAAAGTCTTAAGAGTCTGATGCATGCAAAGTGAGCAGCAAATGAAGGACTAAAATCAAATAGGTAGAGAGACGGACAGAAATATCACTTCCCTATGGTCTTTACTTTCTCCCATATCATAATACTTCAGGAAAGAAACAAACATGGAATGGTGTAACCCTTATTTTAGACTGATGTATCAAGTCTTATAAAGTACATTATTCATTTCTAGATCATTATTCCTGAGGGTCAGTCTTCTATTTAAAATATATGTATGTGTGTATATATGTATATGTGTGTGTATATATGTGTGTGTATATATATATATGGGTAATATCCTCAAATATTCTTTCAGAGGAAAAAAAACAGTAGTTTTTCTGTAAGACAAATGAAAACGAGACCTTTTGTGATAAGTGGCTAGAACACATATTTATTAAATTACCTAAGCAAGCCAGCAACAGGAGATGAGTTAGTAACAACGGAATTCCATGGTCTGAGTCCTGTATCTTGATGCCATATCTATGCTACCTTGGATTATCAGAGTCTAGTTCCAAAGCTGCCTTTTCTGTTAAGTTTTCCCCGATCCCTTCAGTCTTAAATAGCATCTCATTAAAATCTGACTTCTTGTTCAATATTTACTCTTCTGCTCTATAACCAAATTCTTAAAATCTGGCATTATATCTTGGTTTACCTTTATAACCCAGCACTCAACTGAATATATAATACTTGTCATTGCTAACTTTGTGGAAGCAAACCAAATTACAGAAAAAAGTGACTAAAATCCCAACTTGATGTAGTAATATATACTTTAGTTTTCAGAATACAGCAAAGATCACTAGAACAATAACCAAAAGGTACTGGTAACTGTATAAAGCTCCAAAGGATATGATGTGGTGCTGCCATATGATCATCATTATTACCAGTATACTCATTTTTGAATCCGAAGTGCAATCACAAAAGTACTGTAAAAAGAATTAAGCTTCCCTGACAGAGGAAAATTTAGAGCATTAATTCTTTTTGAAATACTATTTGATCATCAAGAGACATTCTTATTTAATCATTTCTAAGATCTCCTGTCATGAGTTACAGCAAAGGGATTTGCTTGAAATAACCTCAAGGGCAATGTTTATAGTCTCAAACTAATACAATTTTACAATCCTAGGCTATTTCTGAGAGTACAGTAGCTACTTCTCAAGCTAATTAAGAGATGAGACTGTGTTGGAGAATTAGAATTGCACTGTCACATAGGAGTCGAAAATTATAGTTCCAGATTTCCACCAGTACACTATAAAGTTATTTGATTTTGCCCATTGATCCTTCTATAAAATGTGACTTTTATGTCATTTTCAGTGTTTAACATATCTAAGGTGTCTCAGTTAATGGCTAATTGAGGAAAGCTTTATGTCTGAAGCCTGATGTAAAAAATGGTTAGAAAGAAGAACACATATTCTACTTTCAAGGAATTTGAAAATATTAGGGGACACAGATCCATTACCCACCCACTCCCCACGCCCACACACAGAGACATATATACGTATACTGAAACTAAGGCAGGAAAAAGAAGTTATAAGGGCATATTTAATCAACAATGATATATTAAAGGTATATGCTAAAATGCCAAAGAATCAGGAATGCACATATTAAAGTTTTACTCAGTTGATTAAAATGAGGTAGAATGGTTTGAAAAAGCTCACGTGAGGAAAGGAGACTTGAGAAAAGACAGGTATAGAGATGTGCTTTTAAAGTTCATTTGGTCTAACCACTCAATATATCCAATATAGAAACATAATGATAGTGCGACTGCTTACATTACAATGGCATTCTCTTAAGTACCAATATGCTCTTGCTTAATAATAACTTGTTTTTACTGATAATGTTTGTCAATGTTGCAGAATCATTTTCATAGTTTAATAGATACAGAACTTCAGGATAATATCCTGAGGATAAACATGTGACTATCTCATAATGTTTCTACATGTATTTATAATTTTTTATTCCTAGTAACATATAACTTGTAATTTTGGAATCACCGGGAATGATGTTGTTTTAAAAAAATGTTTCTTGGGAAATGGAAATGATAAAACATAAAATGTACTACTCAAGGACACAAGTGATCTTAATCCCAATCACTTATTTGGTGAACAATGAGAAAATTAATTAAAATGTCTTGGCTTCAATTTTCTCCTCTAAAATTCTTTCTTTCCTTCTTTCTTTCTTTTAGTCACTTACTCCACAATTATATTTCATTTAAGGCATCATATTAGTCACTGAAAATACAGAAATAAAAGATATAGTAATGACTCCAAGAAAAGCATATACTAGTTACAAACAAGAAAGTAAACAAATCAAAAAGAAAGTTCATCCAAACTAAATTTGAACCACAAACAGAAACTAACTAATTATTCGACGAAGTTCCAACAGAGGAAATCACTGATTGCTATGAATGTACATATAACACTAGGGCTCCTAAGTAGGGCTGGATGAGGTGAGGAGGGTAGAGGATACAGGCACAACTCACTGGAGAAGATAATACTGGAGTCTGATGGAATCAGACTGCGTGGGGTAAGAGTAGGCATAAAAAAATCTATGAATATGTGAGGAACATATGAAAAAGCATGAAATGAGAATGAGCATGGTGTTGCTGGAGTGCAAGGTGAAGATGAAAGACAAATGTAAGAAATAAGGGCAGACTTAGAGGCCACGTTGAGAGGGTCAGTATGTATTAAATAATTTGGGTTTTACAATGACTGTTTAGTTAAGGATGGTCCTTGAAGGATTATAAACAGCAGAATGACTGATTAGTTTGCATTTTAGGAAAGATTATTCTAATATCTTTCCTAAGGAAAGATAGTAAGGAAAGTAAGGAAAGTGAGGAAAGATAGTAAGGAAAGTAAGGAAAATGGGTTGGAATAGGATCACACTAAAGCCAAGGAAACCAGTAATAAGATACAGAGTGACTTAAAGAAGAGCTAAGTGCAATGGGGTGTTAGAGAACGAGAGTGAGGCAAAGGAGACATTGCGCACAAAATATGATTTCGATGTTATTCCATGTTACTGTTATTAGAGGAGAGAGTCAGGGATGGTTGCCAGGCTTCTCATTTGAGTCTTGCATGAGTTAGTTTTGGCCGAATAAAAATCACAAAATCCTAATGATGTTAAAATAATATGGATGTATTTCTTGTTCACACAACTGCAACTGTATCTTGAGCATGACTGGGATTGACTTGGAGCATCAGGCTTGGTCCCAATGTGCTTCACATGTCCCTCAGCCTTCTTTGACTAATGCCTGCCTGAAGCATCTTCTTCTTGTCATGAAAGGAAGGTGCACAAGCAACAAGCCCAACGGCCTTTTAAGCCTTTGATTGTGTCATACACAGCACTTTTGCATTAACCAAAACAAGTAATGTTGGCAAAAGCTGAAGTCAAATGGTGGTAAATTAACTCTCTATGAAGCCACAACAGACACATGTATACATGATACTACTCCGGGCAGGTGAAGAACTCAGTCCAATAATTCAGTTTATGACAACACCATGTCAATGGTGGGAGAATTCCTAAGAAAATAAATTAAAAGAAAGAGCATGATTTGAGCATAGAGAAACAGAATTTGGGTTTGGACATATTGAGGTACCTCTAGCACTAGAAATCACTGTCTATAAATAGTTGTGTATTGACTGGACTGTTAGGAGAATCATATCTGCGTTGTGAACACAGATCAGAAGTTGTCAGTATGGACAGTTACAAGAGTCTGTAGAATGAAAAACAAAGAGTCTGGGGGAAAGAAGCCCAACATTTAAAGGATGAGCAGCAGCACAGAGGAAAATGAGATAAATGGTAAAGATATAAGACAAAAAGAGAGTGACTTTGTGTGCTAAAACTGCATAGGGGTCCAGAGAGGAAAGGACTCCGAATTCTCAATTGGGTTTAAAACTAAAAGAGCACTCGTGGCCTTCAACAGAATCATTTCAACATGTTAAAGTTAGAATCCGGGTTCATCCCAGGAAAGATTACTACTGTCATTCCAGCTGCCCCAGCGTTATCTGCTTCCTCAACCTTTTCATTCACTCCGTTTCCCATCCAGTGCAAAAGCAAATCGATGTCTTCTGTTGTTACAATTCTGTACATCTTCAGCACTCAGACCACCACAATAGCTACCGTATTTTGAAAGAACTTCCTGGTCAGTCTCCTACCTCCACTCCTGCCCCCATCACAATCCATTTTCACATTACAAACAGAGTAATCCTCAAAACCAACAATCAGATAATCACAGTACATACTTCCCACTGTAAAATACCACTCCACACCACCAATATCTTAGCATGGGAAATCCTATGTGGTTTGACCTCTCACAGTATCGTCTTTTACTACTCTCCCTCCAGGGCAATATATTTCACCCATTTTCTCCTTATTTATCGATGCCAATCATCCCAAGATCATTCCCAATTCAGGACCTTTGCTCTAGCTGTTCCCTAATCTATAGTGTCTCTTCTGCTAGACAGCCAACTTCTTAAAATCTGAGATGATGTCTACCTGAAAACTCTCTTTTCACAGATTTCATATTGCTGAACTTTCTAATAATTGATATCAGCTTAAATGAAGCCTTCCCTGAACACTGACATGATTAACCTGTTAGTCACTACTCCGCCTATGTCATAGACATGAACTTATTTTAATTATCTATGTTGTACTTGTCAGTATCTGATTTTGTTTCATTTTTTGTTTCTCCAGTATTCATACAGATACATTACCCTATTCACAAGTTATATTCACATCTCCCAAACATAGAACTGGATCTCACACATAGTATTAATAACTATTTGTTGAATAAATGCATAGTTTTGTATTAACTGCAGTGATCGAAGAAACTGTAAAACCTGTGTATAAAAAAATAGTAAAAGCCTGACCGAAACAAAAATGAGGAACAGCTTTATCCATATGTTTATGTATGTATGCGTGTATTTGATGAAAGTAATTCTGGCATTTTTGAATGCTGGTGGGAGTAAAAGTTGGGAGAATAAATGAAACAGAAGATAGAGAAAATAATGAGGAAGAACAGCTCATGAGGAAGTGAAAGGTAGTATATCTAGAATATGAGTGGAGTTATGAGCATTGAGAGAAAAAAGACAACACTTCCACTTAAACTGGCAAGAAGAATGGATATAAATATTTAATTATTTTTTCTTTCTCAAAATTACTATATACCTATCATCACATAATCTACTTTTCTCATGTTTCATGCATATTTCCTTTCATATAGTATCATTTTATTGGCCCTGTAAGTGCTCTTCATAAACATGTATTACATTGATTTAACCAGTATGTTTTATTATTTGACAACAGGAAGTTTGTTTTCAGTCATTCATCATTATAAACAGAATTACAACAAAGTATATATAAAATATATATGGAATACATACATAGTTTTGCATGGGCCTTTGAATACTTCTATGGCAAAAATTTCTAGAATTGAAGTAATTGAAGACTTTTAAGTCTTAAGAAATACATTGCAAAATTAGCCTCCAAAATAGTTTCTACCTCCAACTCTGTTTCCTTCTACTTTCATGAAGGATAGGTACCATCTATTGAAAATGTTTCTAATTTGATAGAATAAATATTGTAGTTTCTTTTAATGGTAATTTCTTTGATTTCTAGTAAAGTTAAAATTTTTGTATATATATTGTCCATTTAGATTTCTTTTGTGAGTTGTTTGTTCATGTCAGCCATCTATTTTCATACCATGGCAATTGCTTTTTTATTACTTCTCATAGTTCTGTGTTTACATAATATTTAAGAGTAGCGATCCGGCGGAGCAAGATGGCCGAATAGGAACAGCTCCAGTCTCCATCTCCC
>NC_045437.1:169571502-169636404 GCF_002776525.5 Piliocolobus tephrosceles
GATGGGTGCTGACGAGTTGATGGGTGCAGCACACCAACATGGCACATATATACATATGTAACAAACCTGCACGTTATGCACATGTACCCTAGAACTTAAAGTATAATAAAAAAAATAAAAATAAAAAAATAAAAAAAATAAAAAAATAAAGAGTAGCATATGATAAATTATTATTCATAGATTAACATATCGTGGTAATATACATCATATTATGTAGAACAAGGGGAAAATCATTGTCAATTTGAATATGACAAACCATTGACTTTAAAATTTATCCCATTTCAAGGATGTTAAACTGTGAAAAAAGATAGTATATTGTTAAAATAGGCAAATTAATGAACCTTAAAGATGCTGTATGAGTCAAGGTTCTCCAGACAAATAGAACTGATAAGATACGTGTAGGAGGAGTTTTACTATGGGAATGGCTCACAGGATTATGAAGGCTAAAGAGTCTCATAATACACTGTCTGCAAGGTAGAGAACCAGGGAAACTATAGTGTTAATTCAGTCCAAGTCTGAAGGCCAGAGAACCAGGATGCCTTGGTGTAGTCCTGGAGTCCAAAGGCCTGAGAAGCAGGAGCTCTGATGTTCAAGGGCAGGAGACGATAGATGTTGCAGCTCAAGAGAGAGTGAATTCATTTGTCCTCCACCTTTTTGTTCTACTTGAGCAAGATCTCAACAGACTGGATAATGCCTACTCACATTGGTGAGGGTGATCTTCATTACCCTGCCTACCTATTCAAATGCTGATCTCTTTAGGAAACACTTTCACAGACACACCCAGAAATTATACTTTACCAGCTATCTAGGCATCTTTTAACCCAGTCAAGTAGGTAAATAAGATTAACCATTACAGATGCCCATACTCGAATCCCCAGAAAATGGGAATATGCTATGATAACATGGAAAAAGAGACTTTGCACATGTAATTAAGGTCACTGAATTTAAATTAAGATGACTGTGGATTATCCAGATAGGCTAGGGAATAACATGAATTCTTAAAAGGAGAGAAATTCTCTGACTGGAAACAAAAGTGATGTGGCAGGAGACTTGAACAAGATTCTAAGGATAAGAATTCAGTGTGCCATTGCTCTCATGTAGAGCCATGTGATAAGAGACACCTCAAGGACCTAAGGGTAGCTCCAAGCTGACAGCCCACAAGGAAACAGGGATTCTTTCCTCCAACTACATGCAACCAAATTCTGCCAAAAATGTAAAAAAGCTTGAAAGCAAATTTTCCTCTAGACAAGAGCCCAAGCTGACTGATGCCTTAATTTTGGCCTTATAAGAGCCAGACCGGAGAAAACACCTGAACGCACTCTGATATTTGACTTGCAGAATTGTGAGACAATAAATGTATATTGTTTTAAGCTATTAAGTTTGTGGTAATTTGTGACAGCAGCAATAGAAATCTAATATGATTACAGAGTAACGAAATAAGGCGTATGAATTTAGGACAATTAAGTTATAAAATCTGAAATTTACAAGATTTAGAGCTGACTGACTTTATGTCATATTTATATGACAATATAAAACAAATTTTATATTAAAGTAAATGAGGGGAAATCCCTGGAGTTTTAAAATCAAAATGTAATGTTATAAATTGTGAAGTTTTAATTTATAGGCTACAACTACATTTGAAACTTAAAGCTTAGTATATTATTTATATTCAAAATTTTTTCCTTGTCTTCCACTAATTTTATAAATTACTCAGTTGTTTCTGTAAAATATGCCTTCCTACTGGGACATATCATTTGACAATCTAAAGTAATAAAAAGTTGTGTGTTTCTGCTTCACTGGATGAAATACAGATAAAAAATAGAAATGTAAATATACTTCTGAGACAAAATTCTAAAGAGGTAATTAAAAAAACTAACAACTATTATAAATGTACATTTCAGGTTATAACTTTTAAAGTGTAGGAGAATTACTCTGAGATTGTAAGTTAAATAAAAGAAATGCTTATAAAAATATGAGAGTAGCTAAGTTGATTAACAGACCTAAGAAGTGATCAAGTTTTTCAAATATTATTGCATTCTGCCATTTAATTACTGCATCATTCAACTCAAAGAAGTTGCAAAACTTTTTCCATCTTATACTTCTCTAATCATAGGTAAATGATTTCAAATATGCACTACTTATTCCATGGTATCTCATATTTGATGATACCTTAAAGACATCACCTTGTATTCTTATCAAATCCTATTTAATATGCCTGAAAATCTACCTGAAAACGTAATGTGAATTGGCAAGAGACAGAACACAGCCTGTCAAAATGAGATGACTTTAAAAAAGAAGGTCCCCACAAATAAGGACAATGATTCTAAACCAGGAAATTATTTAAGTGTGGTATTCCTTAATAGGCTTTAATATGAATATTATGTCTAACGGCCTACTACTATGCTGATCCTCTACATACTGGTTGGGTGAAGTGTGTGTTCCATTTTGCTTCTACCCTTGTCTTCTACTTACCTCTCAAGATAGTTCAGCCAAAACAGATGATAGGAATGTTTACCAGAGCAGGGGGTAATGGAGTGCTTTTAATTTTTTTCTCTTAAATTCAAAGATCTGAGGGAGCTACTTTGATAAATTAATTCATTTGGCAATTACTTCCACCAAGTTCGTTCTTAGGAGAAATACTAGTGAATCAGGGAATTCAGTAGTTCTTTC
Source organism: Piliocolobus tephrosceles (assembly GCF_002776525.5). Lineage (NCBI taxonomy): Eukaryota > Metazoa > Chordata > Mammalia > Primates > Cercopithecidae > Piliocolobus > Piliocolobus tephrosceles. Next base: position 169,574,173 of record NC_045437.1, read on the forward strand.
CAGTAATTTATTTAACACAATGATGATGTTGACTGGAGATGATCTGACATTATGTTGTAATATATTATTGCTGGAATATATTATTGCTATGCAAACACATAGAAGCAAAATTATTTTAGCTAAAAGATTTGCCTACATATTTGAATACAAATGTTTATTTGGTAATGATATTTAGGGTAAAGCATATAGGAAAAATTACTTTAATAACATATATACATATAATAAATATAATTATAATAATTTCCTATTAGATAACTTACTCATGATTTTATTACCAGCACTTAAACACAATACCCAGAACAAATGATGGATGCACAAATGCTGAATAAACTAATGACAGTAACCCTCCCTGTGTTTGAAGGCAATACATTCTATAAACAATGGCAGTAGCAGAAAACACCATGTAGGCTTGGTCTTCCACAGTGCTGACTTTCTGGACTTATAACTTAAAAATGAGTCATGGCTGAAAAAAGAAAGAGCAAAGGAAAGAAGGCCAACCGGAAAGGTCACAAGGTATCTTGTTGAAAGTCACAGACCTAATTTTCATTTTCCATTCTTCCACTTATTGTTGATTGATCTTGGGCAAGTAGTTTAGCTCCTCAAATTTATTTTCCAAATTTTTAAGTGGTGATAATAATATCCAATTTATAAGAGTGTTTTGAAGATTAAATGTAATATTATTGATTATCTTGTACTATGTCTAGCATGTAAATCTAAAATAAATGATTATTATAAATAATTCGAACTAAATTAGCAAAAATAGTTTTTAGCTTACTTTGTAACGAATGTTTAAGAAGATATCCTTCATTTCTTTTCCTTGTTAAATGGAATTCTTTCACTAACTCCTCTTGAATCTTCACTGATTTGCATTATGTCTCACTAATATAGGATGAAGCCAAGCATTACTGATTGCATCATCATTAACTTTGCTAGTTTGTCATTTTCAAACAGTGAAGGATTACATGGCAATGATACCCCTTAATTAGTTAAACATTTATCATTTATAAATTTGAAGGTATATTATATCGCAATGAATTTAAATGTATTATGAGCCCAAAAAAGCTAATTATCTTGTTCATGGATGTGGGATATTTGAAATTGCATTTATTATGGAGTTATTAAGTCAGGGAGAGTTACCACTTTACTGAAACACAGAACAAGTAGTTCTGTGAGAAGACTATGTCTATATCTATAGTCTGAATTTGTCAGTGGTAAAGTAAATGAGAGGGTCATGGTCCATAGTGAGACCTGGGAAAATCTCATCAAGGTAAATACAGCTAAATTATGCTATCAGCCTTCACTCCATTTCTTTTCATATTTTTATCCCCAGGAGTAACAGAATACTTAAAACAGACTTTCACCACTCTTACTATTCGGAAGCTTTGCCTCATGTTGCCTAGAATCTGCTGTTATAGAACATAGGCTTTAGAGCCAGTTTTGCCTTGTAGTCACTTGATTGCAGAAGCCTATACACATTGAAGATAATTTGTAACTACTAATTCTCTTTTTTTAATGAAAAACTCTGAATTACTTTATCCATTCATTATTCAGAAGGTGTATTTATTGTGTGTGTGTGTGTGTGTGTGTGTGTGTGTGTGTGTGTTTCCAATATAAAAGAAGTATAGACTTAGGGATAAGAATACATCCAGTGGATACATATTTCCCTCCCAAATATGATAACATACCTTCCTAGACACAAAATATAGCACCCAAATATGATAGCACCCTCCTAGACAGAAAATTCACCACTCACATCATTAAGAGAACATAACTATTTTTAAAAGGAACGTTAAAGCAAAATGTTAAATACAACACAAAGAATGGTTTCGCTTTTATTCACACTGCTTACCAAATGGAATATATTTGAATAAAACAATGCCTTGACTACTTGAAGGCATTGATTGAACACTTTGGCACAGCCACGTTTTAAACACTCATACCTTTGCCAGGTTCTTACACCATGTTTTTAATTTCCTTCTGTCTCTAGCTTTAGTTTGTTGGGGTTTTCATACAAAAATAGATAAAAATAAAGATATAACACAGTGTGATGCTGTTTCATCATGTTTTATAAGATGTCTTTGCATTACTTCTAGAATTTTACTGTGTCCAAAAATATAACATTCAGAAGTTAGAAGCCTATGAATCAAAATGTCTTATGTGATGATATTTTACTAAATTACAATGAAAATGGAAAGCAGAATTCTCCATTTTTAACTGTGTATTAAAAATTGTCTACTTTAGTTTAATTAGATCTCATTTGTCAATTTTGGCTTTTGTTTCCAATGCTTTTGGTATGTCCTATGTCCTATGCCTATGTCCTGAATGGCATTGCCTAGGTTTTCTTCTAGGATTTTTATTGTTTTAGGTCTTACGCTTAATCCTTTAATCCATCTTGAGTTAATCTTTGTAAAAGGTGTAAGGAATTGGCCCAGTTTCAGTTTTCTGCATATGGCTAGCCAGTTTTCCCAACGCCATTTATTAAATAGGTAATCTTTTCCTCATTGCTTGGTTTTGTCATGTTCAAAGATCAGATGGTTGTAGATGTGTGGTGTTATTTCTGAGGCCTCTGTTCTGTTACATTGGTCTATATATCTGTTTTGGTACCAGTCGCATGCTGTTTTGGTTACTGTAGCCTTGTGGTATAGATTGAAGTCAGGTAGCACGATGCCTCCAGCTTTGTTCTTTCTGCTTAGGATTGTCTTGGCTATATGGGCTCTTTTTTGGTTCCATATGAAATTTAAAGTAGTTTTTTTCTAATTCTGTGAAGAAAGTAATTGGTAGCTTGACGGGGATAGAAGTGAATCTAAAAATTACTTAGAACAGTATGGCCATTTTCATGATATTGATTCTTCCTGTCCATGAGCATGGAATGTTTTTCCATTTGTGTCCTCTCTTAATTTCCTTGAGCAGTGGCTTGTAGTTCTCCTTGAAGGGGTCCTTCACATCCCTTGTAAGTTGGATTCTTCAGTATTTTATTCTCTTTGTAGCAACTGTGAATGGGAGTTCATTCATGATTTGACTATGCTTGTCTATTGTTGGTGTATAGGAGTGCTTGTGATTTTTGCACATTGATTTAGTTGAGACTTTGCTGAAGTTGCTTATCAGCTGAAGGAGATTTGGGGCTGAGACAATGGGCTTTTCTAAATATATGATTATGTCATCTGCAAACAGAGACATTCTGACTTCCTCTCTTCCTATTTGAATACCCTTTGTTTCTTTCTTGCCTGATTGCCCTGGCCAGTACAGCCAATGATATGTTAAACAGGAGTGGTGAGAGGGGGCATCCTTTTCTAGCACCGGTTTTCAAAGGGAATGCTTCCAGCTTTTGCCCATTCAGTACCATGTTGGCTGTGGGTTTATAATAAATAGTTCTTACTATTTAGAGATACATTCCATCAATACCTAGTTTCTTGAGAGATTTTAGCATAAAGAGGTGTTGAATTGTATCAAAGGCCCTTTCTGCATGTATTGAGATAATCATGGTTTTTGTCATTGGTTCCGTTTATGTGATAGATTACGTTTACTGATTTGCATATGTTGAACCAGCCTTTCATCCCAGGGATGAAGCTGACTTGATTGCGGTGGATAAGCTTTTTGATGTGCTGCTAGATTCAGTTTGCCAGTATTTTATTGAACATTTTCTCATGAATGTTCATCAGGGATATTGGCCTAAAATTTTCTTTTTTTGTTGTGTCTCTGCCAGGTTTTGGTATCAGGATGATGCTGGCCTCATAAAATGAGTTAAGCAGAAATCCCTGTTTTTCTATTGTTTGGAATAGTTTCAGAAGGAATGGCATCAGTTCCTCTTTGAACCTCCGGTAGAATTTGGCTGTGAATCCATCTGGTCCTGGGCTCTTTTTTTTTTTTTTGGTAGGCTGTTAATTACTGCCTCAATTTCAGAATTTGTTACTGGTCTATTCAGGGATTCGACTTCTTCCTGGTTTAGTCTTGGGAGGGTGTATGTGTCCAGGAATTTATCCATTTTTTCTAGATTTTCTCATTTATTTGCATAGCAGTGTTTATAGTATTCTCTGATGGTAGTTTGTATTTCTGTGCGATCAGTCGAGATATCCCCCTTATCACTTTTTATTGTGTCTCTTTGATTCTTCTCTCTTTTCTTTATTAGTCTGGCTAGCGGTCTATTTTGCTAATGTTTTCAAAAAACCAGCTCTTGGATTCAATAATTTTTTGAACAGTTTTCATGTCTCTATCTCCTTCAGGGATGCTTTGATCTTAGTTATTTTTTGTCTTCTACTAGCTTTTGAATTTTTTGCTCTTGCTTCTCTAGTTCTTTTAAGTGTGATGTTACGGTGTCAATTTTAGATCTTTCCTGCTTTCTCCTGTGAGCATTTAGTGCTATAAATTTCCCTCTAAACACTGCTTTAGTTGTGTCCCAGAGATTCTGGTACATTGTGTCTTTGTTCTCATTGGTTTTAAAGAACTTATTTATTTCTGCCTTATTTTCATTAATTACCCAGTAGCCATTCGGGAGCAGGTTGTTCAATTTCCATGTAGTTGTGTGGTTTTGAGTGAATTTCTTAATCCCGAGTTCTAATTTGATCTGAAAGACTGTTATGATTTCCATTTTCTGTATTTGCTGATCAATGTTTTACTTCCAATTATGTGGTCAATTTCAGAAAAAGCGTGATGTGGTGCTGAGAAGAATATATATTCTATTGACTTGGGGTGGAGTGTTCTATAGATGTCTATTAGGTTCACTTAGTCCAGAACTGAGTTTAAGTCTTGAATATTCTTGTTAATTTTCTCTCTCGTTGATCTAATATTGACAGTGGGATGGTAAGGTCTCCCACTATTACTGTGTGGGAGCCTAAGTCTCTTTAAGAACTTGCTTTATGAATCTGGGTGCTCCTGTATTGAGTGCAGATATATTTAGGATAGTTAGCTTTACTAAAAAGTCAGGAAATAAGCGATGCTGGAGAGGATGTGGAGAAATAGGAATGCTTTTACACTGTTGGTGGGAGTGTAAATTAGTTCAACCATTGTGGAAGAGTGTGGTGATTCCTCAAGGATCTAGAACTAGAAATACCATTTGACCCAGCACTCCTATTACTGGTTATATACCCAAAGGATTATAAATAATTCTACTATAAAGACACATGTACACATATGTTTATTGCAGCACTATTCTCAATAGCAAAGACTTAGAATCAACCCAAATGTTCACCAATGATAGACTGGATAAACAAAATGTGGCACACATACACCATGGAATACTATGCAGCCATAAAAAAGGATGAGTTCATGTCATTTGCAGGGACATGGATGTAGCTGGGAACTATCATTGTCAGCAAACTAACACAGGAACAGAAAACCAAACACCGCATGTTCTCACTCACAAGTAGGAACTGAACAATAAGAACACATGGACTTAGGGAGGGGATCATCGCACACTGGGGCCTGTGGCGGGGTGGGGGTTAGGGGAGGGATAGCATTAGGAGGAATACCTAATGTAAGTGACAGGTTGATGGGTGCTGCAAAACACCGTGGCACATGTATACCTATGTAACAAACCTGTATGTTATGCACATGTAATCCAGAACTTAAAGTACAATTTAAAAAAATAAAAGAACATCAAACAATTGGAAGGACTATGGGGAAACTGACAAAATCCAGAACTAGACAGTCGTGTTGAAGTATTTTAAGGCATTAATTCTCTTTAAAAATGTTAAAAGATAATTTCCATTTATAGTGTAGAAATTACAAAGTTGTGCCTTTTTTTTTTTTTTTTTTTTTTTTTGGTAAGCCTAAATTTAAAAAAAAAGAAAAAACCAAAAAAAAAAAAAAAAAAAAAATTGTCTACTTTACAATATGCCATTCTCCCTAGCCTATCTTCTTGATTTATGTCTCCTTCCCTCCCTCCCTGCTTGCCTCCCTCCTTTCCTTCCTTCCTCCCTTTCTTCCTTCTTTCTTTTCTTCCTTTCTCTTTCTTTATCCGTTTCTCTCTCTCCCTTTACCTATAAGATCAAACTTAAGCCTTATTTGGGGTATCTCTCTCCTTTGGTGTGATAAAGCAGCATCCCTAATATTATGACTTTTTAAAATATTGTGAGTTTTACTGTAACTCTACCATATCATTTCGATATTGCTTAGTTTTATGGAAAAGTACTACAATTATCCATACCCTGAACAAAAAGTATACTAGGCCTACTTAAAACCCATACAAATAAATTAAATTGCTGTATATATTTATTGTAACTATAATATTTTTTCCATCTCATTAGGTAAAAACCCCCAAAAACTACTAAGTCAAAGTGCTCCTGTGAAAAACTACTAATCAGTGGCGAAAACAGAGGAATCTCAATGGTTTTCTAATAATGTAAAAGAACACAGTTATATTTTTTAGATTATTTAATGCTTAGACAATAGCATGACATAAAATTCAAATTCAGTCAGTACTCATGATAAATATATGAAGCTTTTTTGGAAAGTGTTAACATTACATACACACCAAGAAGTCTTGGGATACAGATACTATAATAAATAATAACTTTCAATGAGTGAAGTAATGTAATTGGTGTTACGTATCTAAAAACTAAAGCTTAGACTAAATTAATGTGGAAACTGACAGGAGGTCTTGGGCATAACCTGTTATGACCCTTTTTCTTCATAGCATATCTAATCTCATTAAATATAAAAGCTCAATATCTGTTATATCAGTCTAGCATTAATTTGGGCATTAAGGTGGTACAGTCTGATTAGGGTGTGGTCAAGTTAGACAACTATTTAAAAGTGAATTAGACTAATTCCATGAATGTATTCATCAAATTGCCTTGTCAGTGTGTTATGTTCAGATACTTTGACCTCTATTTCCTCAAGATCGAAGCTTCTTTATTTTTTTATCACAAAATTGAAGAACTTAAATACATTTGCATTCCATGCTTCTACTTTATCTTCTTATGACAGAAATATCTTTCTTTCTGAAGCTTTTGATTAGAACAAAATCAGGAATACCAGCACAGCTGTAGCATTTAATCAGGATTTATTAAGGAATTTAATGTTGAATTAAGGGAGGATTTAACTAGAATTTATTGAGAAACTTAGACAAAGTCAGAAAACAAATGTAATAACCTCAGACAGAAGCTGTAATGCACAGACTATATAAAGACTATATGTGCTTTTATTCGGGGATATACTGTAAGAAGGCAGTGACATAAGAAATATATAGAAGAGATTATGCCTTTGAGAACAACGAAAGCTGTGTAGGCCTCTGATTTTGTTTGTTGCAATAGCATGTCTACTCACTGTTTACCAAAAATTTGTCAGTAATAATCACTTCCATAGAAATTAATTATTCAAGGATCATTAAAAGAGAATTTTAGGACAGACTGACATGTCAAGAGATCTTAACTATTAATTATGTGAGATTTTCTAATGAATCTATAAAGATCATTTATAGTCATATTAACAATACCCATTGTCAAGTTATACCAGTGTTCTTAAAAAAAAATGAGCAAATAGCTGGGACTCAAAAAAATTAGTATCCCTCCCAAAATTATGCCGGAAATAAAAATAAATAAGAATATGTCATTTCGTCTTGAATCTTGTAAAATTGGAAAGATTTTCCTTGCAATTAAAAGGTGTTGAAAGACCAGTTTCTAAAACTCTCATAATGTAAGTCCTCTTGGTGAGCAATCTTCAATACACTCTTCTGCATTCCTGCTTCTAGTCACTCCTCACAGGAGAATAGCTCATGACAGGTCTTTTTGGTGCTATCACTCGTTTTTTCTGAAGTCTGTGCCCCTTGCTTAGCAATTTCCCTAGTTCTATGCAGTGGTGGCTTCAATTCCATTTCTTTTAGTGGGGAAGACCATTTCTTTGTAATTTTCCTCAATCAAACACTCATATTTAGTAATGATCTCCTCACCCTTTTGTTTGTAAAACTCATCATGCTTAAACTTTCTTAAGGAATTTGTTTTATATCTATAACAGACATAACCAGAATTTTGAATTCCATAAGTGGATCATATTTATTGAGAAGATAAATAAGAAGAGATTATCATTAGCCTTAAAATCTCCATGTCACAGATATTTAATGTATTACAGAGAAAGTAAGTCACAAGGGCTTCAGTAGAAAAGGAAGCTTCCTTCAGCTAGTTCTAAGCTGCTCTCAAGTTCTTGTCCTTCCTTTGTGAATGTAATAAAATGTATTTTTCTTGTTAGTCGTATGATATGGCAGCAGTGCTGATTGTAGTCCTGAAAGACACAATCCTGAATTGTATTACTATTAGAGTAATCTCAAATTCCCTTTTAAAAATGTAAATAGATATCTTTTAAAGAATTTTTAAAATTATTTTTTCCAGAAATATATTTTTGGGATCCTGATCTTTCAAGATTTCAACATTTGGGATTATAGTACTTGAGATTGTGGTTTTTATGTTATGACACAAACCCGTATACAGTTGACCCATTAAAAAACACAAGATGGAACTGCCTAGGTACACCTACAAGAAGATTTTAAAATAAATGCAGTTGTTCCTTTTGATCAGTAGGTTCTGCATCTGCATCCAAACATGGACCAAAATATAGTATTGCCTTTCTGCATATATGGAGGACCAACTTTTCCTATTTGCAGGTTCCATATCATCCACTGTGAGGCTTAAATATGCTCAGATTTTGGTATCTCCTGGGGTCCTGGAACCAATTCCCCTCAGATAGAGGGGGCAACAGTAGTAGAAAGTCTTTAGATTGAACAAGAGCAACAGCAATAAAAACTGAATTTAAAGTCCTACTCTGCCCCCCACTGTTTTGGGAAATTTACTCACCTCTTGAAGCCTCAGAGGCTTCATTGTACAACACAGATCATGTCCTTATCTTACAGGATTGCTGTGAAGATTTAATTCTCTCACGTGGAGTCATTCGTGATTGTCATCTCTCCGGCATTCCTCACATCTGTCCTATCAGGAATCTCTTTATTTAAAACATATAAATAAGTCTACTTTACTCATCTTCCTTCTACCACTCAGCCCAAATAACTTGTTATGGCTCACGGTGATGCCACCATGATTCTCAACTGTGCTCCTAGCTTTCTTTCTTCCTTCTCTATAGGATTTCCTACAAACACACATCCAAAATATTTTTCTTTCACAAACTTATGAATTATATTCTATCCTTTCCTTGCTGAACACCCACCAATGGTTGTGCATTGACCTTAGTAAAAGTGTAAACCCCTTAATGTGGTCTTCTAGGCCCATGATCTTACTCTTACCATTATGGCTCTTGAATCACTATTCTCTGGTAATATTGTCCTTCTTTTTGCTCTTCAAACATGCCCAGGCAATGCAGTGTTCTTTGACTGAAATGTAAACTCTGGTCATTTATACGTTTGCCCAAATATTTTTCCTCAGTAGGCCGATTATTGCTCACCCTGAACTTGACATTCTAGTCACTCTCCACCATAGAACCCAGATTCATTTTCTTCACAGTACTTCTCAGTATCTGAAAATACCTTGCTGATTCATTTTGTTTATATACTGGTGTCTGTACCCCCATCCCAAAATGTGAAATTTTATTCTTTAAGAATATTTTATGGATATTGATTTCGGGCAATCATCATGACACAATGAGACTGGCACAGCGGATTGACCTGGAACTCAATCAAGCCACGGGTCCTTTGAAAGGACTGGCATGGATTCCAAGATAAAAACTTTAAAGACAATGTAAACCTGGGGCAGTTGCTGACTATTTTGGCAACCACGTATAGTGCCAGAAATGGGTAAAAAGACAACAAAAGGGAAAGCAGAACTGAGAGACTGAAAGGCATAATCTGTGTATTATCATTTGAAGCACTGTATTCAGACACTATTAGAGGCAATTCTACTTCTGGATTTCCACTTTGTGTGAACCAGTAATCCCCCTCTATTGCTTTAGCTAGTTTGGATTGAGTTTATATCATTAGTAACAAAGTGAAAGCTTATTATTTCCACAAATGTCATGTAAAGACTGGCTAAAAGAGTTATCATTTTTGACTGGTAAGACTAGAATAGCCCAGCTGCAGTCATAGGCAGAATATTTGTTATGTTGGAGAATGCTCTAATTTTTAAAAATTGCATGGCTCCTACCACCCACTCTTCTCCAAAAATTCCAGCTTTTATAAATAGTAGATACAGTTGTTTTTAGATTAAGATTTTAAATGTTAGATTCTCCTTTATCTTGTACAAGACAACATGACATTCATGCTCCTTAAGAAGAGAATTACAAGAAAAATATTCTGCATTAATTAAAGATGCAAATGCAGATATTTTTAGAAGATCCCATTTTTTCTTTTCTTGTAATTCTTTGCAGACAAGTGAGTAAATACCATTTTGTAGGAATTCGTTAAACCATATTTTTCTATTTCACCAGGCTATCACTAAGAATGTTTAAAATATACATGAAGCAAATGCGCATGGAATATCTTATTACCTATGTTTAATTCATGTCATACAGTAAATTAAAAAGTAATACAGGTCTTGTACATATTTTAAAATTTAGAGAGGAATTTAATCTAGAAGTCTCTAAAAACAAATAGTAAATAAGCATTTTTCCCCCTATTGCTGTTTAGGGCTAGCAAGAGCCTACATATTGATATTAATAATGAAGAGTTTAGATTATGAACAAGACACTGAGGGAAATTTTGTGTATAAAATGATGTGTTACAAAATATTCTTTTTGCATCATGTCATGTTCAGAAATTCCAAAGATTAAAGAAATATGAGAATCGGAGAAAGAGGGTTGACACTGCTACATATACAGTCTGACCTCCAACAGCACGCTAGAGAGAATAAGCAATAAACTGACAGGAGAAGTAAGAAAGTCATGACACCTATACATAAAAAATAATTAATTATGTTTCTGAATAAAATCATGTCAAATGTATCTGCACTTAGTTGGCTTCCTCCAGAAGGAGTGGGAGTGATTTGATGGAGAAATGATTGTCTAGGAAACACCAGTAGGAGTACTGCACTTTACTTCCCTCCCATAGCCCCAGGAAAAACGAGACAGAGAAAGGATGAAAGGGAATGAAATCAATAAAGTGTGTGTTATTAAATGAGTTATCCCTGTGGATAACTGGATCTTAATATTTTTGGAAAAACCTGGAAAAAAGTTAGAGTTGTTCCACTGAAGAAGCGGGGGAACTAAGGTACTTACATACCGACTCCAGTCAGTCATCATTTCAGGATGTGGGGGTGAGGGGAGGGCAGTCATTCCCTGGCATTTCAGGCTGGCTGTGCATGTGAGCTCCTGCCTTAGAGAACCTTTCATTTAAAAATTCAAGCACTAGCAGCTGGAGACAGGTCGGAGTGCAGCAAGACAGTAACAGTTAGAGGAGTTGGAGCAGGCATTGGCATAATTTACTCTCATCTTCCTTGACTAACCAGGGTGGTGGTGGGGGATACAAAATGCTAGAATGACCCATGAGTTATCCTGTAATAGAATTAATTAATGCTGACTTCCCCACATCCTGCTGATACTCTCCGGGTATATGTAATTTTAAGCCTTCAGAATATTTAAAATAAAAAGCAGAATTTCCACTTGAGATTACTTCTCATTCTTATTTCTGATACAAACAATCCTGCTTTGAAGCACAAGTAAATAAATAGAATAAATGAGTGGGAAAATACCCATGAGGCAAATGTCCTCCATGCTCTAGTCAAGGTTTACGACTCCATTGGCACCTCCTATCATTCTTTCCTTTCACAATATAATACCATGATCCTAGAATCCTCCAATACAATCTTCACTATTTTGTCCTATTCTTTCTATAATTTGGCATGCTACTCTACCAGTAAATTTTATTAAGTAAAAAGTCTAATTTTGTCCCGTCTCCTCTCCCAGGAACACACGGTCTCCAAAGCTGTGCGCACACAGTCCGTCAGCTGCACAGTGAACCTATTCTCTGCCTGCTTTCCCTCTTCTGAAAAATGTGTCGTGTATACCAATTATACCAAATTCCAAAAGTACTTCTAAGTACTACGTACAAACAGTGAAAACTCAAAGCTTATAGTTTCTTGGTTTAGACAGCATGAGTGTAACAGACAGCTCTTCTTTCCAGAGTAACTGAGTCTAAGTAGCCAGGAAGAAAACACAGAGCCTATTATACTTTTAATGGTTCCACAAGGAGATAAAGGAAATGTTGAAAAGAAAATTACATGATTAGAGAAGTGTTAATGAAATGCAGATATAAAAAATCAGGAAACAACAGGTGTTGGAGAGGATGTGGAGAAATAGGAACACTTTTACACTGTTGGTGGGACTGTAAACTAGTTCAACCATTATGGAAAACAGTATGGCAATTCCTCAAAGATCTAGAACTAGATGTACCATATGACCCAGCCATCCCACTACTGGGTATATACCCAAAGGATTATAAATTATGCTACTACAAAGACACATGCACACGTATGTTTATTGTGGCACTATTCACAATAGCAAAGACTTGGAATCAACCCAAATGTCCATCAGTGACAGACTGGATTAAGAAAATGTGGCACATATACACCATGGAATACTATGCAGCCATAAAAAAGGATGAGTTTGCGTCCTCTGTAGGGACATGGATGCAGCTGGAAACCATCATTCTTAGCAAACTATCACAAGAAGAGAAAACCAAACACCGCATGTTCTCACTCATAGGTGGGAACTGAACAATGAGCTCACTTGGACTCGGGAAGGGGAACATCACACAATGGGGCCTATCATGGGGAGGGGGGAGGGGGGAGGGATTGCATTGGGGAGTTATACCTGATATAAATGATGAATTGATGGGTGCTGACGAGTTGATGGGTGCAGCACACCAACATGGCACATGTATACATATGTAACAAACCTGCACGTTATGCACATGTACCCTAGAACTTAAAGTATAATAAAAAAAAAAAAATTCCCAACATATTAAACCACTGTAGGGTTCTGTAATATTTTTTTTTTCACCCAGAGATATAAATTTCCAAAATTTTAAAGAAGGATACCATGGAATAGGAGAGCACAGGTGTATGTTAGGTGATTGTAAAATGTTTTTCTTCTGAGAATGAAAATATGTTCTTGACAAACCTGATTATGGAATTCTCCCCATATTTTACAAAAGATGTTAAGCTTTGGTTTTATACGTTCCCTTACTTTGTGCCATTCTAAAATACCTTAAGCTAATCTTGTATACTTCCTTCCCTAGTCTTAGAATAAGCAATTTCTTCAAGGATTCTGATAATATGGATTAGAGAAAGGTGGTAGAAACAGAAATTTGGGCTTTACTTGTGCTGATTTTGGATGACAAAGCAAGGAAATATGTATATACATATCTCTTTGTGTAACCACTTTTATTTATATTAAGCTAAACATGACTTCATACCAATGTCTCCATTGTAATGCATTTCTACATAGATCTTTCTAACCTCCTCCCCTTGACTGTAACTTCCCACTCCAACAAGAAGAAACACAAGAAACCTGATTCCATCTTTCCTCAAATATTTACTTAATTGTTCAATTCCAGTATACATATATAATGGTATGAGAATTATTAAACCATACCTCTGTAGGAAACCCTTTTCAACTAGGGTACAGTGTTTACTCATGGTTTCTTTTGCCATTGATCTTACAGACTCCATTCCTTTCAAAAGTTACCTAGGTCACCATCTTTTTCCCCATCTTCCTCATTGAGGTTGTTTTATATATTTGTAACACAGTTACATTCTCTTGTCAGAACGTATGTTCTTTCCCGAGATCACCCAATCTCCTAAATGATTTTTTAAAATTGCATATATTATGGTTTATGCTGTAAAGTTTTAGGAGTTTTAACAAATGCACAGTATCATGTATCTATTATTATAATATCATACAAAACAGTTTCATACACTGAAAAAACTTGCCGGAGTTTCACTCATTCGACCCTCTCCCCAAATCTCTGGTAATTACTGATCATTTTAATACATCTAGACTTTTGATTGTTTCAGAATGTCATATCATTTGAATCCTATGATATGTGGCCTCCACAGACTGGATTTGTTTGCTTATAAGCTTTGTTCTTCTATCTATATATCTAACTCCTTTTGTATTTGCACACATGGTATTTAGATTCTTCACTAATGCTGACAAAATTAGGTGCCCATAAGGAGTTATACCATCTAAAACAATATTCAATAGATTGACAGGCATTATTCTAAACTAGTAGGCTACCCTGGTGAACTTTTAAAGGAAAAGGAGGGAAGAAAGCAAGGATATATATATATATTCGTGTGTATATATGTGTGTACATATATGTATATATGTATGTGTGTATATATATTATATATAATATTGTATATATAATATATATATAATATTGCATATATATACACACACACACACATACATAGAGCGAGAGAACTTAATAAATATTAAAATGAAGCCGGGCTGCATAATTCAAACATGGACCACCTCCAACTCTCACTAGCATGAAAAATTTGTTTGTTCTCATGTTAGTACATGAATAAAAATATTCCCTGGTATTACAGTATGATCACATGTTTCTATCTTTCATTAAAATCCTACTGATTAGCTTAGCAGAAAAATTATTTCAACTGCGATGCTATCTATTACAAAATACATGAGCACTATGTGCTAAAGATAAAGCTGGGGGCAGGGGTTGAAAACAAGCTATTACTAGTGCAGTCTGACTTTTCCTGTAGATAAAAACGGTATCTTGCATAGAAAGAGTGATCTCCAGTATCCATATAATCATATGTGATTGACATTTCTGAAATCTCATTATTAGCATCACTTTATAATAACTCTTACTAAGTTTATGTTTGAAGATGGTGGCATTTCCCTCCTATTCCAAAAAATCATACAAAGGCAAAAAGGAGAATTAAAAATATAAAATTATTCTCCATTTTTATAAAAGTAGGAGAAAGCTAAACATTACAAAGTAAATGGGTGTAATGGCTACTAAAAAAAGTAAAGATTGATTAGAGTAGGGTAGATGAAAGCAGAGAAAGAAAGCCATGGTTCCAAATCACAGCAAAACACAGAAAATATACTTCTTAAAAGTGAGAAGCACGTCATGGGGAGTAAAACTTAAATCCTTTTTGCAGTAAAAGAACATAGAGGTTAGCAATAAGAGATTTTCTAGAAAAGGTTTTGTTTTAAACCTATTCTAGAAGCAAATGATATGAGAATCACCCAGAAAAGCTACTTATAGGAAAAATCCAGAGGCAGAATAGTGAGAAAGAGAAGTTTTGCATTGTTTAAAATTCTACAGCTCTCTGATATTACTGACAAGACAGTAAAAGCTAAGTGAACTCATACAAAACTAGGTTATAAGGAAAATTTCTTTTAGATTAGTCATTGACCTTGATTCCTCCTTCACATAGAACACATGTAAATAATTTATTTAGAAAAAACTTTGCTCCATCACAAATGGGAAATAAAAAGTATACCATTATAAGATCTATACAAAAGTAGTACACAAAAATTATAGAAAAGAAACAACAACAAAAGTGGCAGAATACACTTACGAGAAAATCAGTCAGGAAACAGAAAGATCATATGTTTCATCACGATTTTTTTTAAAGAAACTTTTTGTATTAGTCTTCTACATATAGAGATGCAAAATCAATAGAGGAAGTAAAAGATCAGCTGATAAAGTCCAACAAGAAGTAGAAGAAAACAAAACTCACATAAACAAGGCAAACTTAAATGAATAAAAAGAAAATGAATATTGCTTAAAACACAATAAGAAACATAGGGAATATAAATTACTAAAGTGAATAAAATTATATAGAATTATTAATAATTCTAAAAATTATTAAACTATAATAAGACAGTTTCTGAGTGTTTGGGGAGAGTGTGAAGGAGCTCTTCACACTCTCCCCAAACACAAGTGACGAAAATTATTTTTAAAAACGAGCAAACAATCATTTGCAGCCCCAGGTAATTGTCCTAAGGCATATAGAAATTTAAGAAACATTGATTCAAGAACTCTATTAAATCTCTGCAAGAATAGAAGATTTTGCATCACTTGAGCAGCAGCATTTTCACCCCTTACTCTATCTCATCATAACAGAAGTTCCACTCTGATGGGTGTGGCTGAGCAAACAGGGTTCTCCCAGTTCCCAGTCAAGGGTCAACATATATCCTCAGAAGGGGAAGACCACCAGCATGTCTCATACCCTCCCCTCAGCTCTGTACTGAAGAGACACAGGAGAGCACACTTGGGAAGCTGGAGGCTTTCTTCCTCTACCAGCCTCCACTCATAGGATGGAGGCTCCATTTTAGGTAAGGCAGGCCAAGAATACTGGGAACCAGATCGCCCTTACCCCAGCTGACTCACAGAAGAAGTTCCCCTGTTGGGGAAAGGAAGCCAGGAAGGCCAATGATTACCCGCCCCCCACCCCCACCCCACCCGGTGCATTGCCTCAGTCCAAGAGAAGCTTTGGAGCAGCAGGACAGAGATCATGCCTAGTAAGAGAGGGAGGTCATAAGAACAAAGAGCTCCAGAGCTCTCCCAAGAAAACTGACTTAATTGTCTCCAAGGGACAGTTTTCCAGAGATTTTTCATTTTGTTAATTAAAATAATTTCCCTAGAGTGTGGAAATAATTAGGCCCAAAAGAACTTCAAAAACAATGATGAAGGGTTTATTGTGTTAGGTAGTAGAAATCGGAGGTAGTCATACAGGGATACTATTGTTTATTAGGGGACAAAATAGAATTAGGAATTGGCTAATTTTGTTAGGAAAAACGAAGTTGAGGATCAGTGGGAGACTGTAAGCATCACCTGTGAAACTCTGATATTTATTCTAATTCATCTTAAATATCTAATCTGAGTATACAGTATTTTATGACAAAAGACTATTTCTCACTATGAATAGTCCAAATGGTTTCTCCTGGCAAGTAGCTTTATATAAATGGTGAATTTGGGGACTGAGGCACCTTTCATACGTGAGTTTCTCTGTCTTCAACTTATAGCTACCAGAGTTACCAAAGAGTGGGAGGAAGTATGGAGACATGGAGGATCCAACTTTGAAAGGTTCCTAAGAGCCCACCCAGGAAGTGAAGAAATTTACTTTGCTCACATTCCATTGTCTGGAACTCAGTAGACTGTTCACACCTAACTTCAAGGGACGCTGGGATATGAAATTTAGAGAGAACAGGCTGGTTATTGATTAGCAGTCTGCTACAAGAATTGAAGCACCACAACATAATCAGTACAATAGGACCTAAAGCAGAGAGGTGACAGCATGAAGGCTTTGGTTGCCATTGAGACACGGATGAAGAAGGAGAGAAATATAGGCTTAAAGATCAAGTGGACAAGCACTTTGCCTCCTTCACAACTTGACCATAGACAGATACCTAAAGACATGTTGGAAAGCCTCAGCTGATACCACACAGATAAATGTGGGAATCATTTTTCTTCCCATTATGGCACACACATCAAGCATGATATAGCATGGTCTACATGCAGACATGGCCTTCCACAAACTCTAAGATCCTCCTAAAGCATGTTTTTATATCTTTATATGACTTTGGAAAATCACTGTGAGTTGACAGTTGGTAGAAAAGTTTTGCAAAGAAGTTGATGAAAGTATCATTTTCACGTAGAAGGTAATTTAGAATTCTCAGACAAAAACATCAGATGAAGATTTGAAGAAAGGAGGTCGCTTTCTGAGAAACTAGGAATTTTCTAGGAGAGGTAAAAGTAATTAAGTTTTATTAAAGAAACAGATTTTAAAATTATTTAAAAGAATGAAAGGAGCAGTTTCTTCTGTGATTTTGGTGTATTGGATTTTATTTTTTTAAGTCGGTTCTCTGTCGAAAACAATTACGTCATGCTACAGAAAATAATTATTAATGTTTTTGAATTTTTCCTCAGTGCACTTTTTTTCTCAATGGTATGACTAACTTTTCTTGTTATTAAAAGATCTGAATTTGTTGAATGATAGTTTAATGTTATTAACATAAATATTCCAAAGAATATTCTTACTCTCATAATAAACTTTGATAAGAAGTATCAAGAGAAATAAGTGAAGAGCATCAAATAATAATAATTAACAAGTTAGCAACGTGAAAGAGGACATTTTCTTTGACATAAAGGAGGAAGTTTCATAATTAAAAGTCCAACCATTCAGCTGACAGAGATTAAATTTTTATGCAGTCACTTCTCTACTCTTATTTATTATAAATCATGAATGCTAATAAGGGAATTCAATTCTTTATAAAACACTATGAAAAATAACTTTAGCTTGCTAATTCGATCTAAACTTTAGATAGTCTTTGCAACTCATAAGGATAGATTTATTCTATCTTTACTTTAAAGTAAAATGGTCAAATTTAATGAAGACATAACTTGTAGAGATTTTGCTCTAAAGTGACTGATACTATTAAAATTGGCTCGTGAAATTTTCAAGCATTATTTATAAAGCTATACATGGAGGAATTCTTGCTTTAAAACTGGGCAATCACCAGGCCAGTGGGTTAAATCAAATCTGCTCACAGTACAGATACCGAAATGAAACTGAAATGTGTTTCCTTGGAATATTGCACACCTCATTTCATTCAGTAGGTCTGATAATTTTCCATGGGGAGAAAGGAAGGGAACATAACCTTCCTCCCATTGCGTCATAGCTCAAGGTTCAAAAGAGGAAGTTTAACGTTCGGTGTTTAGAAAGTCCTGCCCAACAGCATTTCTCAATTCCAGTGGTTGGGTGTCAGATCAATTCTGAGCAGTCCTAAAAGAAGTAGAAAGCAGTGTTCTTCAGAGATCTGTTGTATCCTTTAAGGAAAGGCAACACTGTCCCTTCTTTCTCTCCAGTGTTCCTGATCTCCCATTGTTCACAAGATGACAAGAAAAAAATGACTTATCTCTGTATAGGAAGAACATGAATCCAGATAGCAGGAAAGCTTCTAAGTGCCTCAGCAAATGTCTAGAAATCTGCCTGCTTCTACCACTGCAGTTTGCAATGCCAAACTCATCTTCCATCGCTGGTTAGGATGCCACCTCTTAGAGTATTCCAGCAACTGAATCTGAGCCTCAGGGAACCAACAAAGAAAAATAGCAGTACATCTATGGGTGCTGCGCAGCTTGATAGAGGAAGATCAGTCAGAAAACATATGGTATAAAATACAACTTTTGGACAATCCAGGCAATGTTTTTAATTTAAAAGGGGAAAAGAGGCATTTAAGCAAAATCAAGTATACCATGATCACACAGGAAACAGAGCCTTTCTGGATCTTAAATAAAAACACAAGTTCCCAAATAATTCAATAAAGAACAGCATAATCACTTGAAAGACAATCTGGACTATCAAGTGAAAATATAACATTTTACAACAAAGAGAAAACTATTCAGATATAGAAAACAAGAGAAGAGGTAAGCAAGTGAAAGAATCAATCCAGGAGATCTAACTTGTAAACAATAACAGATGTGGAAACTGGAGGAGAATCAATATTGTGTGGAAAATTGTGGAGAACTTCAAAATCAACAAGAGAAAAAAATGGAATATGTAACAATCAATAAAATCTAAAATGATAAAAGTGAATAAAAAACTACAATTCAAAATAAATATTAAACTCAAAGTAAGGAAGGAAAAAATACAATAAGTCATAGTAGGCATTATCCTAAATGTGAAAGGTCTGAATTCTTCAATTAAAATAGAAACATAATTGGATTGTGTTTAAGAACACACACACACAGACACATCCACCCACCCACACGGTTATTTGATGTTTAAAAAAATACTTAAAACAAAGGGATAGAGAGAAAATGCAAATAGAAATAAAGTAGCATCAGACAAGGTAGAATTTAAGGTTCTACCTTAAAGAATAGAGGAATGTGAAACTGAAGAATAATAATAAAAATCACAACCTATAAAAAATATAAAACACTCATAAAACTGTGTACCAAATGAAGTACCAAATGAAATACGTGATCCAAAAACTATTACAAATGTAAGAAGAAATTGATTAGAATTACAGTAGGAGACTAAAATATCTCTCTTCCTATCTTGGACATATCTAGTACACAAAAATCAATAACAGTACATAAAAATTGAATTTTTTAAAATTAACAATTTTGGACACACACGTGCACAGGTATAAAAGCTTAGATTTCTCAAATGGAGTATAATTTTTGTCTTATGTCTGTGAAATACTTACAAAAGAAACTTTATATTCTTGGCCACATAGAAACTACACAAATTTGAAAGTGGAAAGTTACATGCTAAGTCCTATGAATCCGATAAAATCAATATAAATCAATATAAATCAAGTATAAATCCAATAAAATCAAGTATAAATAGCAAAACATGACCAAAGCTTAGTTCATTAGAAATTAAGAAACAGACCTCTATGAAATCCATGAATCTAAAAGAAAATCAATAGAAAATTGCAAAATACCTTAAAGTTATTGAAAAGAGAATGCTTCAGACTGACAACTTATGAGACACAGTAAAAACTGCTTAAAAATTGTGTAGTATTTAGTTCTTTTACTACTAAAAAGACTTAAAATGAAGAAAATTAATTATACATGAGTAAGAAAAACTTAACAAAATTGAAATACTCTTGATTAAAAGGATTAACACCTGAAATTAATGAAGCAGAAAGTAAATAGCCAAAATTAGTAGAAAGAAATAATTCAAAAGCTGTTTTTCCGTAATGACAAATAAAACAGCTAAACCTTGTATTATTCCAACAAGAGAAAAGAGAGGGAGAGATACAAAATTAAGAGAAAGGAAACAAAGGCTCAGAAAAGGTGAAATTAAAGTAATACTTGTGACTCTATAGCAATACATTTAAAAATTTTAAATAAATGAATAATTCCTAATAAAAATTTAATTTGTCAAAACTAAAAATCCCCAGAAATTGAAAAATTGAGCAGGTTAATTAACATAAAATAATTGGTCATTTCTGTTAGGTTACATAGAGCTTACAAAAGAAGAACGATACGGCATACTGTCTGAAGAGCTCTGGCTTCGGGAATTTAGAGATGGTCTGCTATAGCTGTCTGTCCTGTAAACAAGTAGTACGCAGCTTAACTGAGTATGGGAAAGCCACAGACCCCAGAATTCTAGGCAAAGCCAATGATGATTGAAGCTCTTCAAGAGAAATCTTATTGAAGTGACTAAACAAATGCAAAAGTAAGTGCCAACTGTGTTTTATGTATGTTTATGTGAGACTAAGGAGCTATTCAACTGCTAATCTAAATCTACATTTGTTTAATTTTTAAAAGAACTTACTTTGATACTGGTGGGAGGTGATTGTTATAATCATATGAAGAGGACTGACTTAATAGTTTACATTGGGTACATAAGAGCACGTTAATATTTCTCTGAGTCATGTCCTGTCTTCACCTGAATAAAACTGCACATCAATCATGGAACACAATGTCATCTAAATACTCTTATCCGTTATTGCAATGGAATAATGAAGCACAGCATGCAAAGCTTTAAACATACATTCCTAGATTGGTGCCACACTCAAAACAGAAATGTTATTTAGAGGTTTGTAATTTGTCTTACTAAGAATCTAACTTGAATAGCTAGCTATTCAGTGCCTCCGAGTCACTAAGCAGCCATTCCATTAATAGTAGTTCAACACTAAAAGTGAAGAAAGGATGTGGTCTTTACTAACTCTGTAACAATATATTCTAAGCAAAGAAAACAAATTTTAAAAATATACACTGTGCAGAAAAAATGCAGTACACATTTTCAGGGATATCAACATGCAACAGTGTATATTTTGATTTATTTGTTGTCATATTCAATTTTGGTAAATACTTGCTAATGTTTATCTCCACTATTTAAAATATATTTCATTTACCACATATATATATATATCTTATGTGTTAATTAGTACTGATTTTTTCCTGTGAGATGTACAGTATAAAACATGTAAACCAAAATAGATATTAAAAAGGGATATGATAAAAAAAAAAAAAAGCCTGGTGTTTCAGGGCCTTAATATGTACACATACCCTACTTAGAGACCACATTGCTTGAATATTGGGAAAAACAGTTTCTATTCTTGATAGAAAGCCTTGAGAAATGCATGAGAAGAAGTTCATTAAGCAAAAATGTCCTTGATAGAAATAAAGTAAGCTACATAATTTTCTTAAAAAACACCTCAGGTCTACCTATTGGCTTAGATAAATATAAACACCAGGAGAACCATCGTAAAGCTATTGCCTTACAAAAAAATTAATGTATATCCTTGGGAAATATTTACTACCTTAATTTTCACCATCTTGTTACTCACTCAGAGTGGGAAATCTCTGAATACTAGACAAGATTAAAGAGAGGGCTAAACCTAGCGGAAGAAATTTTGCACGCTTTATATAACCTTTTTTAGTCTGTGTCTGTTAGATACCTGAATAGGCCTACATTGTGTTATATTATAGAGTACATTCCAGAGTGATAGAGTCACGTTTGAGTTTTTTCTCATTCTCTTTTTACTTTCATGGCTTGTTATTGACATGTTCAGCCTAAATTTGGGATATGTTAAAGTACCATATGCTGTAGCTCTTTTCAGTAGGCAGTTGAATATAAAGAATTGGGATGAGAAAGGAGAATCTGTCTAGACATATTGACTGGCCATGGTTGGCTTTGTTATGAGGACAGTGGAAGGGATGGAATGGAAAGATACTAGAAAGTCCAATGGTATATATTATGGGTATATTTTTCTTCTTTCTACTTTCCCATATTGCCTACAATAATCATACTTTATTATAAGATAAAATAGTATGAAATTTAATTTTAAAAACATCTTGTTCTAAAATTACTGCATTTAAGTACTCTATGTTAATTTTAAAGCAACTTTCAATAATTATCTGTATGTCTTTTCCATCAATACCTTTATTTATGCTTCAAACATTTTTTGACACGATAATTATATGAATATGCTTTTTTAATGTACCACCATTATTATGCTTCAATTATTAAACAATATTCTGTTCCTCTTCTGGTGCAGAAGTGGAAATTATCTATCTATTTTAGTTATATAAGATTCTTGGCCCTGAAAATTTCACTTCAAAGTATCTATACTGATGCATGTAGTCTGATGAATTATTCAAATCTAAAATATTGGCCACCTCTTATGCAAGAAATTTTCCACACAAAAGTAATTTGCCCAACATAGAAAAACATTCAACAGTATTTAAAGATGAAAGGTAATTTATCTTGCTTTCACATGCAAAAACAATATAACATCCAGATGTGACAATTTCACTTAATCTTCTATTTTAATATACATATATAGTTAACTATTTTAAAGGTTGATTAGTGGAAGCAAAAATGATCTTTATCATAATTTTCTTCACATCTTATAGTTTCTATAAAATGATAAATCTTATTTAGGCTAATGCAATTTAGACATGGTGATATATCAGAAATAATCATAGAGTTAGATTGATTTTACTTTTTAAATAATCCTACCAATCACATAAGAGGAATATAATCTGTAAATAGGAATCATCATTAAGGTTCTGATACCCAGCAATGATAAAGTTATCTTAATAAATGGAAACAAAATTTAAAAAGATAGACACTTCAGTTATTATTTACCAACCAATAACTAAATATACAAAAAAAACTTTACCCCAGGTATCCCTTTTTTAAAATGTGTATTTTTAAGTACCACATTGTAACAAGTAGTTCCTACTGTGGTCTTTATCTTTCCATAGCTTAGGCTTCAAAAAAAATATCTATTACATCTTTGAACTCATGTTAATTGCTATGTCCAAAAAAAAACTGGAGGTAATTTCTAATCACGTCAGTATAATGAGGGTATACGAAATCACCTTATATTTACCGCTTATACAGTCATAAAGGGCTTTTTGCAGACAAGTAGGTTAAAACATACAATTTCTGTTTGAATTATTCTTGTTAGTTTGCACAGTGGCATTATGACAACCCAGGCAGCAATTAGATCAGCCACTGAAGTGGTCCTGAAGCAGCCACACTTGCTGGCTCATCTATTCTATGCACTGCCTCTTTGGCAACCTAGACAGATTGGATATATGACTATGGATACAAAAGCTTGTTGACTACATGAAATTTAGGCCTCTGTGATTCCTCCACATATAAAGACTATTACTTTGAGTGATTTTTAAACTTCAATTTTAAGTTTTCAGTGAAAGTAAACCACTATTAGGATATGGCATATCTCCATGGTCTATTTTCTTAATGAATATGAAAGAAATCTCCTTGGAAGTTGTAGCCCAGATAGCATACCCTTTAAATTAATTCAGGTTTCTAAGTTTTCCATTTTAGTATTCAGAAACATTATCTTAACATAGATGTTACTTTTGCATGTTTTCTAGTGTGAAAACTATAGAATATGATATTAGCTCAGTGAATAGACAAGCTAGTAGTCTATTTCAAAAATTCAGAAGAAATACTTGATCAAACAATGACAATACTTTGCAATGAAAGTAGAATGTTGTGCTGCTCTGTTTTAAAAGTTAGTTAAAAATATGGATATGAAAATACTACCTAGGCATTTGAAGTATTATAAAAACAGAACCAGAAAGTGATGTATTACGATTCCACACACAATAGTATAAGAAGCATAGTTTGTAGAGTTGAATGGAGGAACCACATTTTAAATAATTACCTAGACCTGAGTTAAATTGTGGTTCCTCCAATTATTAACTGTTTGACAAAGAACATGTTATTTCACATCTCATATTCAATTTTCTTGTCTGCAAACTGGGAGGAAGACTGTTTATTTTAAAAACGTGTGAGTTTTACTAAATGAAATAACGTATTTTAAATGCCTAATATACGGCCTGATATATAAAAATGTTGCAAAAAAATCAGTTTCCGGCATAACTTTGCACCATGTTGTATGGTGTTATCTGCTACTTGGTCATTTTCTCAGCTACTGCTTATCCTCTGTTTTGTTGGATACAGTTGTCTTTTGTCGATTGATTCAGCTCACGCTAATTCTCTTATCTGTAGGAGGGAACATGACTTTTCTCTGGGATAACATCTCCAAATGTTATTAGAGGCAGCTACTCAAAAGGTCTAGAGTCCTCAGATCAACTTTGGAATCTCTAGAGGGCTGATTTTTATTTTAGTATTATTATTTTTTTACTTAATTCTCAGCTACCTGCCAAATATCATGGGTATAATGTCCACATCCCCAATGCTTTCACCATTTGGAATGCCACCATGCCTCTGGGCCAAGTGACTTTTTATCCCAATGATAATTCCCTTTTGTCACCCTCCCTTATCCCATTAATTTCAATGAGAAGAAACATGATTGACATCTACCAAACTAAAACTTTCACCACAAACCTCTCTCCTTCTAGGGAAGAGACAATATGCCCCTACAGGAATTTAACAATTTAATTACCTACCCCAGAGGTAAAACTTGATTATAACTTTGAAAGCTGAAGTTTTTCAAAAATGTAAGAAAAATATTAAGATCCAGTTAGCGTGAGCAATGTATGAAATACAGGAAGTGCTCAGGTCTATAATAAATCAAATATTAAACACTTCTTGTTTTCACACCCAAGCATCCATTGACAATGTGATCTTATTTTAACATTGGTCTTGCTCTTTAGATTACAATTAAAAAAAAAAAAAAAGTTCAAGATAGAATAGTGAATTGTTATCTAAAGTTTTTCTGAATATTTGTGTCTTAAAGAATGGACCTTAGTATTTACGCAGTTTTCTTATTTGTTTTCACACCTAGAAATTAGTGAGTTTCACTTAACACAGTTATACAAATTAAAATAATTTCCATGGCAAAGATGAATCACAATGTTTCGTCAATTGATTATCTGATTATGAATATTCTAAGGATTATATTATTAAAATGTTTCTCAATTCATTC
This sequence comes from Piliocolobus tephrosceles, assembly GCF_002776525.5. Taxonomy (NCBI): domain Eukaryota; kingdom Metazoa; phylum Chordata; class Mammalia; order Primates; family Cercopithecidae; genus Piliocolobus; species Piliocolobus tephrosceles. The sequence goes on from NC_045437.1 coordinate 169,599,976, forward strand.
TTAATATTTGAAAAGATATGAAAATCTGTAGATATTTCAATAACCTGATAAAAAGCTCAAGATATTTTTAAGCATATTTCTCCATATGCTTCTGGTTTAAACTATATTTCATGAGACAGATCTTTACATTTGTTTATTTTACAATGCCACATGCAAGCAAAACCTTTTTGATCCCTCTACTTTTTGTGTAAGTCAAATAGAGACCAGATGCTCATGTGGACCAGAGCAGACCAGAATAACAGAATAACATTCTGGGTAGACACCTAGATCAGCAACTATGATGGTATGTTATAAAAATCCCCTTGCCTCTCACCTCCAATTCTCCCATAGTTTGTAATTGCTCCAGAGTCCGTATTTAACACTCTATTAACTTTCTCCCTGAAATGCTCCCAGATACCCCATTTACATGGGCTTTTCATCCTTCTCATTTCCCCCCATGCTACCAGTGCCTCCTTCCTGTTATATTTTACTGGGGTTTCTGAATACACACACAAATTGCCTGAAACCAAAAAATTGGTGGCTAGAGGACCACCAATATTCTATTTCTCCTCATAGAGACACTGAAGAGAAGTTCCCACAGTCTAACTGCTTTTCACTCTAAAATCTCAGTGGAGCAATTCTGGGGAATAACATTGTCTACATCTGGATTATGCAAATTGATAGATTATCCCAGACACCTAAATGTCAATGCTTGGTTGTTGGAAATGCGCAGTAATGTGCCAACACATATATTAATAAACATCCTCAAAGTGTGCAGAATCCTGATATATTATTTGAGCTAGGGTGGTAAAATCCATTCACACTGCTATTCCCTTAGTTTATGGCCTGACTTCCTTTTCTTTGAATTATTATATAGCCAACCAACTGCTCCTCCTCCTACCATTTCATTGTTTCCTTCCAACGTTTCTTCCAAGTTGTTACCAGAATCATGTTAACACACAAACCTAAACGTGTTACTCCTCATGAAAGTCCTTTGACTGACCCCTGTATCTACCATACTGGTCTCCAACGTGTTGTGATTGAAATCCAGGGAGTAAGTACCCACCGAGATATGCAAAAAGATAAGAAATTTGATATTCTTCTTAGCATATAGAAAATATAAATATTTACTATTTTTAAATATTTAGCTTTTGATTGGACATGACACGGCCCTACCTGTTTCAACTTTTTCACCTCCTGCCTCATTTTATTGTTTTCCCCACCTTTCTCCATTTTCCTGAATGACTAATATGAATTTACCACATCATTAAATGTCTTCAACCTTTGCACAAACTCTGCTCTTCTATCCACAAGTGAATTCTTACCTATGCTTCGGGAATCAGCTCAAGAAAACTTGTTCCCTAATTAGTCCTCCTAATCAGGCAAGGAGAGTTGATCATATTCTCCTTGAAGATACTGACATACCTTGGACTGCCCTTTTATATGGTACTGAATACACTTTTTATTCAATTATTTTAATTATTTATCATTATAGAGCAATTGCAAATTTATACTTCTTTTTGAGTTACTGGTTTAGTACTTTACATTTCTCTAAGAATTATCCATTTCACCTTTTTTGTGTTCATTAATATGAAAATATTTAAACATTATTTTACCATGTTTTAATATTGCTGCAGAAAATCTGTCTTCTTTACCATTTTTCATATTATTTGTTCATTTTCTCTTTTCTGTTGACTCAATTTTTACCAGAGATTTGTATTTTTTTTTCAGTTTTATTAAAGAACCAACTTTAGGATTTGTTAAGATATTCTGTGCTAGGTTTGTTTTATGTTTTATTAGTTTCTACTCTGGTTGCTACTACATATTTCCTTCTCTTCATAAATTTTTTCTGTTTTTTTCCCTCACTTAATATTGTTGATGCTTAACTTGTAAAATTTTAAGGCTTCTTTACTCGGTCTGTATATTTCTTAATATACTGTATATTAAAAAATATACAGTATATTTTCTTAATACTTTTTTACCTGAATTGCACATGTTTTACAGGATATAATTTCATTATCATTCAGTTCTAAGTAGTTTCTAATTTCTGATAGGCCTTTTTTTTCATTAACATATGGAAAATTTAGAGTGTGTTTTTACATTCCTCAATAATAGGGTTTTTGGGGATTTTTAAGTTATCTTTTCTTATGAGTTAGAACGTGGTTAGTTCAACAGTGATTATGAAATTCATTGAGCTGCTTTATCATTTTGTATGTGGTCATTGTAAATGTTCTAAATGTTGAAAAAAAATCCATATACTCTTATTGCTGAACGTAATCGAACTCCATATTTTGTTGCTCAAATCTCCCATATTCTTACTGATTTACTATCTACTTGATCTATAAGTTAGTGAGTCAGTTGTGCTAAAAACCTTATATACTTATAGAGATTTGATATTATTTTTAAGTGCTACTAATATTTATTTTATATAGAATAGAACTTGTATATAGCATTTTAGGGCTTTTATAACTTCCTGGTGAATTGGTCCCTCTTCTAGTGACAATTTTTATCTCCAAGAATAACTATCTTTGTTAGTAATACTATTCTCTGTTTTCTGTCTTAAAGATAACTTTGACTGCTATTTACACAGCATATAAGCTGCTTTTCATTAGCATTGCTCTTAATTGTTTTATTAATTTTCAACTGTTCTGCATATTGTGTCTCTTGTAATCACATATAGTAGGCTGTTCTTCTTTTTAATCTAAAATAGCCAGAATTTATTCCCTTAAATTGCTATAACTAGTGATGTATTTTACTTAATTTTTCTTGTTGTTCTCTCATATGTAACAATGCTTTAATAATTTCAGGAGCCCAGAATTATCAAAGTACAATAATTTCCTCCTGGATTATTGACTTCAAGATTTTAGTTCTATATCATTTTTTAACTTCACAAATTAAATATTATTTTAGTTGTTTTACATAGTCAATGTTAGTTTAAATATGAGTTTTCATACTATTTTAAATATATTTAACACTATTTTACCCACCATTTCTTCTTGCTTTTTAGAACTTCCCCTTCTGAGTCCAATTTCCTACCTCTTGAAGTATAACCTTTGTAAGCTATTTTAGGAAAGGCCTAAACACTCTCAGTTGTATTTTTTTTAATCTCTTAATTTATCTTTCATTCTTAGAAGATAGCTTGGAATAACATTCTGGGTTGATGATCATTTTATCTCGCTAATTTAAAGATATTGTAATTTGATGACTAAATATTCTCATTAGAAAAAATGGTATGTGAATACCTATGTTAATTAACTCAATTTAGTCATTCTACAATCTATACCTAATTCAAACATCATGTGTACACCATAAACACATACTACTTTTATCAATTTAAAATATTAGTTTTTTTTAATTTTGAAAAGAGACATAATTTTCTGGCTCCTGGTTTCACTTGTCTCTGTAGAAAATCAGCAGTCAATTTGCCTTTCATCTTTTTGTATATACCAGTTTTCATTGGCTTCTTCTGAGATTTTATTTTTCACTTTGGCTCTGTAGTTTCACTATGGTTTGCTAGTAAGGTTTCTTTATATCACACTTAGGATTAATTGGGTTTCTGGAACCTGTGGACTATGTTATTCTCATATATTGAAAATCTCATATATTATTTTGTAAAATATTTTACTTCTCCCATTATTTATGTTATCTCCTCCTGGAACTCCAACTGGATATAATTTCATCCTTCTTTCCCAACTCAGAATTTATACAAAGTTCCCTAGTGAGTTTTGAAAGAATCATATTCCTTCTTCACATAGCCTGTCTTTATTTTTTATTAACATATTAAACATACTTACTTCCTATTTCTGATAGTTCCAATATTTACATTCTTTGCTGGTCTGCATAATTTTCCATTTGCACTAATCTTACTCCAGTGGTTAGTCATTTATTGTGAGTTCATGTTTACCGAAGATTTATCCAGGTAAAATACAGGCTGGATTTAGAGATTTTTCTTTTAAGAAGACAGGATTTGTTGACAGCATTTATCAGGTCCACTTTTAAGATAAACTTTTAGCTTTTGGTTTTTCATACTAAAAAAGTAGTTTTGATTCTCATTTTTTAAAAATAAAAGCGCATTTGTGGTTAGAAATTTCTACAGGAAAAATTTTTCTAATCTACCCACAGTCAAGATTGATGCATCCATCTTCACCTCTACTTTTTAAAAAAATATAACCAATAGGTCAGGTGCGGTGGCTCACGCCTATAATCCCAGCACTTTGGAAGGTCGGGACAGGCGGATCACAAAGTCAGGATCTCCAGACTGTGCTAGCTAACAGGGTGAAACCCCGTGTCTACTAAAAATACAAAAAAATTAGCCGGAGGTGGTGGTGGGCGCCTGTAGTCCCAGCTACTTGGGAAGCTGAGGCAGGAGAATGGCATGAACCTGGGAGGCGGAGCTTGCAGTGAGCTGAGATGATTGCGCTGCTGCACTCCAGCCTGGGTGACAGGACGAGACTCCATCTTAAAAAAAAAATCTATATATATATACATTTTTGTGTGTATATATATTTATGTATATATATGTGTGTATATGTATATACACACACATATATATATATATATATATATATATATAAAACCAATAAATGTGGTTATCCAGTCTTTCAACCCAGTAATGTCCAGGCCTTGTCTTTTGCATTGCTGCTTTCGTGCCCTTTAAATCATCATTAAGCCACCAGGTATAAACCAACACTCCCCCAAACAATGTCAATCCAGTGTTTATATCTGCCACTCTAGATTTCACTTTCTTGACATTCATGTCATTTCTTGTTGTTTCTACCAAAATCTATGATTTCTTTCACTTTTTTTTCCAGTTCTCTTTGGTCAGAGGAATGTCATGTTCCACAAACACCGTCATGCCATATCATGTGTGTGTGTTCATATTATAAAAAGTATTTAATCAAGAGTTTCTTCACTAAATATCTAGCTCATTATATTAGCATAGATGTCATTGTAGACTTTCTCATGCTTTTTTGGGCTTTCCTGAAAAAATGCTTATGTATCCTTATACACAGATTGAAAATTCTATTTGACACTATTCCTTCTCTGTACCTATATTATTTAGTGCTTCCCTTTTTTTGTAATCATCAAACTTTTCATAACTCTGAATTTAAGGCTGATCCTGACACATAATAAACAATGAAGAATTTCTCATGAGTTGCTAGAACAGGTGACCATTTCATCTGAGTTTCACAGAGCAAAGCCAACATATGCGCTCTTTCTCCTTCAATTTTCTTCATTGCCAAAATTGTGTTAAACTTATGCTTACCTTCTTAATAACATGCTTAACATAGTAAATGATCACAATAGATGGTATATTGATAACTTTCTTTTATTTTTACAACTTTTTTGCCACCTAGAGAAATAAAGTGTCTCAATTTTCTCACTAATGGCAGAGCCATCTGTATTAGGCCATTCTTGCATTGCTATAAAGAAATATCGTTATTCTATTTTGTAAAGAAAAGAGGTTGGCAATTTGTAAAGAAAAGAGGTTTAATTGGCCGACAGTTCTGCATGCTTTACAGGAACCCTGACGATGGCATCTGTTTGGCTTCGAGAGAGGCCTCAGGAAGTTGACAACCATGGTGAAAAGTGGAGTGGGAGCAGGTGCTTTGCATGGTGAAAGCAGGAGCAAGACACAGTGAGATGGTGGAAGTGCCAAAGACTTTAAAATGACCAGATCTCACAAGAACTCACTATCACAAAGATAGCACCAAGCCATGAGTGATCTGCCCCCATGATCTGAACACTTCCCACTGGGCCCCACCTACAGCACTGGGGATTACAGTTCAACATGAAATTTGGGCAGGGACAAATATCCAAACTATCCCACCATCTAAAACACATGGAGACTATATCAGTCAGGGTTGGGTCTGGAAAACAGAAGCCGCACTAGGATATTCTTAGTAAGAGAAATGTAACTCTAAGAATTAAAGGCTTACACAACCATGGAGGCTGGGGGAGTAAAAATTAGGAAGGCTGTTTTAAGGAAAAATGAATGCACAAGAATCCCTCAACAAAACTGCCAGCAATGGTCTTAGTTTCCTGAAACACAGAAATGAACAATTCCCATGTAGAAGAATTGAACCAATTTTCAGCCAGAACCACTGAAAACAATTGATGATTTAATATGCCAGAAATATTGAAACAAATAACTTTCCCAAGGAAGCTTAGCAGCGTCTTGCAAACTCCACATCTATTGTTGCCAGTGTTCCAACCTGCAGCAGCCAGGCTTTTCTTCTCTTTCACCTTCCAAATTTTATGCAAAGCTCACTCATTGCTGAAATCCAACCATACCCTTCTGGTAATGGAGTTTGAAAAATGTAGTTTCCATGCTTTATGCCCTTCAGATACAGAAAAAACCTTAGCAGAGAGGGGATAATAGTGAGTATCATCAGAGAATATTCTACAAGGTGACGCATTGACTTTGCACATATAGGGCAATGCCAGTTACAATATAACACTACTTGCAATTTTTCTAATTTGTGTCCACAGTGCAAAATAGACTTCATGTAGTGAATACTGCAGTGTTCTGCCCAGATCCTTCATTGGACTTGATGTACTGGTGCATGATTATCAGCCTCACCGGCAATTGCTCTCGGCCATAGATCCTTCCCTGTCCAAGTTTAAGCCTCCTTTATAGGGAGCTTTCTATATCTAACTACCTGATAGAGAGATACAAAGACTCAGTGACCTTGCCTCAACCTGTAATACTTTGGCCACCTGTGTAGGATTTTCTGAGGCCAAAGTTTCTATCACAGTGTGAGTCAGTTTCTCCCTCTGCCCAACTCTGCCTTCCTCACATCCTAGAGGTGTATCTCTCTTGAGCCCTCTCAGTTACACATTCTGCTTCCAGCTTTTTATCCAGGTCTCTTTCTAGCAAATCCAACCTAATGTATGTGCTACAAACTTTAATTGGATTGCAAAAAAGTTTGCCATGTTGAAAAAATAGAAGTACAATTATAAAAGTAAGAGTGTATAATTGGAAAGGTAATTTAGTAAACGCATACTGATGGCACAAAAGTGATTATATATCCAAATGGAAGTAATTCCACGCATATTGCTAAAATTGCTTTCAATAAATTGTAAGTACCTAGGAATTTTTTGGAGGAGCTATTTTTAGGTAACTTTTTTTTTTCTCGTCAGTGTAAGTTGCTCACTGTAAGTATTTACAACTCGTTTCTGAGAAATTGTTAGCATGTTTGCTACAGCTTCTTATAACTCTACCAATTTAGTGCTCAGTCATATATATGTGTGTGTATATATGTATATACACTATATATGTGTGTTTGTGTATATATGTATATATACTATATATATACACACACACACATCTTATTATATGGAAAAGTTTCCATAAGTTATCCATAACTGACAAATCTACATTGAGATATATGTCATCAAATTCACCATTGTTAAAGTAGCAGCCAGTTATCAAGCATTTTGCTAGGTGGAAATAAATATATGTATATTCTGGTTTGCTTGGCACAGTCCAAATAAGAGTCAATTAGTGACCGTTAATTATTTTCATGCCTCCCTCTTTATTCTAATGTCCATCCTGGTTTGAAAAATGTATCATATTTTCTCTCTAAATAGATGGCATAATTGTTATTATCTGAGAATTAATTGAGAAGGCCTGACACAACAAATACCGGGTATACTCATTAGTGTGGATTTTTAAATTATGGTCATTACCCTGAAGAAACTCACCGAACAACAGCACTCACTCTCCCCACACCCCATACACATAAAAATCATGCCCACAATATGTGAGTTAAGTTTTCTTGTTATGTTTCTTATTTAAGTGTCTTTGGTTCCAAAAAAAGACACTAACTCAGGTTGTTTTTAAATAAATAAATAAGTGGAATTTACTGTAACTACATGAGTTAGTTCAAGAGTCAAAGGTAGGGCAGGACACATACCAGCACTTTGGGAGGATGAGGTGGGCAGATCACTTGAGCCTAGGAATTTGAGGCCAGCCTGCTCAACATGGCAAAACCCCATCTCTACAATTTTTTTTTTTTAATTAGTGTGGCATGATGATGCACACCTGTAGTCCCAGATTCTCTATTCAGGAAGCTGAGGTGGGAGGATGGCTTGAGCCTGGGAGATGGAGGTTGCAGTGAGCTGTGATCATGTCAAGGCACTCAAGCCTGGGCAACACAGCAAGACCTTGTCTAAAAAAAAAAAAAAATTGGAAAACAAAAACAAAAAACAAAGATAGGCCTCAGAAACAATAGGAATCAATTCAACTCTGAAGATTTGTTAATAATGTAACAGGAATAAGTGGAACATTAGCAGGATGATCCAGCTCCCACAGTGTTTATCTTTCATATATTAGACTATCATTGGTAATGTTCCTACCGCTTGACCAAGACAGTACCTTAAAGAAAACTGATTAAATTTGAATTTAAAGCCTCTCATTTATGCTCTGGCAGTTTTTCTGACAATTGGAAGGCACATATGATAACCAGAGTTCCAGTAGGTATTGTGGACCCTGAGCTGACATAATGAAATAAACGGAGTAAAAACAGAGAAAAAGCTCCTGGTAATGATGAACCCACCATCACACCAGCCTCTGCCATACTATCTCTGGACTATACATCAGAAGAAACTAAGTAGATAGACAGATATATAATTTGCTTAAAACATGGTTATTTTACATTTTTCTTTTACAGGCAGTCAAATTTTATTCATTTGCTATGTTGAAAAGGAGATCTTGAAGCAAAGAAGATGTAAAAAAAAAAACCTTGTGTTTACCCACTTGTGTTCCCAACAAGAGTTATAATATTAGATAGATCAGATTTTAAAAAGAAAGAGACAGGAGAGAAAGCAAAAGGGAAGGAAGGAAAGGGGGGAAGGTGGGTGGGGTGGAAGAAAGGAGGAAGGGAGGGAGAGATGGGGAGAAGAGAAAGAAAGGGAGAAAATACAATGAAATGTTTTTGGTAACATAATGACTCTAGGTTCAAAATATCAAGAGGGAAAAGAGAGTACTTCCAAAAACATTAAGATTCAGAGTTTAAGCAGCAACTGTGAAAGAAAATATGTCAGAGATCTATCTATGCCTTCATTTTCATCTACCATTTTTAAGCTGAATAATTATACATTCTTCTACTTTGAAAACACCTCCTGTGTCAAGAAATGTAAATTAAAAGAACAAATGTTTACACTGGTAGATTGCTAGAAGTTAATTTATAGAGAACCAAAATATTAATTTTAAGAAAAATGAAGTGTAGTGCAACAGTATTAATTTGCAGGGATGCCTGAGGACAGCTGTTTCAAACTGTTAAATTTAGTGGCTTAGCAAGTATTGTAGGAGGACAAATGCCATTTAAAAAAATCCGATGATCCAAAGCAGGCAAAGACAGACTCATAAAATTCATATTCAGTTATCTACAGAGAATCCCCATCTAAAAATAAATTACCTCTGTATTTTAAGCGTCCAATAATATAGAAATCTCCTGGTCTTAAAAGTCAACAATTACATCATATAGTAAACCCAGACTTTAAATTATTTGAAAAGTCTGTGAGCTATCAACTAACACAGGTGTCCAGGAGATGCCACAGAGTAGAGTTTATAACCCTATCTGCTACAGCTTTAGGTGGTCAGACAACCATAAAACTGCAACTGGTACACAGCCCATGTTCTGAAGCTTTCTGGTGAGAGTAAATAATTGTAAAATGAAAAGAGCAGGGCAATCATGTGTGCCCTCTCCCCACTGCACATTTCTTACCCATGCCACAAACCTACCTTAACCAACCTTTCCCCAAAGAAGCAAATGCACTCAGCTATGACTGATCTAGTCACAAGTCCAAGAAAGCCTCCTTGTCCCTAAGGGAAGACTAAAATAATCAAAAGCCTCTTCTCCAATTTTCTGCGCACGATTACCCAGAGACAGCATCTCACAGTCCTTGATACCTAGTTAAACCCCTGTAGATTCACTGTTGGGTTTTCAAAAAAAGGTAAAAACAAATCTCCAGAATCCAAACCCAAAGGAGCTGAAGATGATACTGTTGCATTCTCACTGCTACTTCACCTAGTTTGGGCACTTTTGCTAAGTTCAGTAACATAAAACGAACTCACAGGCTCAGAAAATGAGGTTTGGATTCATGCAGACTTAGAAGTTGGGTTTCTCAACAATCTATATCCTCAGGCAAAGAGTAAACTAAATATTTAAAAGTCATCATCAGTGACTTAAGATTACAAGGAAGCATGTCTTGAATTGGCTTTGGAAAACATCTCCTTTGAGAATTCAGAATATCAGGTCTGCATTCCTGTGGTTTGCAGCTGTGAATTTATAAAAGTTGTGCTATATTACCCAAAAAGAGAAGTTAACAGAAAAAGCTGGCAGCGTTAAAGTCTATCGTTTGGAAGGGTGTGAACATAAAAAGCATCAATGGATTTCCACAAATACCTATATTTATTGGTGTAAATCAATAGGTACAAAACACATAAGTAAATCAGCCACAATAGAGAATCAGCAGACAAAATGAGCATTAGAAGTTGTCCACAGATAATGAAATAATCACATGCCATATAAACAGGTAGAAATAAAGTACTTAACAGCACAGACTCTGCAGTCAAATGACCTAACTTCGATTCTTGTATGACTAACTTTATGACAGTAGAAAAGTTTCTGTGCCTTCATTTCCTTATTAACAAAATATATTAATATGAGTTAATATGTATATGGTGCTAAAATGCCCATGACATGTTAATTTCTATATATTGGGAACTACCATTAAAAATTACTTTAATTAAATTGATTTGAAAAATATCATTAAAAAAACTATAAATTAGACTAAATAAATTTTAACCCAATACAGCTTCAATGAATTGACCTGCTAAATATTTTGAGAAAGATTCCCTCCCTGAGGCATACTGGTCTATAATTTTCATTTCATGTATATTTGTTAGGTTTTGTCATCAGGGTTATACTGCCCTCATAAAACAAGGAAGGAAGTGTTTCTTCCTCCTCTATTTCTGAAAGAGTTTGTGTGATAATAGCATTATTTCTCTCCTTAAATAGTTGATAGAGTTTGTGGCTGAAGCCATCTAGGCTTTGATTTACTTTGTGGGGGAAGTTTTGAATAACAAATTAATATGTAAATATATAATATAGAAATATATACTTATATTTTATATTTTATCTTCTGTCAGCATTAATAAGTAGTATTTTTTAATTTTTTATTTTCTAAGTTGTCAAATTTGTTGGTATAAAGTTGCTCATAATATTATTACTCTTGTGACACTTGTAAGATCTATAATACTACACTGTCTTTCATTGCTGATGTTATTAATTTTTTTCTTGATCAGTCTTCTGGTAGTTTATAGATTTATTAATGTTTTAAAAATCAATTTTTGACTTTGTCACTTTTCTCTATAGTTTTACTGTTTCTAGTTTATTAATACCTTCTCTCATGTTTATTATTTCTTTCATTTTATTACTTTGGTTTAATTTACTCTTTCTTTACTAGTTTCTTAATGTAGAAAATTAGGTCATGAATTTCAATGTATTTCCTCCTTTCTACATAAGCATTTTCAGCTCTAAATTTGACTACTATAATTGTAACATATAGGTTATCTTAGGTTTGGTATTGTTGACTGTTTTTATCTTGAGTACGAGTCACATTTTTCTAATTCTTCTCATGCTTACTGATTTATATAACAGGACATCATAAATGACACTGCAGAGTTTCTGAATTGCTATGTTTGTCTGAAGAATGCCAATTTATATTTTTGGCAGGCAGTTTGGTTGGGCTCAAATTCTGATTTATTGAAGATTTTAGATACTGCTTTCTCCACCACAGGTCCCCTGTGGCCCCAACATTACATTGTTAGTAATTAGCAAGAAGTTTACAAAATTTGAGAGACATTCTCAAATTTCTCATTCCTCTGTGGTTCCTTCCTAGGGAAGTCCCTTCCTTTCTCATGTTTCTTTTGAATTTTATGACTTCTTTGCTCACAAATCTTACCTACTGTACTTTGTCTTTCATAGACTGCTCTTTAATTTGATAAAGCTCTGGTAAATTATTTTCTCTTAGAGAGTTCTTAGAGGTTTCTGTTGTGGAGAACATTCTGGGTATATTTCAAAACAGTTACTTGTCCGACCAGAAACACAAGATGATTTTTTCATCTAATTTTGGTCACTTCCTGGGGCTTTCAAAAAGCTGTGGGGTTTGTGTATTTTTTGAAAAAAAAAATATGAGTTTTGTCCAGGAAGGTCATTCCAGGGAGGTTTGTTCTAAATAAACTTTTTTTCCAGAATCTAGAACCTATACATTGAAATTTAAAATGAAATTGATCAGTTCTTTAGACATACAGTCCTCTCTTTTTTCTTAGCAAATTGAACCCAAAGAAAGAGAAAACTGGTAGAATATAGATCAGAAGAAACAATCCACAATGATAGAAATGATAAAGGAGTGTATAACAACAGCAAAGATGAAAAAGCTTTTCACGCAGCATGGTTCTGGGTACTATTCTACTGAAGATAACAAGAATCTTGAATTTAAATCAAACAAATAAATGATAAGCAAAACAAAACAAAAACTATAAGCATCACTGAGCAGACAAAAAATGAGTATTTTAAGGGCTGGATTCATCAAAAAGGAGAGAAGTAAGAAAGGAGAGTATAGGTATCAACTCGCTTTCATCATTGATCTTAGATTTTTATGGCCTGAGGGGCTCCACACCAGAAACCAAGCTCCTGGACCTTGTGAAGTGGGACCTCTAATAGAAGATACTCCACTGGCAGCTAGAACCAAAAAGGATCTCTCCCTCATTGTAAAATTCAGTTATAATCTACAACTACTCTCTCCATTCCCCACTATGGATCTGCAAAGAAAATCAATCCTCTCAAACCTCAGCAGTGAATTTAAAGGGATAAAGCAGTCCCAGAATGTTTGGGCGTATGTTGGCCCTCCAAAACCTGATGGTTTTCAGAAGTTACCATTCATCTGTATTATATGGAGATCTTATTAAAGCAGTTTGCAGAGACCTACTGCAAAGGTACTGATTCAGTATATCTAGGTAGGATCTGAAATTTTGCATTTCCAAAAATTGCCAGATAATGTTAATATTGCTGGTTCAGAAACAGACTTTGAAAATCACTGCCTTAAGTATTTCAGCCAAAGTATATATCATCTTGCACAAATATTCCTAAGCTTGAAGTTAATTGACTGACCTAGACAGGCAGTGCCTTCAAATAACTTGAAGAAACAAATGGTAAACCTCCTTAGAGCAGAAACAACAGAATAACAAATGCAAAGCAAAAGAAGAAAGAGGAAGAGGAGAGGGAGGGGGAAAAGGAAGCAGAAGAGGAGGTAGGAGACAGAAAAGCAGAATGTTTAAAGTAATAGTTGCTGAGAATTTTGCAAATTTAATGACAAAACTAATTTTGCAGAACAAATATAAAGATCATGGTCCTGTTTTCCAAAATCAGGTTTTGACACATAATAGAATAAATGTCCAGTAATTTTTTTTTTTTTTTTTTTTTTTTGAGATAGAGTTTCACTCTTGTTGCCCAGGCTGGAGTAGAACGGCACCATCTAGGCTCACCACAACCTCTGCCTCCTGAGTTCAAGCGATTCCCCTGCCTCAGCCTCCTGAATAGTGGGGATTACAGGTGTGTGCCACCAGACCTGGCTAATTTTGCACTTTTAGTAAAGACAGGGTTTCTCCATGTTGGTCAGGCTGGTCTCAAACTCCCAACCTCAGGTGATCCACCTACCTCGGCCTCACAAAATACTGGGATTACAGGAGTGAGCCACCATGGGCTGTATGTCCAGTTAATTTTATTGTATGAATGGGTGAATGGAAATGAAAAACAACTGAAATAGAGATATATAGAGGGTGAACAGAAGCAAAGCTTTATAAAAGAAGATGAGTAGATACCCACTCCACATATTTTTAAATTTTATTTTTATACATTTAAATCACATTTACCTTTAACAAAGGAAAATGGAATGCTCACAGGACACCAAGGAAGATTGATACCAAAAAAAGAAAGAGACCACCAAGGCATATCATATACAAACTGCATATGAAGATCATATAAGTTTGAAAACAAAGAGAAGGTCTTGAAGCCAGAGGGTATAAAAACATCTTAATGATAGAGGAATAATTATTAGAATTACATTACAATTCACATCGCAAAGCATGCAATCAAGAAGAGAGTGGAATGTTTTTTTCATTTGGATGCTGTCTAATTTTTAAAATTTAAATCCAAGGTTCTCCAATTATCTGAAGTGTTGAATGAAGAAAAAAAGAAAAACACCAACCTCAAATTCTGTATTCACCAACATTTTTCTTTAAAAGTGAAAGAAAAATAAAGATTTTCTCAGACAAACAATCATGTATTTATCTCCAGTAGACTTTCCTATAATAAATGTTAAAAGATACTCTTCAGAGAGTAGAAAAATGGTGGTGAGAAACTCAGATCTACCTAAATAAAGGAAAAATGTCAGAGAAAGACTAAAGAAAGTAAAATAATATTTTATTTGTATTACTCTTAATTGACACAGATAAAAAGTGTGCATCCTACTACGCTGCTGCTGCTGCTGCTGCTCCCGCTAGAACATGCAAATGAGGATGGGTCCCACCCACGCTACAAAACACTTTGCCTGACACCACCCATCAGAGTCCAGAAATGAAGTCAGTCAGCTGAATCCAGTTTAAACCACATTCAAACCCTCACGGTCATCAAATAGGATAATAGGAAAAAAAATTCCAAAGGTCAGCACCTTCAAAGACTGAAGAAATATCAGCTCAAAAAGATGAGAAACAACCAGTACAAGGACCCTGACAACTCAGAAAGCCAGAATGTCTTCTTTCTTCCATATGACCACACTACCTCTCCAACAAGAGTTCTGAACCAGCCTGAGATGGCTGAAATGACAGAAATAGAATTCAGAATATGGATAAGAATGAAGATTACTTAGATGTAAGAATATGTTGGCCCCCAACATATGGGGGCCATATGTTGAATATGTTGAAAAGGAACCCAAGGAATTTAAAAATGACAATAAAATAGTGTGGGACCTGAGACACAAAATAGCCAAAATAGAAAAGAATGTAACCTGTCAGATAGAGCTAAAAAAGACATTACAAGAATTTTATGATGCAATCATAAGTATTAATAGCAAAATAGACCAAGTAGGGGAAAGAATCACAGAGCTTGAAGACTGGCTTTCTAAAATAAGACAGTCAGACAAGAATAGAAAAAAAAAAAAAAAAAGAATGAAAAGGAATGGACAAAACCTCTGAGAAATATGGAATTATGTAAAGAGATTTAATCTATGACTCTTTGGTGTTCCTGGAAGAGAATAAGAGAATGGAATCAACTTGGATAACATATCTCAAAATATCATCCATGAGAATTTTCTCTACATGTCTAGAGAGGCCAACATCCAAATTCAAGAAAGCCAGAGAACCCCAGTAAGATACTTTACAAGAAGATTATTTCCAAGACACATAATCATCAGATTCTCCAAGGTCAAAATGAAAGAAAAAATGTTAAAGGCAGCTGGAGAGAAAGGCCAGGTCACCTACAAAGGGAATCCCATCAGACCAACAGTGGACCTCTCAGCAGAAACCCTACAATCAGAAGAGATTGGGGGCCAATATATAACATTGTTAAAGAAAATCAATTCCAACCCAGAATTTCATATCCAGTCAAACTAAGCTTCATAAGCAAAGGAGATAAATGATCCTTTTCAGACAAGCAAATGCTGATGGAATTTATTAACAACAAACCTACCTTACAATACATCTTGACGGAAGCACTAAATATGGAAAGAAAAGACCATTACCAGCCACTATAAAAATAAACTGAAGTACACAGTCCAATGACACTATAAAGCAACCATCTAAAGAAGTCTGCAAAATAACTGGTAATAGCAGGATGATAGGATCAAATCCACACATATCAATAATAACCTTGATTAATTAAAAGGCATAGAGGGCAAGATCGATAAAGAACCAAGACCCATTGGTATGGTGTCTTCAAGAGACCCATCTCACATACAATGACACCCAAAGGCTCAAAATAAAGAGATGTAGGAAAATCTAGCAAGCAAATAGAAAATAGAAAAATGCAGGGGTTGCAATTCTAGTTTCAGACAAAATAGACTTTAAATCAGCAAAGATCAAAAAAGACAAAGAAGGGGATTACATAATGGTAACGAGTTCAATTCAACAAGAAAACCTAACTATCCTAAATATATATTCACCCAAAACAGTAGCACCCAGATTCATAAAGCAAGTTCTTAGAGACCTTCAAAGAGACTTAGACGCCCACACAGTAATAGTGGAAGACAAAGATATTCAGGACCTGAAATCAGTACCAGATCAAATGGACATGATAGACATCTACAGAGCTCTCCATCCCAAAACAACAGGATATTAATTCTCCTCATTGCCGCATGGCACATAATCTAAAATTAATCACAAAATCAGGAATAAAACACTCCTCAGCCAAAGCCAAAAACTGAAATCATAACAAAGCATCTCTTGGACCAGAGCACAATCAAATTAGAAATCAAGACTAATACATTCACTCAAAACCATACAATTACATGAAAATTGAATAACCTGATCCTGAACTACTACTTCTGGGTAAATGATAAAATTAAGGCAGAAACAAGAAGTTATTTGAAACTAATGAGAACAATGATACAACATACCAAAATTTCTGGGACACAGCTAAGGCAGTGTTAAGACAGAAATTTATAATACTACATATCCACATAAAAAGTTAAAAAGATCTCAACTTAGCAACATAACATCATGATTAAAATAACTAGACAAGGAAGAGAAAACCAACCCCAAAGACAGTGGAAGACAAGAAATAATCAAAATCAGAGCTGAACTGAAGGAGACTGAGACATGTAAAGCCATTCAAAACATCAACAAATCCAGGAGTTGTTATTTTTTAAGTTAAAAATAGATAGATTGCTAGCTAAACTAATAAAGATTAAAAGAGAGAAGACCCAAGAAATATTATATACCTCTGTATGTATGTAAATTAGAAAATTTAGAAGAAATGGATAAATTGCTAGACACATATACCTTCCCAAGACTGAGCCAGGAAGAAATTAAATCCCTGAACAGACCAATAACAAGCACCAAAATTGAATCAGTAATAAATATTCTACCAACCAACAAAAGCCCAGGACCAGACGGATTCACAGTCAAATTCTACCAGATGTGCAGAGAAAAGCTGGTACTATTCCTACTGAAACTAATCCAAAAAATTGAGAAGGAACCCCTCCCTAACTCATTCTTTTAGTCCAGAATCATCCTGATACCAAAACATAGCAGAGACACACACACACAAAAGAAAACTTCAGGTCAGTATCTTTGATAAACATTGATGCAAAAATCCTCAATAGAATACTGACAAACCGAATCCAGAAGCACATCAAAAAGTTTATCCACCATGAGCATTATCCTTGGGATGCAAGTAGGCATTATCCTTGGGATGCAAGACTGGTTCAATTTCTGAATGGAGAGAATCATGTGGTTTTTGTCTTTAGTTCTGTTTATGTAATGAATTACATTTATTGATTTGCATATAAATCAATATACAAATCTGAAATGACTTTCAATAAACTTCAACACCACTTCATGTTAAAAAAAACTATCAATAAAGTAGGTACTGAAGGAACATACGTCAAAATAATAAGAGCAATTTATGACAAATCCACAGCCAGTATCATACTGGATGGACAAAAGCAAGAAGCATTCGCCTTAAAAACCGGCACAAGACAAGGACGCCCTCTCTCACTTCAGCATAGTATTGAAGTTCTGGCCAGAGTAATCAGGCAAGAGAAAGAAATAAAGGCCATCCAAATAAGAGGAGAGGAAATCAAACTATCCCTGATGGAGATGACATAATCCGATATCTAGAAAACTGCATATCATGGCCCAAAACTTCCTTAAGCTGATAAACAACTTCAGCAGTTTCAGGACACAAAATCAGCATAAAAAAGTCACCAACATTCCTATACACCAACAACTGTCAAGCAGGAGCTGAATCCGGAACAGAATCTCATTCACGATTGACACAAAAATAATAAAAAACCTAGGAATAGAGCTAACCACGGAAGTTTAAGATCTCTACAAGGTGAATTACAAATGACTGCTCAAAGAAATCAGAGATGACACAAACAAATGGAAAAACATTCCATTCTTGTGAATAGGAAGAATCAGTAAGGTTAAAACGGCCCTACTACCCTAAACAATTTATAGATTCAATGCTATTCCTATTAAAGGACTAATGATAGTCTTCGCAGAACTAGAAAAAAAAAATGTTTTAAAATTATTATGGAAGAAAAAAAAAGAGCCCAAAGACTCAAAGTCATCCTAAGCAAAAAGAACAAACCTGGAAGCATCATACAACGGGACTTCAAACTACACTACAGGGCTACAGTTAACAAAAACAGCATGATACTGGCATAGAAACAGACATATAGAACAATGGAACAGAATAGAAAGCATGGAAATATGGCTGCACACCTATGACCATCTGATCTTTGACAAAGCTGACAAAAACAAGCAATGCAGAAAGAACTCCCTATTCAATAAATGGTTCTGGAATAAATGGCTAGCCATAGGCAGAAGATTGAAAATGGACACTTTCCTTATATCATATAAAAAAGTTAACTCAATATGGATTAAAGAATTAAATATAAAATCCAAAATCATAAAAATCCCTGGAAGACAACATAGGCAATACCATTCTAGACAAAGGAACTGGCAAAGACTGCATGACAAAGTTGGCAAAAGCAATTGCCACAAAAGCAAAAATTAACAAATGAGATCTAATTAAAGGAAAGAGCTTCTGCAAAGGCAAAGAAACTATCAACAGAGTAAACAGATAACCTACAAAATGGGAGAAAATTTTTGCAAACTAGGAATCTGACAAAGCTCTAATATTCAGCATCTATAAGGAACTTAAATTTATAAGAAAAAACAATCCCATTAAACTAGGAATCTGACAAAGATCTAATATTCAGCATCTATAAGGAACTTAAATTTATAAGAAAAAACAATCCCATTAAAAAGTAGGCAAAGGACAAAAAGGGACACTTTTCAAAAGAAGACACACATGTAACCAAAAAGTATATTTAAAATTAAAGTTCATCATCACTGATTATTAGAGAAATGAAAATCAAAACCACAATGAGATACCATTTCATACCAGTTAGAATGGCTACTGTTAAAAGGTTTAAAAATAACAGATGCTGAGAAGGTTGTGGAGAAAAGGGAATGCTTACACACTGTTGCTGAGAGTTTCAATTAGTTCAGCCATTGTGGAAAACAGGGTGGTGATTCCTCAAGGACCTATAGGCAGAACTACCATTTAACCCAGCAATTTCACTATTGGGTATACACTTAAAGGAATATGAATCATTCTATTATAAAGACACATATACACGTGTCTTCATTGCAGCATTATTCAAAAATATTTTGAATTGCAGCATTATTCATAATAGAATCAACTTAAATGCCCATCAGTGATAGACTGACAAAGAAAATGTGGTATTCATATACCATGGAATATTATGCAACTATCAAAAAGAACGAGATCCTGTCCTTTGCTGGAACATGGCTGGAGCTAAAGACCATTACCATTAGCAAACTAATGCATGAACAGAAAAACAAGTATCACATGTTCTCACTTAAAAGTGGAAGCTAAATGATGAGGACACATAGACGACAACAACAGACACTGGGGCCTACTGGACAGTGGAGGGTAGAAGGAGGGAGAGAATCAGGAAAAATAACTAATGGGTACTATGCTTAATACCCTGGGTCACAAAATAATCTGTATAACATACCCCCATGGCACAAGTTTACCTATATAACAAACCTGTACATTAGTCAGGCGTGGTGGCTCATGCCTGTAATCCCAGCACTTTGGGAGGCTGAGGTGGAGGATCACGAGGTCAAAAGTTCACAGATCAGCCTGGCCAATTCGGTGAAACCCCGTCTCTAATAAAAATACAAAAATTAGCCAGGCATGGTGGTGGGCGCCTTTAATCCCAGCTATTCAGGATGCTGAGGCAGGAGAATCGATTGAATCCAGGAGGTGGAGGTTGCAGTGAGCCAAGATTGTGCCATTGCACTCCAGCCTGGGTGACAGAGCGAGACTGCATCTCAAAATAAAAAATAAAAAAAACTTGTACGTATACCTGTGAATTTAAAACAAAAGTTAATGAATAATCTAAAATTAGTAATCTAAGCTCTCCAGTTTAGGAAACTAGAGAAAAAAGAGCAATCTGAGTCTAAATCAAGCAAAATAAAAGAAATAATAAAAGTAATAAAAACTAGAACAAAATTAAACAAAATTAAAAAGAGAAAATCAATCCAGAAGACTGAAGAAACCGAAAGGTATTTTTTTTAAAAAGTGTAATAAAATTGATTGTTCTCTAGCCAGGCTATTTAAGAAAAAGAAGAGAAGACACAAATTACTACTATCAGAAATAAGAAATAGGCCATCACTGCTCATCTCAAGGACATTAAAAGTGTAATAAGTAAAAGTCATGAACAACTTTGTGTCTACAAATTTGATAACTTCTGTGAAATGGACCTATGCCTTAAAATACACAAATTACTAAAACTTACACAAAGAGAAAAGATAATCTAAAAAGGCATGTATATATTAATTTATATATAATTTACATGTATGATTTATGTATAATTTATATGTATATGATTTACATAAAACCATTCATATATGGTTGTAAATACATGTATATATATAATTGGTAATATTTATATATAACCAATAATTAATAGCTTTTCAAGAAAGACCACACTAGGCATAAATGGTTTCTCCAGTGAATTCTACCATACGTTTAATGTATAAATTATATCAATTCTCTACAATCTCTTTTATAAAATGATGCAGATAGTACATTTTCCGATTTATTCAATAACACTGGAATTACCCTAATACTAAACCAAGACAAAGACATTTCAAGGAAGGCAATTATAGACCCAAATCTCTCATGAACATCTCATAGATAGAAAAATCCTTTAAAAAATCCACAAATCAAATGCAACAATGTCTAAAAACTTACATATACTATAACCAAGTAGGGTTTATTTCATGTATACGAGACTGGCTCAAGATTTAAAACTCAATTTACGTAACTCACCATATCAACAGGCTAAAGGAAAAAATCATATGATTGTATCAATAAATCTTTAAAAAGCATTTTCAGTCTGCAATACTTATTCATAATAACAAAGGAAGAATACATGGGAATTTGTTTAACATGATAAAGGACATCTGCAAAACCCCTAATTTGATATCATACTAAATAATGATAAGCTAGGTGTTTTCTCCATAAGATCAGAAACAAGGTAAGGATATCATCTTTTGCCACTCCTATTTGAAATGATACAGGAAAAGACAATTCAAATCATACATATTAGGAAAGAATAAACAAAACTATATTTGTTCATAGATGACATAATTTTCTATGTAGAAAATATTTAAAAGTCTACGAAAAACTGGAGAGGTTGGAGCAAGATGGAGGAATGGAAACCTACTCCATTTGTACTCCTTGGAGGAACATCAAATTTTAACAACTATCTGCCCACAGAAAAGCACCACCACAAGAACCAAAAATCAGGTAGGCAATGATAGTAACTGGTTTTAACTTCATATCATTAAAAGAGGCATTGAAGAGGACAGGAAAGACAGTCTTGGATCATTAATATTACTTCTTTCCCTGGCAGTGGGCCCACAGCACAGAGTATGTGCATCTGGGGGAGGGAGAGCACAGTGACTGGGGACTTTACATTGAATTCAGTGCTGCCCTGTCATAGCAGAGAGTACAGACATGCTTGGCTCAAGAGAATTTGGACCAGACCTAACCAAAGAGAAATTGCCAATCCCATTGGTCTGAACTAAAGGTATCAGCAGCCCTCATCACCACAGGCCAATGCACTCTGGGGTCCTAGGTAAACTTGAAAGACAGCCTAGGAAACAACGACTACACTTCCTAGTCTAATGTTAGTGCTGGGCTGGCCTAAGAGCCAGAGGACTAGGGTGGTGTGTCACCTAGGGAAATACAAGCCAGAGTGGCTAAAGGAGAACTTCTGCCATCCTCCCCTAGGCAGTACAGCTCATAGCAATGAAAATGTATCCTTCCTTCTGCTTAAGGAGATGAGAGCAAAGAGTAAAGAAGACTTTGTTTTGCATCTTGGATTCAAACAAAAAAAAAAGACTTTGTTTTGCATCTTGGATTCACAGTAAGACAGGGCACCGGGCAGAGTCGTGAGGCCCTCATTCCAGGCCCTAGCTCCTAGATAACATTACTAGTCACACACTGGGTCAAAAGAGATCCCATTGTCTTGAAGGGAAGAACCCAGTCCTAGCAGGATGCATCACCTGCTGGCTACAGAGTCCTTGGGCCCTAAATAACCAGCAGTGATATCCTGGTAGTATGCTGTGGGCCTTGTGTTCTGAAATGTGCTGACTGCCAGTACATTCTCAGCTGTAGTGGCAACAAGGAGAGACTCCTTCTGCTTGAGAAAAGCAGGGGGAAGAGTAAAATGGACTTTGTCCTGCCTCTATCCCCCTTGATCATGGGGAACAGAGCACCAAACAGCCTCTTGGGGTCACCAATTTTAGGCTGTGGCCACTTGGACAACATTTCTAGACCTGCCCAGAGACCAAGAGAGCCCACTGCCTTGAAGGGTGAGTCACGAGTCTGGCAGCATTCACCACAAGCTGCCTGGAGAGCCCTTGGGCTTTAGATGAACATTGGTGGTGGCATGGCAGTACCTGCCGTGAGCTGGTGGTGGGGGTACCCTAAAGAGAGGCTCCTCTGCCTGTGGAAAGAAGACAGAAGAGTGGAAAGAACCTTATATTGTGGATTGAGTGCCAGCTTAGCTATAGTAGAAAAGAACATTAGGCAAATTGCTAAGGTTTTTGACTCTAAACCCTGACTCTCAGACAGCATCTCTGAACCTGCCCAGGGTCTGGGAGAACTTACTGCCCAAGGGAAGGACACAAACCTGGCTGGCTTTGCCATTTGCTGACCATAAAACCCTAGGGACTTGAGTGAACATTGGTGG
This sequence comes from Piliocolobus tephrosceles, assembly GCF_002776525.5. NCBI lineage: Eukaryota > Metazoa > Chordata > Mammalia > Primates > Cercopithecidae > Piliocolobus > Piliocolobus tephrosceles. The sequence continues at coordinate 169,623,047 of NC_045437.1, forward strand.
TAACAGGAGGTGTTTACAGTGGGCCTTGAACAAGATCCAGTGCTGTGCTAACTTCAGGTCTGACTCAGTGCAGAAAGAGTGGTTGTGGCCACACTTTGTTGTGAGCATCACCTCCACCCTCAGTTGCAGGCAGCTCAGGAGGGAGAGAGAAAAAATACAGAGAGAATGAGAGAGAGAGAGAAAATAAGAGGGAGAATAAGAATTCTTCTGGATCTTATGCAATACCACCTAGGTTGTATCTCTACAAGTCAGCAACAAACACAGAAATATTGGGCTTGGAGCCCAAGTTCCTTAGAAAAAAAGCCATCTCAAGAATGGGCACAAATAAGACCAGACTGTGAAGACTACAGTAAATACCTGCCTCTTCAATGCCCAGACACCAAACATCTGTAGTCATCAGTAGCATTCAGGAAAATATGACCTTACCAAACAAACTAAATAACTCACCAAGAACCAATCCTGGAGAAAGAGAGATGTGTGACCTTTCAGATAGAGAATTCACGATAGCTGTTTTGAGAAAACTCAAAGAAATTCAAGATAACACACAGAAGAAATTTGGAATTCTTTCAGACAATTTTAACAAAGAGATTTAAATAATTAAAAAGAATATGAAAAAATCTTACAGTTGAAAAATGCAATTGACATACTGAAGAATGCATCAGTGTCTTTTAACAGCATAATTGATCAAGCAGAAGAAAGAATTGGTGAGCTTGAAGACAGGCTATTTGTAATTACACAAGATCTAGCAAATATTCTCAAAAGGGCAAATCTAAGAGTTGCTGGCCTTCAATAGAAGGCAGAGAAAAGAGATAGGAGTAGAAAGTTTTTTCAAATGAATAATAACAGGGAACTCCCCAAATCTAAAGACACCAACATTCAAGTACAAGAAGGTCATAGGACACTAAGAAGATTAACTCAGAAAAGACTCCCTCAAGGCATTTAATAATCAAACTTCCAAAGGTCAAGGATAAAGAAAGAATCCTAAAAGCAGCAAAAGAAAAGAAACAAATAATATACAATAGAGCTCCAATATGTCTGGTAGCAGACTTTTCAGTGGAGACTTTACAGGCCAGGAAAGATGGACATGACATATTTAAAGTGCTGAAGGAAAAGTCATTTCCCTAGAGTGGTATGTTCAGTGAAAATATCCTTCAAACATAAAAGAGAAGTAAAGAACTTTGTAGACAGACAAACGCTTAGGTATTTCATCCACACAAAACCTGTCCTATAAGAAATGCCAAAGAGAGTTATTTGATATGAAAGAAAAGGATGTTAATAAGCTAGAAGAAATCATCTGAATGTACAAAACTCACTGGTAATGGCAAGCACATAGAAAAAAAGGAAAAACTGAATATTATAACACTGTAGAATGTGTGTGTGTGTGTGTGTATGTTTGTGTGTGTTACCAAGGTGGGAGTACAGTGGTACAATCATGGCTCACTACAGCCTCAACCTCCTGGGTTCAAGCCATCTCTCAACTCAGTCTCCCAAGTAGCTGGGACTACAGGTGTGCCCCACCATGACTGGCTAGCTTTTGTATTTTTTGTAGTGACAGGTTTTGCCATGTTGCCCAGGTTGGCCTCGGACTCCTGGACTCAAAAAATCTGCCCACCTCAACCTTCTAAAGTGCTGAGATTACAGGCATGAGACACCACTCCTGTACTAACATTGTAATTATAGTGTGTAAATTACACTTAAGTAGAAAGGCTAAATGATGAAACAATACAAAATAATAAGTACAACAATTTTTCAATACATAGGCAGTACCATAAACCAAAAGAGAAACAGTGAAAAGTTAAGAAGGGGATGAAGTTAAAATGTAGAGATTTTATTAGTTTTCTTTTTGCATGTTTGTTGTTTATGTAATCAGTGTTGTCATCAGTTTAACATAATTGGTTATAAGATAGTATTTATGCACCTCACAGTAACCTTAACTTGAAAAACGTACAATGGATACACAAAAAAATAAAACGCAAAAAGCTAAATCATACCACCAGAGAAAATCACCTTTACTAAAAGGAAGACAGGAAGGAAGGAAGGGAGGATGGGAGGGAGGAAGGAAGGGCAAATAACACAATGGCAGAAGTCCCTACTTATCAATAGTAACATTGAATATAAATGGACTAAACTTTCCAATCAAAAGATGTAGAGTGTCTGAATGGATGAAAAGAAAACAGGACCCATTGATCTGCTGCCTATAAGAAACACACTTCACCTGCAAAGATAAATGTATACTGAAAGTGAAAGAATGGAAAAAGGTATTCATTGACAATGGAAACCATAAAAGAGCAGAAGTAGCTATACTTATATCAGCCAAAATAGATTTCAAGACAAAAAATGTAAGAAGAAATAAAGAAGGTCATTATATAATGCAAAGGGATCAATCCAGCAACAAGGCATAATGATTGTAAATATATATATGCTAACACTGGAGCATCCAGATATATAAAGCAAACATTTTTAAAGCTAAAAGGAAAGAGAGACCCCAAACAATAACTGGAAAGTTCAACACCTTGTTTTCAGCATTGGACAGATCTCCCAGACACTCAACAAAGAAACATCTGATACGGTTTGGCTGTACCCACCCAAATCTCATCTGAAATTGTAGTTCCCATAATCCCCACATGTCATGGGGGTGGGCCTTGCAGGGGGTAATTGAATCATAGGGGTGATTACCTTCATGCTGTTCTCATGATAGTGAGTAAGTTCTTACAAGATCTTATAGTTTCATAAGGGGCTTTTTCCCCTTTTGCTTGGCACTTCTCCTTGCTGTCGCCATGTGAAGAAGACGTGCTTGCTTCCTCTTCCACCACAATTCTAAGTTTCTTGAGGCCTCCTCAGTCATGGTGAACTGAGTCAACTAAATCTGTTTTCTTTATAAATTACCCAGTTTCTGGTACGTCTTTGTTAGCAGTGTGAGAACAAACTAATACAACATCAGACTTAATCTGCACCACACAACAAATAGACTTAATAGATACAGAACATTTCATCCAAAGTCTAAAGAATACATATTTTTGCCGGGCCTGTACTTCCAGCACTTTAGGAGGACCAGGTGGAGGGATCATGAGCTCAGGAGATAGAGACCATCCTGGCTAACACAGTGAAATCCCGTCTCTATTAAAAATACAAAAAATTAGCCAGGCGTGGTGGCGGGCACCTATAGTCCCAGCTACATGGGAGGCTGAGGCAGGAGAATGGCGTGAACCCAGGAGGCAGCGCTTGCAGTTACCTGAGATTGCACCACTGCACTCCAGCCTGGGAGACAGAGCGAGACTCTGTCTCTAAATAAATAAATAAATAAATAAATAAATAAATAAATAAATAAATAAATAAATAAATAACACATTCTTTTCCTCAGCACCTGGCTCATTATCAAGGACAGACCTTATGTTAGGTAACAAAAAAAGTCTTAAAACATCTTAAAAATTGAAATAGCAAGCATATTCATAACCGCAATGGAATAAAACTAGAAAGCAATACAAACACATGAAAATTAAACAATATGCTCCTGAACGACCAGTGGGTCAATGAAGAAATTAAGAAGGAAATTACAAAATTTCTTTAAAAAAAAGTAATGAAAACATAACATACCAAAACCAATGGGATAGAGTGAAAGCAGTACTAAGAGGAAATTTTATAGCCATAGTTGCCTACATCAAAAAAGAAGAAAAACTTCAAATATAACCTGGTGATACATCATGAAGAACTAGAAAATCAGAGCAAACTGAGTCCAAAATTAGTAGAAAGAAAAAAATAATACGTATCATGGCAGAAATAAGCGAATTTGAAATGAAGAAAATACAAAATGTTAATGAAACAAAACGTTATTTTTTTCAAAAGATTTAAAAATATTGACAAACCTCTAGCCAGACTAATGAAGAAAAAAAAAGGAAGACCCAAATAAATAAAATTACAGATGATAAGGGAGACATTACAGCTGATATTGCAGAAATTCAAACAATCATTAGTAGCTACTATGAGAAACTATATGCCAACAAATTGGAAAATTTAGAGGAGATGGATGCACTCTAAGAGACACACAAAACATACCAAGATTGAACCATGAAGGAATCCAAAACCTGAACAGACTGATAACAAATAACACAATTGGATCCACAATAAAAAGTTTCCCAGTAAAGAAAAGCCCAAACCCAATAGATTCACTACTGAATTCTACCAAACATTTAAGGAAGAACTAATAGCAATCCTACCCAAACTATTCCAAAACATAAAGGAGGAACAAAAACTTGCAAATTCATTCTACAAGGCTGGTATTATCCTGATGCCAAAACCAGACAAAGGCATAGGAAAAGAAAACAACAAAAAACAGAAAACTACAGGCCAATATCTCTGATAAATATTGACGAAAAATTCTCAACAATATACCAGCAAACCAAGTTCAATGATACATTAGAAAAGTCATTTATCCTGAAACATGTTTTCCAACTTGGTTCTGTTCTTCTCATCTCTTTCAGGTACCCCAGTCAGTCACAGGTTTTGACTTTTTACATAGTCTCATATTTCTTAGAGGTTTTGTTCATTCGTTTTCATTCATTTTTCTCTATTCTTGTCTGCCTGTCTTATTTCAGAAAGACAGTCTTCAAGCTCTGAGATTCTTTCTGCTTGGTCTACTCTGCTATTGACATTTGTGATACAGTTATAAAATAAGATATTATTATAAGAAAAAAAGAAATGAGCTAGCAAGAAACAAAAATGCATGAAAAAAACATAAATGTATTCTAAGTGAAAGAAGAAAGTGGGATGAATAAATAAAGCTTAGGGATTTGATTTTTTAGGACAATGAAACTATTCTGTATGATACTATAATGATTAATACATGCCATCGTGCATTTATCAAAAACCATGTCTGTTAGTTCATTCTCATGCTGCTATGAAGAAATACCCAAGACTGGGTAATTTATAAAGGAAAGAGGTTTAATTGACTTACAGTTCTGCATTGCTGTGGCGGCCTCAGGAAACTTACAATCATGGCAGAAGGTGAAGTAAACACGTCCTTCTTCACATGGTGGCAGGAAGGACAAGAATCAAACCAAGAAGAACCTAAAGAAACATGTTGATTAAATGTTATTGGTATCCTGGATAGTATTTTAGAATACAAAAAATATATGCATATAGATCAAAAAATACAAAAAAAAATCTGAATTAACTATGGACTTTAGTTAACAATAATATACCAATATTGATTCATTGTGACAAGTGTAACATGGTAATCAAAGATGTTCAAGGCAACATGAAGATACATATTTTTCTCATCATTTAAGTAACTACAAGGTATTTAATGGTACCCCTTAGTATAATGTCTGAGACCAATATATTTAATATAAAACTAAATTGATAAAATTAGGCCAAACAAGCATGAAACAAATTGAGAATTCTGAATGTATATAACACAAAGAAAATGCAATAAGTGAAATTATGCATTTTGGTTCAAGAATAAGCTTAGTTGTATTATATTAAAAGTTCAGCAGCTGAAAATGACTTGAAAAAATTTAGAAACAATTCAGATAAACTATGTTATAGAATATACTGAAGCTTTAATGAGGACATTTTCAGATTCAATGAGGGCATCCACTGTGGATATATAAATTATGTGAGAAAGTACAGTACTCAGAATAATCTCTTTCATATATTAAACTAAGCATAAGAGATTGTGAATAATACAGTATTAACTACTTAAGGGATTTATAGCATGGTTGATTAGCAAATTCAAGCATTAAAATTAAAGTGAGCCTTCAGCTCTAGGGAATAAATCTGATGAACTGGTATCTATGCACTGTGAGTTCTACTATTGATTCAAGTGTTACAAAAATTATTGCTGCTGAATGAATAAAAATATGTTTGTTTTATTAAAGTAACATATTTTGTAATAATTTAAATTTAATTACTTTCATACTCAATGAAGTTTTTAACTCTCAAAAACCTTTTCAGGTGGGAGAGGAATTATTTCCATTCTAGAAATGAGATAACTGAGGCTTCAAAAATAAGTCATTTAAGGTTAAACTAGATTTGAACCCAAATCCTCAGCTCCCTAGCACATAGTACGTGCTCATTAAATATAAATGGAGACCATTATCCCGCTGTGGACACAAGTATTCCAAACCATTTACTTCAGTATAAAGCACATTACTGTATGTTTACTATGTGACAGGCACTGTGCCCTTTGCTGGGAATACAAAAATTAATAAAAAGTAGAAAAAAAAGTTTTATATAATCTGCATTTCTCAAGTATCAATTTCTTGATTCAGATATTGGCTTTGGGATCCTTCTCCTGTTACAACAATTCTATGGTGGTTTGTACCACTGAGCTGTTATTCTGGATACATAATATTAATAGTTTGTCAAAAGCTAGGTCTGATAATAAATAATCAGAAATATCCCTGCAACATAATCCAATTGAGAATCTGAAATCAATATCCAGTTGTTGGGAAACTAAAATCTCTCCTGACGCTTAAGAGAACACCCATTTTATTGACTGAAAAAGCAGTATTAAAATAATAGATTTTCTTATAATTCATTTAGATTGTTTCAGTAACTATTTTTTTAAGTTAAATAGCAGATATACTTGTACGTCTTCTGAGAAATGTCTGTTCATATCCTTTATCCACTTTTTAAAGGAGTTATTTGTTTTTATCTTGGTGAGTTGTTTAAGTTGGTTGTAGATTTGGAATATTAGTCCTCTGTCAGATGCATGTTTGCAAATATTTTCTCCCATTCTGTAGGTGGTCTGTTTACTCTGTTGATAATGTCTTTTGCTATGCAGAACATTTTTAGTTGAATTGAGTCCCATTTGTCTACATTTTGTTTTATAGCATTCGCTTTTGAAATCTTAATCATGAATTATTTGCCTGGGTCAATATCTAGAAGAGTTTTTCCTAGGTCTTCTTCTAGGATTTTGTGTCAGTTCAGGTCTTACAGTTATATGTTTAATCAGTCTTGAGTTAATTCTTATATACGATGACAAAAATCCAAAAAGTTCTCAATATCACTAGTATTCAGAGACATGCACGGTGAAATACCATCTTACACTATTAAGAATTACTATTATTAAATAGTCAAAAAATAACAGATGTTGGTGAGGATGCAGAGAAAAGGGAACACTTTTCTCTGCATCCTCACCAACATCTGTTATTTTGGGAATGTAAATTAGTATAGTCTCTATGGAAAACAGTATGGAGATTTCAAAGAACTAAAAATACAACTATCATTTGAGCCAGCAGCCCCACTACTGGGCATCTATCAAAGGAAAATAAATTATATAAAAAGATACCTGCACTTTTATCACAGTGTTTATCACAGCACTATTCACAATAGCCAAATCATGAAATCAACCCAAGTGTCCATCAACAGATGATTGGACAAAGAAAATGTGGTATATATGTAGCCACAAAAAAAGAATGGAATGTCTTTTATAGCAACATGGATGGAGCTGGAGGTTATTATCCACAGTGAAATAACTCAGAAACATGAACTCAAATACCACATATTCTCCTTATAAGTGGGAACTAAACAATGGGTAATCCTGAACATATAGATGGAAATAATAGATACCGGAGACTTCAAAAATGGGGATGGAAGTATGGGTTGAAAAATTACCTATTGGGTACACTTTTCACTATTTGGGTGAAGGGCACACTAGAAGCCTAAACCTCACCATTACGCAATATATTTATGTAACAAACCTGCACACGTAATTCATGAATTTATGGGGGAGGAGAAAAAGGAGGTAGGGTAGAAGGAGGCAGTGGAGGAGGAGGAGGAGGAGGGAAAAAGAAGAGAAATTATAATCTTTGTGTAGCCAATAGATATTTGTCAGAAGTCTATTTTGACCTAAAACACGTAGTCTTTCTATTATCTAGCAAAATAACAATCTGGTACAATTATTTTATTATTCTTATTATAGAATTGCATTTATTTGGAAGGCTAAATCCTCATTCTAGGCTTGCTTAATATGTAAATGTGTTATTGGACAGAACAGAATTTTCCTTATCTGTACTTTATTACTCTATACATTGAAGCGGAAATTTTGTAAGAGACCCTACACCGCCACACACATTTCTGCTTGGGCCGCTACAGGAGTCGTTGGTATCCTTTCGTTCTACACATTAATGACTAAAATGGCATTAGCAAAATCCTAGCAGATTTGAAAGGCTTTTCTTATCTATGTTGGCTAGTGTGTCCTAAAGGACTTAGCCAATGTACCAAATTCTTCACTGCTGGTCAGAAGATATCTAGATTTGTATGATGTAATTTTTTTACTTTCTATTCCCATCTGTTCACAAATTGTCCTTTCATGTAGATCTGGCAGATGCTCTGGAATTGCTTTCTCATTCCTCTGTGCATTTTCTTCCTAAAACTAAGTTGTATCTTTTCTCCCCTCACACCTGCCTTGGCTGCAACTGCTTCCTGAAACACTTTCAGGCCTTTCATTATGGATAATTGAGATATCTTCCAAACTACCTTACCATTAATTAATTAGTTGCATCAACTTCCCTGTTCTAAAAATCAGAGATATGTTGGTTTTGTTTTAAACATGGCACATGTGACAAATTCATTTTTTTACCTTTTAATAATGCATTCCAAATTTTCACCCATAAAGTTTTTCATCAATTTCACTTTGGCTAAAATCAGATGAAATTTAAGTATATTGGCATGTTGGAATAATTTGTAAAATTTTTCTTCATCCAGCCAATATTACCTGTTGAACAAAAAGCTTTCATATTAGTAAATATGCAACCTATCTATGAGTCCTTGAATCTCTGAATCCCTTACATCCAATGTTGATATGGAGATGTGATGTTCTGTTCCAGTCACCATGTTGTTACCTAAAACTAGCATCTGAGAAAACATCACACAAAGACTCTCTACAACCAAGAAATTCATACAGAGTCTTCACCACTGACAGCAACCAAAGCTGAAGCTAGTTGACAGTAAACTGTAAATATTAAAGTCACATCCTCAAGGAGATGTTGTTGTGTTTAAATTTTAAATATTTGTCTTACGGAATCTTACCACAGTGTTCTGATACATGCTGTAAATTTTACTACTTTTGAAGTTTGCATATAGCTTTATTTTATTAATAATCAAAAAATCTGGAGTTTTTATACAATTGGAACGGTACTTTTCTTTGTGACTAACTTGGGTATCATGTATATAAAGTCCTACTTCACAAATAGGTATAAGCTTTCCCTCTTTTTGCTATTTTATGTATGCCTTTTCTCCTCATTTAAAATCCCTTTATCTGTAATTTACTTTGTTATGTGGTTAGACCTAATATTTTTGGTTTTCTAATGACTAACTCAGATGTAGCAGTATAATTACAATGTTTTTTGTATGGTTTTGACCTTTTATATGATTCAAGTGGTTTTCCCCTACTAGGTTTATGATACCACCTTTGTTATAAACTAAATTTATATTTATATGGAACAGTTTTAAGGCCTTCTACTTTACTAAGTGTCTGTAGCTCTCTAAACATCATTTTATTTCCATAATTGCTGAAAATGAGGATTGTCTTCATTCTTTTGTGTTGCTATAGAGGAATACCCGAGGCTGAGTAATTTATAAAGATAAGAGGTTTATTTGGCTTATAGTTCTGCAGGCTATACAATAAGCATGACACCAGCATCTGCTTCTGATGAGAGCCTCAGGCTGCTTCCACCCATGGCAGAAGATAAACAGGAGCCAGCTATTCAGAGATCAAGTGGCAAGAAACAGGAGGCAAGACAGAAAAAGAAAGAGATGCCAGGCTTTTTTCAACAACTAGTTCTTCAGGGAACCTAAAAGTGAGACTTAACGCACTCTTGTGAGTCTAGCACCAAGCCATTGATGAAGAATTCACCCCTACATCCCAAACACCTCCCACTAGGCCCCACCTTCAACAGTGGAAATCCAATTTCAATGTCAGACTTAGTGGGGCCAAACAAACTGTATCTAAACTATAGCAATGATGATGATGATCATGATGATCGTGATGATCATGATCATGATTTCAGCATACAAGGAGCCAAGACTGCACATTACTCTCTTTTCCGAAATATTCCAAGCTATTTTTGCTAATTATTTTATGACTCTGTCAAATCTCTGAAAGAATTTCCTGATGATATTTTGGTCATAATTGCAGTAATTGTATTGATTATTCATAGACAATTAGCAGCATTACAGTGGTCATTTTTTCTATCAAAGAATATAGACCACCGTATCCACTTATTTAGATGTTCTTTCTAATCTATAGTAAAACATTTTTTATCTACAGTAAGCATTCTGATTTCCTTTATTATATACTATAATGGTTAATATTGAGTGTGAACTTAATTAGATTGAAGGATACAAAGTAGTATAGTTCCTGGGTGTGTCTGTGAGGATGTTGCTAAAGGAGATTACCATTTGAGTCAGGGGACTGGAGAGGCAGACCCACCCTCAATCTGGGTGGGCACCATCTAATCAGCTGCCAGCACAGCTAAAATAAAGCAGGCAGAAGTTGGAAAGAGCTGACTAGCTGAGTCTTCTGGCCTTCCTCTTTCTCTAGTGCTGAATGCTTCCTGCCCTTGAACATCACACTCCAAGTTCTTCAGCTTCTGGACTCTTGGACTTACATCATTGGTTTGCTAGGGGCTCTCGGGCCTTTGACCACAGACTGAAGACTATGCTGTCATATTCTCTACTTTTGAAGTTTTGGGACTTGGACTGATCCACCACTGGCTTCCTTGCTCCTCAACTTGCAGACGACCTACCGTGGGACTTTACCTTGCGATCATGTATGTCAATTCTCCTTAATAAACTCCCTTTTATATATACATATATCCTGTTAGTTCTGTCCCTATAGAGAACCCTGACTAATACAGATTTTGGTACCAGGAATGGTTCTAGAGGAACAGAATTTTAGTGATGGATTTCTTTGGTTGGTTTTGGGATTTCTGGATTTGGCTGCTTAATATGATTAGACACCAAAAGCTAAGGACTCTACTTCTAATAGTATGAAGAACAATGATAGTCCCTGCTGTGACCTGTTTAGAGTTAGGCAAAATAAATGCATTTGATACTCCCGATTCACCACTCGTGAAAGGCAAGAAGTTTAGTGACTCTATACATAATACCTTTGACTGTATGTGGAGAACCAAGGAATATAATGAAGTTGGTTGGTTGCTACTGAGCCTCAAGTTTTTTTTTTTTTTTTTTTTTGAGACAGAGTCTCGCTCTGTTGCCCAGGCTTAGTGCAGTGGTGTGATCTTGGCTCACTGCAACCTCTGCCTCCTGGGTTCAAGTGATTCTCCTGCCTCAACTTCCCAAGTAGCTGGGATTACAGACGTGTGCCATCACGCCGGGCAAATTTTTATATTTTTAGTAGAGATGGGAGTTCATCATGTTGGCCAGGCTAGTCTCAAACTCCTGACCTCAGGTGATTCGCCCACCTCAGCCTCCCAAAGTGCTGGGATTACAGGCGTGAGCCACTATGCCCAGCTGAGCCACAGGTCTTCTAAGATTGCCCTGAGTGAGAGTCTGATTTTTCGTAAAGGACTGAAATTACAGAAAATCAGATACAAGTTCTTATCATGCAAGTGGCTGACCTGCAGGAAAAGGTGCATGCTCAGCCTCACCAGTTGTCAACTATTAAAGTGAGGGCACTGATTAGAAAAGAATGGGACCCTGCAACTTGGAATGGGGATGTGAGAGGACCCTGACAAAGCTGGGGACAGTGAGTTTGTAAACTCTGATGAGTCTTTTTTGCCAGAGGAAGAAGCTTCCCCACACCCAGTGGTGGCAACATCCCCTTCCTGACCCAGGCTGCCATCAGCCTTTCCACCTTTGTCTGAGGAGATTAACCATGCACTCTCTGAGGCAACAGTGATGGCCGCGTCTGAGGTAGTTGCCAGGCAAGACAATGCCAATGCTCCTCATGACCCACCCTCAATACCCCTGTCTGCTTCTAGACCTAAAACTAAAGTTCCAGCAAGTTTCTGGAGGTGAGGTTCAGAGTGTGCCCCATGAGGAGGTATGCTACACCCCCAAATGAGTTTTCTAATTTACATAAGCAGAAATCTGGAGAAAAGACCTGGGAGTGGATATTAAGGGTGTGGGGTAACGGTGGAAGAAACATAAAGTTGGATCAGGTTGAATTTATTGATTTGGGCCCACGAAGCAAGGATTCTGCATTGAATGTTGCAGCTCGGGAATTAAAAAAAAATGGTTCTAATAGTTTAACTGAAACGTGGATCACAAGATGACCCACTGTGAGCAGGCTAGAAATGCCTGATCTTCCTTTAATATAAGGAAGAGATTCAAAGGCTCAGGGAGTTTGGAATGCTGGAGTGGATTAGTCACTTTAGATCCACTTATCACAGCTGGGGGGGTCCAGAAGACATATCCTTCGCCAATATTTTGCAAAACAGGTTTGTGAGGGGAGCACCTGCATCCTTGAAGGTCTCTGTGATTGCTCTTCTCTGTATGCCTGATCTTCCAGTGGGAGCTACAGTCACTCAATCAGAAAATTTAAATGCAATGAGAATAATTGGATCCAGAGGTGACACTCAACTATCAAGGGCAAGGTGGGCATAGCTACCGTAATGGACAGCAGAGACAAAGGAGCAATCAGAATAGTCTGACTCATGTAGAGCTCTGACATTGGCTAATTAATCACAGTGTCCTAGAATTGAAATTGATAGGTAGCATACTGCATTCTTACTTAATTTGTATAAGCAGAAAACTTCCAGATTGAGTGGACAAAGATGAATTTGAATTATAAAAATAGAGAATCAGAGCCCCTCAATCTATTTCCAGACTTTGAACCAGTTTAAAGACCCAGAACCCCTTGAATAAAAGGGAGGCCGGGTCTCCTTGAGGAAGGACCCCACTACACTACCAACAATTTATACTGTTAATATTTCCCCCATCCTTGCCCAAGAAGAACTCCGGCCTTTTACCAGAGTAACTGTGCACTGGGGAAAGCGGAATGATCAGACTTTTCGGGGACTACTGGACACTAGCTCTGAGCTGACATTGACTCCAAGCGACCCAAAATATCACTGTGGTCCTTCAGTTAAAGTAGGAGCTTATGGAGGTTCTGTAATTAATGGAATTTTAGCTCAGGCCTAACTTATAGTGGGTCCACTGGGTCCCCAGACTCATCCTGTGATCATTTCCCCAGTGCCAGAATCTATAATTGGAATAGACATATTTAGTAGTTGGCAGAATTCCCACACTGGCTCCCTGACTGGTAGGGTGAGGGCTATTATTGGGAAAGGCCCAATGGAAACCATTAGAGTTGCATCTAACTAGAAGAAAAAAAAATAGATAGATAGATAGATAGATAGATAGATAGATAGATAGATAGATAGATAGAT
>NC_045437.1:169636414-169809579 GCF_002776525.5 Piliocolobus tephrosceles
GATAGATAGATAGATAGATAGATAGATAGATAGATAGATAGATAGATCTCACATCCCTGGAGAGATTGCAAAGATTACTGCCACCGTCAAGGACTTGAAAGATGCAGGGGTGGTGATTCCCACATTTCCATTCAATTATCCTATTTGGCCATGCAGAAGACAGATGGATCTTGGAGAATAACAGTGGATTATCATAAGCTTAACCAAGTGGTGACTCCAATTGCAGCTGCTGTACCAGAGGTGGTTTCATGGCTTGAACAAATTAACACATCTCTTGGTACCTGATATGCAGCCATTGATTTGGCAAATGCCTTTTTCTCCATTCTTGTCCATAAGGTCCACCAGAAGCAGTTCACCTTCAGCTGGCAAGGCCAGCAATATTCCTTCACTGTCTTACCTGAGGGTATATCAATTCTCCGGGTTTATGAGAATTCTCTTATTCTCAGAGACCTTGATCATATTTTTCCTTCCCAGGATATCACACTGGTTCATTATGTTGATAACATTTTGCTGATTAGATCCAGCAAGTGAGAAGTAGAAAACACACTGGACTTATTGGTGAGGCATTTGTCTGCCATGGGATGGGAAATAAATCTGACTAAAATACAGGAAACTTCTACCTCAGTAAAATCTCTAGGGATCCAGTGGTTTGGGGCCTGTCAAGATACCCCTTCTATGGTGAAGGATAAGTTGTTGCATTTGGCCCCTCCTATAACCAAGAAAGAAGCACAATGCCTAGTAGGCCTAGTTGGGCTTTGGAGGCAACACATTTCTTATGTGGGTGTGTTACTATAGCCCATTTATAGAGTGACCCGATAGGCTGCCAGTTTTGAGTGGGGGTCAAGAAAAAGAGAAGGTTCTGCAACAGGTCTCGGCTGCTGTGCAAGCTGCTTTGCCACCTGGGGCATAAGGCCCTGCAGATACAACGATGCTGGAGATGTCAGTGGCAGATAGGGATATGTTTGGAGCCTTTGGCAGGCCCCCATAGGGGAATCACAGTGGAGGCCTCCAGGATTTTGGAGGAAGGCCCTGCAATCTTCTGCAGATAACTACTCTCCTTTTGAGAGACAGCTTTTGGCCTGTTACTGGGCTTTGGTAGAGACTGAACATTTGACTATGGGTCATCAAGTCACCATGCAATCTGAACTGCCTATCATGAACTGGGTGTTTTCTGGCACATCTCGCCATTAAGTGGGTCATGCACGCATCATTCCGTCATCAAATGGAAGTGCTATATATGCTATTGAGCTCAAGCAGGTCCTGAAGGCACAAGTACATTACATGAAAAAGTGACTCAAATGTCCATGGTCTCCACGCTTGCCACCAAGCCTTCTCTCCCCCAGCCTGCACTGATGTCCTCATGGAGAGTTCCCTATGATCAATTGACAGAGGAAGAGAAGACTAGGGCCTGGTTCACAGATGGCTCTGCACAATATGCAGGCACCACCTGAAATCGGACAGCTGCAGCACTGCAGCCCCTCTGTAGGACATCCCTGAAGGACAGTGGCAAAGGAAAATCTTCTTAGTGGGAAGGACTTCAAGCAGTGTACCTGGTTGTGCACCTTTCTTGTAAGGAGAAATGGTCTGATGTGTGATTATATACTGATTCATGGCTGTAGCCAATGGTTTGGCTGGATGGTCAGGGACTTAAAAGAAGCATGCTTGGAAAATTGGTAACAAAGTAATTTGGGGAAGAGGTATATGTATGGACCTTGCTGAGTGGTCAAAAACCATGAAGATATTTGTATCCCATGTGAGTGCTCACCAAGGGGTGACCTCAGCAGATGAGGATTTTAATAATCAAGTAGATAGGATGACTCTTTCTGTGGTCACCACTCAGCCTCTTTTCTCAGCCACCCCTGTCATCGCCCAATGAACCCATGAACAAAATGGCCGTGGTGCAGGGATGGAAGTTATGCATGGGCTCAGCAACATGGACTTACACTCAGCAAGGCTGACCTGGCTATGGCCACCATTGCATGCCCAATTTGCCAGCAGCAGAGACCAACACCGAGCCCTTGATATGGCACCATTCCTCAGGGTGAACAGCCAGCTACTTGGTGGCAGGTTGATTATATTGGACCTCTTCCATCATGGAAAGGGCAGCAGTTTGTCCTCACCAGAATAGACACTTACTCTGGATATGAGTTTGCCTATCCTGTACACAGTGGTCCTGCCAAGACTACCATCCATGGACTCATGGAATACCTCATCCATTGTCATGGTATTCCATACGACATTGCCTGTGACCAAGGCACTCACTTTACACCTAAAGAAGTGTTGCAGTGAGCTCATGCTCATGGAATTCACTGGTCTTACCATGTTTCTCATCACCGTGAGGCAGCTGGATTGATAGAACCATGGAATGGCCTTTTGAAGTTACAACACCATCTATATGGCAATACTTTGCAGGCGCAGGGCAAAGTTCTCCAGAAGACTGTGTATGCTCTAAATCAGTGTCCAGTATTTGGTACTGTTTCTCCCATAGCCAGGATTCATAGGTCCAGGAATCAAGAGGGAGAAGTGGAAGTGGGACCATTCACCCACACCCCTAGTAACCCACTAGCAAAATCTTTGCTTCCTTTTCCTGCAACATTACATTCTGCTGGCCTAGAGGTCTTAGTTCCAGAGGGAGGAATGCTGCCACCAGGAGACACAATAATTCCATTTAACTGGGAGTTAAGATTGTTGCCACCTGGCCAATTTGGGCTCCTCCTACCTCGAAGTCAACAGGCTAAGAAGGGAGTTACAGACTGGGTGCTGTGGTTCACACCTGTAATCCCAACACTTTGAGAGGCTGAGGCAGGTGGATCATAAGGTCAGGAGATCGAGACCATCTTGGCCAACATGGTGAAACCTCATCTCTACTAAAGATAAAAAAATTAGCCAGGTGTGGTGACATGCGCCTGTAGTCCCAGCTACTCGGGAGGCTGAGGCAGGAGAATCACTTGAACCCAGGAGGCAGAGGTTGCAGTGAGCCAAGATTGAACCACCGCACTCCAGCCTAGGAGACAGAGTGAGACTCTGTCTTAAAAAAAAAAAAAAAAAAAAAGAAGAAGAAGGGAGTTACAGTATGTTGGCTGGGGCGATTGATCTGGATTAACAAGATGAAATCAGTCTACTACTCCACAAAGGAAGTAAGGAAGAGTATGTGTGGAATATAGGATATCCCTTAGGACATCTCCTAGTATTACCATGACTTGTGATTAAGGTCAATAGGAAACTACAACAGCCTAATCGAGGCAGGAGTACAAATGGCTCTGACCCTTCAGGAATGAAGGTTTGGGTCACTCCACCCAGTAAAAAATCATGACCTACTGAGGTGCTTGCTGAAGCCAAAGGGAATACAGAATGGGTAGTAGAAGGCAGTCATCAATACCAGCTATGACCACATGACCATTTACAGAAATAAGGACTGTAATTGTCATATTTCCTCTAGTTTGTTCAGAACATGTTTTTACATATATACACTTGTACTAGGAGAATATCTTCATTTTTTTCCTTTTTCCTTTATCATGTGACATAAGATTTACTGACCTCATATCAGTATTTAAATGTTGCTAATTTTATGTAACAGCATTTACGTTAAGGATTAGTACACTTTTGGATGTATGAAGGGTAGCTTATTATGTTAGGCATAATTATGATCTTATTATTGTCTTCATTTGAAGATTATGTATGATTTCGGGAGATGTGTATGGGTTCAAGTTGACAAGAGGTGAGCTCATGATAGTTAATATTGAGTGTCAACTTGATTGGATTGGAGGATGCAAGGTAATGTTCCTGGGTGTGTCTGTGAGGGTGTTGCCAAAGGAGATTAACATTTGAGTTAAAGTTCTGGGAGAGGCAGAGGCACCCTCAATCTAGGTGGGCACCATCTAATCATCTCCCAGCACAGCTAAAATAAAGCAGGCAGAAGAAGTTGGAAAGAGCAGACTTGCTGAGTCTTCTGGCCTTCATCTTTCTTCCGTGCTAGATGCTCTCTGCCCTTGAACATCAGACTTCAAGTTCTTCAGCTTCTGGACTCTTGAATGTACACCAGTGGTTTGCCAGGGACTCGGGTTTTTGGCCACAGACTGATGGCTGCACTATCGTCTTCCCTACTTTTGAGGTTTGGGGACACGGAATGATCCACCACAGGCTTCCTTGCTCCTCAACTTGCAGATGACCTATCATGGGACTTTACCTTGTGATTGTATGAGTCAATTCTTCTTAATAAACTTCCTTTCTTGTGTACATATATCTTATTAGTTCTGTTCCTAATAGAGAACCCTAATACATATATTTACAATTTTCATTTACTTTATATAACACTATGCATTTTATACTGTCTTGCTATTGTAAATGTGATTCTTGTTCCATTGTATTTTCTTTTTTTTTTTTTTCTTTTCCAGCAGGGTCTCACTCTGTTGCCCAGGCTCTGGAGTGCAGATCATAGCTCACTGCAACCTCCACCTCCCAGGCTCAAGCGAGGCTCCTATTTCAATCTCTCAAGTAGCTGGGAATACATGTGTGCACTACCATGCACCATGCCCAGCTAAGTTTGCTTTGTTGTCATTGTTTGTTTTTGGTAGACATGGGGATCTCACTATGTTACCCAGGCTAGTCTTGAACTCCTACCCTCAAGCAATCCTCCTGTCTCAGCCTCCCAAAGTGCTGATATTACACGTGTGAGCCACCACACCCAGCCTGTAGTAATTAATGGTATTTAGGAATGCTACTGTTTTTTAAAAACACATACCTTGTTACTGAATTATCCTCCCATTAAATCTGGTAGAATCCAGTTGATAACTTTGATTATCCAGGTAATACCATCTGTTAATAATAGTAAATTTATACTTCCAAGACTACTAACAGTTTAGTTCTTCTCATGATTCCCAGTTTCCCTGGAACATCTCTTCTGCTTCAGCTGTTGTAACAAAATACCACCGATTGGGTGGCTTTAAGAACAAAATGTATTTCTCATACTTCTCTTGGCTAGGAAATCCAAGATCAGGGTTCCAGTGAATTTGCTTTCTGATGAGGGCTCTCTTTCTCACTTGCAGATGGCTGCCTTCTTATTATGTTTTGCATGACCTTTCCTTGGAGTTCACTCAGAATGAGAGAAAAGGAGCTCTCTAATGTCTCTTCCTAGAAGGACACTATTTTATCAAATGAGGACCTCACCCTTATGACCTCATTTAACCTTAGTTATAACTTTATAGGTTCTATTTCCAAATGTAGTCACATTGGAAACTAGGGCTTCAACATATGTACTTGGGAGGGACACAACTTAGTCTATAGCATGTGCTTTATAATTTCAGTCTAGGACGTAAGTGTCGCTTTTAAGTCAATAACTTTCCACTCCAGAAATTCACTCCATCCATTTTCTGAGCTCTAGAGTGATATTTCCAGCTGCCAATTAGATAATGAATTGAATTTGTTATCTTTGCCTACCTACTCAAATACACTAAAGTAACAGTTTTACTTAATTTCTCTTTCTTCTTCATCCCTCCAAACATTTGGTTACCAAGTCCTGTTGACTTTCTTTCAACTATCCTCCTCACACAAGACTCACTGCCCTGACTTCATCTGAGCTCTCATGATGTTTTCCTAGATAAATGAAGGTGCCTTCTTCTACATCAACTTCCTCCAAGTTACTTTTCCTTAGGGGATAAGATTAGTTGTCATTAAGTTTTTAAATGACACCCTCCAAAGGATTCAGCTTATAGAATAAATGATATGGTATATATGAGAAAGGTTAATTTCAGAATTAGCCAGAACCATAATTATCAGAATGTTTTCAAATCTTCTTAAGAACTTTAAAAATGTTTTATTGTACCTGCTGTGGGCATCCAACTCATATGATTCAAATTAAAAACAAAAGCAACAAAAGAAAAAAGAAACAAAAAACACTGATCTAACAACTAGGATTATAGTTTTTTCTTAATTACTACATATTAATTACTACATATTTTGTTATATTCTATCAGATTACTATCTATCAGATACTCAAAGACATATTTTTCCCTTAATTTAGGCACAGAACTAGCTAAAATATTTCTAGAGGTACTGAAGATGAATGTCTAAGTCTCTGTATATATTAAGATACTATTAAAAGTCAAAAGTGTAATGTTCTCAGATATGCCTGTAAAATCTAATTTATATGTATTTTTAAGAAATAAAACTAGGTGCCAGTAGATGAATCTTCTGTGTTGCTTAGCCTCTGGAATTTTGTGGCCATCATCTTGACTTTGAAGCAATGACAAAAGAGCAAAATGCAAAAAAAAAAAAAAAAAAAAAAAAATGAAGATTTTTAAACAATAAAATGGTATCTGATACTGCAGTCAGCACAAAGATCAGAAAAGAAAACAATCAAATATCCTAACTTTATTCCCAATATAATTCTGATCAGCAAGCAAAACATCTAAAATGCTATGATTGTTTTGCAATTGCTATATAAAGTCAGACTCTGAGTCAGAAAGCTGAAAAGCATAATGAAATCTGAAAATTAAGCAGGGGAAAATGAAACTAAGGTCCTAGAAGATGAGTTAATAGAAGCAAATAAAAAGACACAATTTTTCCACTTTTGTGAGGTTTTTTGTTTTTGCTTTTTGGTATACTTTTCCACTGATTGCCTAACATCCCTCCAAACTCATTTCTGTATTTTGAAACGTTACCCAGAGATTTTGGTTTTACCAAGACAGATTAACATTCCTCTGTATCTTCCCTCCTATCCCAAAATACGCTGGACATAACACAACAAACAAACAAATACAGGCTCTCCCTGAAATGTGGAAAGAAGAATGTGGACTGTGTAGGGACCTTAGGACTTGCAGAACGACACATGATATATTCTCTGAATCTCCTTATTGCTTGTCATATATCGCAGATAGGGGATTACAGAGGCCTCCAAAAAGGAACCACAAAGAGGTAGACAGAAAAAACTCTAAGAGCCTCTTCCTCCTGGACAAAGGACATAAGACAGGGTAGCCTAACAGGTAAAATCATTTTTTCCTGCCCTGGTCCAGCCAAATATCAAAAGAATTAAAACACACCTTCACTCCTTAATGAGGCAGTGGGAGGCAGGGATAGCAAGTACTCCACATTTCTCTCCCTTGGTATCAGGGAGCCTAGTGGAAAGCTGAGTTTCCACCTTCTTTCAAAGGCAACTAGACTGTAATAATCCTTTTGCCAGTTTCACCCAGAAAGTCACAGGGAGGCCCCGTCCCATTCATCCTAAAATGAGGCAGTGCTAATTTAGTGCCCCACTTTGCCTGAGTGATGTTAGCAGGACAAAGGGAAGCTGAGTTTACACACTCACCTAGTCCTCATGCCAACAGATGGACCGCCTATTAAAATAACAACAGCAACAACAACAACAAAATGCTTAGGTGGGATCCAGTATCTCATAATATCTGAAATGTCCAGGGTACAATAGAAAATCACTCATATTAAGAACCAAACTACAATATGATGGAGAAAAGCATTCTACATGTACCAAAAAGATGTCCTTGAATGAGTAAGTGGTTCAAGTACAGTACATCCATACTGTGGAATACTATTAAGCCATAACAAGGAACAAACTATAGATAACACAGCAACTTGGAAAACTCCCAGATATTATGCTGAGTGAAAAAGCTAATATCAAAAGGTTACACACTCTGTAATTCTATTTATATAGTAATCTTAAAATGAAAAACAGATGAGTGGGTGTCAAGGATCAATGATGGTGGGGATTATGGGGGAGAGAAGGGGCTCTCTAGGCACAGCTAAAAAAGTGCAACATAAGGGACACTTGTAGTGGTAGAACTGTTCTATAGCTTGACTGATTAATACTAGTACCTAGTTGTACTATTTGTATGATAGTTTTGTAAGATGTTACCACTGCGGGAAACTGGGTAAAAGAAACATGGTATCACACTATATTATTTCTTACAACTGCATGTGCAATTAAAATTATTTAAAAATGTTTAATTTAAAAAATAAAAACAAATAAATCTATCTAAATTTAAAATGAAAACTACAGCCAAAAGCCAGGGCTGGCTATGTAATTTTCACGACACATTGCAAAAAGAACATGTGGACCTTTTAACTCAAAAATTAAGAATTTCAAGTCAGTGACCACAGAGCATTATACTAAGTAGGGCACTTCTGAATATAAGATCCTCTATGACCACATAGGATGCAAAACTTTTATCCCACCCCTGGCTCAACGTTGGGATTTGTAAAGCATTCCTACACTCCAGTACGTCATTAACCAGCATTTTGAGCCTAAAAATGCACTTTCCACCCACTTTCTGCTCTGTTACTCAAAAGCAGTGCTTTGATGAGCCATCCTGGAAGCTAAATCAAGAGGAAAAGTCAAAAACAAAAAATAAAAATAGGAAAATCCAGTAACATTAATATCATCTTTTTTTTAAATTTTGATGTTTTGTTCATCGTTGCTATTTTTTTTTTAATTTTAAAACTACACTAAAACATTATTTTGGTTAGTGGTGCCTCCTTAAATTTTGCTGAAGAGGCAAGTGTCTTACTCATTCCCCCCTAGTCAGGCCTGCTAGGGAGGCTGACCAGTGCGACCTGCATCTCTCAGGCTCCCTTTTCCCTTGGCTTCAGCTTGGGGTCAACAGACCTAAGGGGACAGAAATAGGAGATTCATGGTGAGACAGCAAGTTTAGAATACCAATTTCCCCAGTTTCTCACTTCCAGCTTGCAAATTGGCAGTAGCTGTGTTCCTTGTGGGAAGGTGATATCCTTTGACTGTATCCCCACCCAAATCTCACCTTGAATTGTAATAATCCCCAAGGGCAGGGCCAGGTGGAGATATGTGGATCATGGGGGTGGTTCCCCCATACTGTTGTCACGGTAGTGAATAAGTCTCACAAGATCTGATGGTTTAATAAATGGGGAGGAGTTCCCCTGCACAAGCTCTCTTTGCCTGCTGCCATGTAAGATGTGACTTTGCTCCTCCTTCACCTTCCACCATGATTGTGAGGCCTCCCCAGCCATGTGGAACGGTGAGTCCATTAAGCCTCCTTCCTTTACAAATTGCCCAGTCATTCAGGTATGGCTTCATTAGCAGCGTGAGAACGGACTAATACAGATGGTCACAATATCACAAGGTTGCCTTTACTACAGCTACCACTGCATCTCTCTCTAGGTTCTAGTAAGCATACCTCCAACTGTATCCTCAGTCCCAAAGTAAATGATAGCTCCTTGTTGTTGCTAGCCTTGAGTGCTTCACTATCTATTCCTCATGCTCTTGCCAGCAATCCCTTCATTAAACTCTCCCCACTTGCTCCTTGAGTGTTACATCTGTTTCCTATTAGGACCTTGGTTGATTAGTATTTCAAAAACATTTTGCTTAGAAGTATATTAGATTCTCCCTTGTTTCTATCATGTATTGCATTGTATACAGATTTGCCATTTCTGTCAACAACAGGTATTTGATGGACGCAATGGATTTCTTACTTATCTGTATATCACACCCAAGTCCTTGCACAGTGCCTTAAATATAGCTTGCAATAAACTGATGACTGCCAATTTTAACTTAATGTGTAAAAACAGTGAAAGATTAACCTATTGTGTAATCAGGAATGAAATCCTGAAGTGTTTTGACTGTAGACAGCTGATGGCAAAAATAAACAGTTAATTTTTGGAAGCTGAAAAAAATTCATACATGTGGAGATTGTTCCATTATTGGATTCCATACTTTTGCAGTAAGTCCACTATACGTAGGAATTTCTCAGTTTTGTGTTCCAGATCTTCCTTTTCAAAAAGCCACTGGACAATCAAAATGTAGTGTGAAAGCTGGTTCTTAATTTAAAAACATACTTTAGAGCAACTGTCAATGCCCGTAGTCATTCAAACTTATGCCTCAAATGCGTATATGTATATAGAACAAAATGCTTTATTCAGTCACTTTATTCAACTACAGATTTTATTTATATTTCAATTCCACATGCTGTTCCACTAACATTTAATATATATATATATATATATGTATCTCAGTATCAATAGCTGTATCATTGACATATCACAGTAAGTAATGTTCATAATGTCCAAAATTTCAAAAAAAGATATTTGCAGGCAGATGAGTTTATAATACATATTACACAAAGGTACAAACTGAAGAAACAGCATTTAAATCCCTAGACTTCAAGTTGCCAAAAGGCTTGAAACATTATAATGAGTAATTTCTGGTGAGTTCCAGTAGCTAAAATTTGAGTACAGTTAAAATATCTCCTGATATGCACATGTGCACCCCCCCACACACACAAATCATTGAAGTAGCATTAATGAGAGATTGAACTATATCTATGAGAGATATTAATGAGAGAGCACATTAATGAGAGTACTGTCACTATTTCCTAGATTCAGTAAAGAAAAGCAAAGAACAGGATAATACATAAAATCAATATTTGGCCTATTCTTCGCTATTTCATATTCAAATATGATTTTTCAAAAGGAAACTAAAATGACAGAAAACCGAAAACAATGGCATACTCCATAGACTATGAGATGCCATGAAAGAGTCTTTCTCTGTCCAGATTTGATCATTTACTTTGCAGTTACCAAAAACAGATATAAGAGCAGATGCCAATAGAAAGGCAGCTATATATGTATAACATTCACAAAGGGCTTTGTAAGAACACCTGAAAGAGTCTTCAGTGAATTAAGGCTAATATTTCAGTCTTACATTAATCCACAGGTTCACATTAATGTTCACTTATTCATTTGGTAAACAGACATTTTTTGAGGATGTACTGTGTTCCAGGTGGTGACATAAAGGTGGTGAGAAAGACAAATGGGTTATCCCCCTAATAGAGCTCAGATTTTAGTGAGGGGGAAAGACAATACACAACAAAACAAGAGATAATTCCAAAATGTGCCAACTGTTACCATTAAAATAAAACAGTGTTTGTGAAGGACAGTGAATGCTGCAGGTGAGTTGGTTTATTTAGGTTATTTTGGCAGAGAAAGCTTCTGTGAAGAGGTTATAATTTAATAGTTAAAGTGAAATTTAAAAATTAAAAATAAAGATCTTCAGCTTTGTGAAGATCTGAGAAATGCCTATAGCAGTGTCCTAGTGATAACGTGAACTTTGTGTTTCTGTGGAAAGAGAAGTTATCTGTGTAACCGAAGAGGTGAGCAGGGCCAGATCAGTGCGGCCTTCTAAGACATATTGAAGGGTCTAGTTTCTGCTCTAAGCTTGGATAGTAGAACTAATAGTTCCTGTTTCATATTCTATGTACTTCTTAGAAAACCGATATTACAGATAGTTATTTTAAGCACAACAACCAACCTAGTATTTATACAAATTTAGGCAAAAATTATTCTGCAACTGGAACATAAAAGGTCAATTTACTAATACTATATATATCAAAAGATCACATCACAGTGGTTTAAGATTATAACCTTTTGGGACACATAGTTTAGAGCTATAATTTCAGCTCTATAGCTTAAGAACTAGGCTCAATCTTGGACAATTTCAATTCTCTCAACTTAAGTCTCTTCCTCTATAAAATGGTGACTAAATTATTTATAGTATAGTGTAGCAGTGTAGATTAAGCAAGATAAGTGTTTACTGCAATGTATGATACCTTATAAATGCTGAGGAAATAGTAGCTGCTGCTGTTGTAATTATTATTCTATTATACCCCATACTGGCATTTACTCTGTTAATATTTAAGTTTTAGGTTGAATTTTTTGTCTTGGTCAAATATTCTAGAAGCTTACTCTGATAATTTTTGTGCAAATGATTTATTAAGAATACTCTCAGCAGGAACTGGCAAAATACTAGTTAAAGTAGGACAGAGAAGGGAGGAAGGGAAATGAGGCCACAATCTTAGGGGAAATTCTACAGAGGAAAGTTTCAGTCTGCAGGAAAATTTTGGAGTCTAGATTATGCCTCAAAAGTATCCTGATTCAAAGCAAGACAGCTGAACTTTCTTACATCCATATCTGCTAGTCTCTAGTCCATGGTTGCTTAAATACTCCTAGTCCTCACTAAGAGAAATACAGTTGATTCTTTTTATTCATGGTAGTTATGTTCTACAAAATCATCATGAATACTGAATGATGAATCCTGATCATTGTACCAAGAGAAGATAAAATGTTAGGTTTCTATGAGCCTTTATCACATTTTTTGTCAACCAATCACCATATAACCTTGTTTTATGAGTTTCTATTTAAAGACACCTTACTTAACATACGTGTTTTATTCATTAACATTGAATTAATGGACAACATTATAACTCATGCCTGAATTAAGCTTATCTAGCACTTACATTTTTTCCACAAGGCACATCATTGATTTAGAGGTTACAAATAAGTTTTAGTAAGTAGATGAATTCTCAAATATAGAAGCCAGGATTAATGAAGATCCACTCCAAATATCAGAAACCCCTTCTCTTTTGATGTGGGCAAGGTAGCTTCATTGGCCATTGGAAGTGCTCCAAAGATTAGTTAAGATTCAGGGTATTAGAAGTGAAGGGCAGAGCACTGGCATTATTTGCTACAGTCACCAACATGATTAAGTAAAAGAACAACAGTGACTACTATATTATCATGTACAGTGATAGCATGGAAGTATACTTGTGTATTCTCCCCAAAGACTCCTGGATATCAAACATATTGTTAATGTAATAATTAAGTGAGCCTAATAGTGACACAGTCTAGAAAAAGAGGTAAAATCGTATTCGAGGCCAGTATGTATAAACAGAAATTTCTGAATGCAGTCTGTTTGTAATTTTTCCTAGTTTTTTGTTTTGTTTTTGTTTTTGTTTCTTTGTTTTGTGTTTTTTTCTGAGATGGAGTCTCACTCTGTCACCCAGGCTGGAGTGCAGTGGCATGATCTTGGCTTACTGCAACCTTCGCTTCCCGAGCTCAGCATCCGAGTAGTTGGGACTACAGGTACGTGCCATCACGCCCGGCTAATTTTTGTATCTTTAGTAGAGATAGGGTTTCACTATGTTGACTACGCTGGTCTCCAACTCCCGACCTCAAGTGATCCACCTTTCGTAGCCTCCCAAAGCATTGGGATTATAGGCATGAGCCACCGCACACAGCCTATTTATAATTTTCCCTTTTGAGGGATTACTACTTCCATCAAAGCTGCTTACCCCCAATATTGCATACTGAAAATGCTTTCAGATTTTACCATGTCTTTTTTTTTCCACTATAAACATTTTCCAATATTTTGGTATATAATATGGAAACTGCCATTTTATATACTAGAAATAATTAAAATTTACTTATCTCTCTCTGTTTTCACTATTCTTACATTTTTGGTAGACTTGGAAGATGACATTAGTGTTCATAATTCCACAGAGTAATTCTCCACAACTCTTAGAGGCCAAATCATCTCAAGAGATCATCATAAACTGAGGTTTTGCTTACTATACTGAGACAGTTGCTAAGGATGCATTTTAGAGAAAAATAGTGAACAAAGAAAGACTTTTTTATGTAGCATGAGATCAATCAAAGGGAAATAGTGTACCCTTTGGAGTATAGGCATGTAACAAAATAGCTTTTAACTTCGTTAACACAGAGGACAAGAACTGTCATTTTACCAGAGGACCAGAATTGCTTTCTCCCTCCCTGAATTTTTCTGATTATTTATGATACAATAAGGACAACATAATTGCTTATGCTCTCCTTATTCCTTATATGTATGTTTCTTTCTAACGTAAACAACTGCTTTCTTACTGCACTGTGACATTTTTAGGTTAGTAGCTGGCAGTGCACATTTGAGTTGACTCTATAATATCTGGCCCACTCCTGCCCGCACTATGCAGCAGCAATGTGGTTTAGAGATTGATCTTTCTTCCAAGGGTGGGCAGTGCATAATTTAAGTCAGTTGGCTCAATACTAGAATCACCTGTGGAGTTTAAAAGCTATGATGCCAGGGTTTCAATGCAGAGACTCTGATTTAATTTTTCTGAAGTAGAGACCAAGATTTTAAAACTCCCCAAGTGACTTTAAACTGCAGTCAAAGTTGAGAGCCACCGGTTTAAACCAGTCTTGCTAATTCCATATCTGTTGACATTGATCGATTTAGAAAGAGGGCCAAGCCAACCCAAACATGGTGCTTATATCAGTTATGATTAGTGTCAGCTGTCATCTTAAGAAAGAATCTGACGATAGACGAATTAAGCATGGTATGGAAGCTCAACAAAGCCATCAGAGTCCCAGGCGTTTTCTGTATTTCCGTCTGTTAAAATCTTACTCCAGCCAGAAAGAAGAAGAAAGGGAATAGGAGAAGGGCTCAACACCTCTTTTACAGATCACTGCTGGAATCCTCAAGTATTACACATCACTGACAAGACTTAGAAATGGAGAATACTCATCCCTTTTAGAGTTTAGTTGGAAGCCCCACACATTTCTTTTCCTTGGCAAAAACTTGATCACATAACTATATCTAGCTATGAGGGAAAATATAATTTTTAAAGAAGTGCATTGCAGCCCTAAAAAAAATCAGATCTTCTAGAGGTAAAGGGAGAATAAATTAAAAATAGGCAGATAGTAGTATTAGCCATAGCGTTTATCTTAGCTGGGATTGGTCCACAAACAACCCAGGCCAGAAAAAAGTTGATAGTAAAAGGAAAAGTAGAAAAGTGGGAAGAAACTTAGTTACACTTTCATGTAATAATTACACCATTGTGTCATTGAAACCATCAGCCTGAAGACTTCTTAACTTAAATTTGTGAGGCCAGTAAATTCTAATATAAGATAGTTTTCTGCTACTTACAATTCAAAGCATATTCATAGTTACAAAGGCTAAAGCTAATTTGGTTATTCATTTTAATTTATCAAATGGTAGTATATTTTCTTTGTGGATAAAATAAAACAAGCACTATACCATTCTTAGATTGTTTCCAATCTATTTGCAACTTGTCATTTTGGTCTAGAAAAGCTCTTCTGGTTGTTACCAGTTAATAAATATGCATAAAATCAGTTTATAGTAAGCTAAATTGGGAATGAAAATATTTTGATATATTTTCTTGAAGTAAATTCATTGCTAGAAAATAAATATTTTTTCTATTGGACCAGAAAAAAAAAAAGCTCAGCACTTTAAACCTAATAACTTTTTAGTAAATTTTTTAAGAAAAAATATTATGTGGAAATTATTCCTATACTTATTTATTTAATTTTTTGGACCATTTTATGTATGTAAGAGGATTACGTCGGATACATGTGTTTTATGATATATATGTGTCTTTTGAGGGCATGTAAGGAGAATCTAAACCAGGCCAAAAATTAACAGAGACATCGCTTAGAGCTGAAATCTTGTCCTCAACTTCAATTCCATAGAAAATGTAGTATTCTGAAAACAGCCAAAGCCCAGAACTAATAATTAACATAATAACAAGGATAGTACTAGTTATGTCTGTCCCTGCCTCAGGTAAACCTCTTATTATCATGCTAGATCAAAAGCTTGTCTACAAATCAGGAATACTAAGACCAAGATGTGCTCTCTTGGTATGTCTAGTTGCTTGGGCTTAAGCAAATAACTTAGCTTTTCTAATCTCAAGATAATCATGCAGAAAATAGTTGACTTCTGTAAAAGTCAGGCATCATTTTATCTGACCAAGAAACCACAAGGGATACATGTCTCATTGTCTTAATAATTTCTTCCTACTCCCTTTCAGTAGCGAGTTAGAAAAGGTCTACATTCTTGGGCACTTTGGTAGCATTCAGGCAGGAAAAAAAATATTCCTATCTGGAAAGCAACTTCCAAAATCTCTGATGAGCTCTTTGGCCATTCCTGCTTTTTCGCTTGAGGGAAGAAAGCTCTGTCTCCTCACTTCTACCCCAAATAAAGGACAGAAAAACTTAACAGTGTTCTTATTGCACAAATTTCCATTAAAAGATCTCCCTCTCTAACCAATGTCTAGGCTTTACCTACATGGGCTAAAGATGAGTGATATGACTAGGATCTCAGGGTTGGTTATGGTTTTAATGAGACTTCCCCATTTTTTTTCAAGTGTTTCCTTTTAAATGCAGAAGGAATTATTACTCATTATTCTTAGCTATAAGGAAAAATATAGCCAAAATTCTGAAGCAATCTCGTATAGTTTATATAAAATTCATAGTGAAGACCTACAAAGGCTGTTATTTTATGAGCAAGTCTTGTAAATAACAATTTTCTTTGAAATACTATTCGTTATGAGAAAATACTATCTAAATTACTCCTACATTTAGCCTTTGTGAAAAGAAAACATGTGTCTGAAACATACAAAACGGTACTGCTTTTTCCTGGATAACATGTTTATGTATATCTCTGTTTAAGAGAACATGGAAACTATTTTATGTTTTCATCACTTCTATTTTTAGAAATAGAAATTTTACTAGAACTCTCCTACTTAGTTCTCAAGCATACATATTAATTATAATACAGCCAAATAAATCAAACTGATGTTGAATGATCAAGGTGACATTTATTTAGGATACGGAATATGTGGCAATTCCATTTTATCCTGCTTCCTATTATAGTGACAATCATTTACCTTTGAGTTCATGGCAATCACTGGTTATTAGAATTAATCATATCATCCTCACCATAATATTACATTTATTTTTATTAGCTTCTTTTACACAAGGGAGCTCTGTAGGTTATTGTGTAAGCATAGAAAACTGACATGTGCTCTCCTTCAAGGTTTTCCATTTGAAGCCAAGCAACTCAAATAACAGTCTCATTGGAATGAAGACAATTTTATAGTCATAATTATCTCCATAATCACCATCATCATCATGAATGACTACAATGTGCTGAGTTTATACCAGGTGCTTTAATCATAATATCTATAATTGTCAAGTAACACAATTGCTGTGGTGCCTCTCAATTTTCTCTTTTTCCAACATGTGAGGGTTTCACTAACTAATGGGGTAGTTGGGAAATTCGGCCTCACTACGCTTAGAGCCTAAGTCTTCCCTTGTGCTTCCTGAGTAGAGGTTTACTGGTGTTATTAGACTCTCCATTGACTGACAGAGCTTAGAACAGAATGATACAGACCCAGCACCCTTCCTGGATCTCGTAAGTCCCCAGCAGATCAACATGATTAACTGTACTGTACATAAGATATATTGGGAAATTTTAAAAAAGGAGGCAAGACAATGTCAGATGGGAATAAAATGAAAATCAACTAAGGGGAATATTCAGGTTAATGTAGCAATTACTCCATAAAGAACAAAAGATTTGGAAATCCCTTCATCTCTATGTGCAGATTCTCTTTAGATGACATTTTGTTTCTGACCTGACTCTTAAGATTGGCATCCTCTCCCTCCTCACACAGCTAACCCATCTTCAACTTTTTTTTATGTAATTTTATTCAATTAGTTTCTTTTTTATCATTACACTTTAAGTGCTGGGATACATGCACAGAACATTCAGGTTTGTTACATAGGTATACAAGTGCCATGGTGGTTTGCTGCACCCATCAACCCATCATCTACATTAGGTATTTCTCCTAATGCTATCCTTCCCCTAGCCCCCAGCCCCCGACAGGCCCTGGTGTATGATGTTCCCCTCTCTGTCCCTATGTCCTCGTTATTCAATTCCCACTTATGAGTGAGAACATGTGGTATTTGGTTTTCTGTTCCTGTGTTAGTTTGCTGAGAATGATGGTTTCCGGCTACATCCATGTCCCTGCAAAGGACATGAATTCATCCGTTTTTATCCCTGCATAATATTCCATGGTGTATATGTGCCACATTTTCTTTACCCAGTCTATCATTGATGGGTAATTGGGTTGGTGCCAAGTCTTTGCTATGGTGAACAGTGCTGCAATAAATATACGTGTGGACGTGTCTTTATAGAATGATTTATAATCCTTTGGGTATATACACAGTAATGGGACTGCTGGGTCCAATGGTATTTCTGGTTCTAGATCCTTAAGGAGTCGCCACACTGTCTTCCAGAATGGTTGAACTAATTTACACACCCACCAACAGTGTAAAAGCATTCCTGTTTCTCCACATCCTCTCCAGGATCTGTTGTTTCCTGACTTTTTAATGATTTCCATTCTAACTGGTATGAGATGGTAACTCATTGTGGTTTAGATTTGCATTTCTCTAATGACCAGTAATGATGGACTTTTTTTCATATGATTGTTGACTGCATAAATGTCTTCTTTTGAGAAGTGTCCATTCATTTCCTTTGCCCACTTTTTGATAGTTTTTTTATTGAAAATTTATTTAAGTTCCTTAGAGTTTCTGGATATCAGCCATTTGTCAGATGCATAGATTGCAAAAATTTTCTCCCATTCTGTAGGTTGCCTATTCACTCTGATGGTAGTTTCTTTGGCTGTGCAGAAGCTCTTTAATTAGATCCCATTTGTCAGTTTTGGCTTTTGTTGTCATTGCTTTTGGTGTTTTAGTTATGAAGTCATTTTCCATGCCTATGTCCTGAATGATATTGCCAAGATTTTCTTCTAGGGTTTTTATGGTTTTAGGTCTAACGTTTAAGTCTGTAATCCATCTTGGGTTAATTTTTTATAAGGTGTAAGGACCGGGTCCAGTTTCAGTTTTCTGCATATGGCTAGCCAGTTTTCCCAACACCATTTATTAAATAGGGAATCCTTTCCCCATTGCTTGTTTTTGTCACGTTTGTCAAAGATCAGATGGTTGTACCTGTGTGGTGTTATTTTTGAGGCCTCTGCTCTGTTATATTGGTCTATATATCTGTTTTGGTACCAGTCCCATGCTGTTTAGGTTACTGCAACCTTGTAGTATAGTTTGAAGTCAGGTAGCATGATGCCTCCAGCTTTGTTCTTTTTGTTTAGAATTGTCAAGGGTATATGGGCTCTTTTATGGTTTCATATGAAATTTAAAGTAGTTTTATCTAATTCTGTGAAAAAAGTCAATGGTAGCTTGATGGGGATAGCATTGAATCTATAAATTACTTTGGGCAGTATAGCCATTTTCATGGTATTAATTCTTCCTATCCATGAGCATGAAATGATTTTCATTTGTTTGTGTCCTCTCATATTTCTTTGAGCAGTGGTTTGTAGTTCTCCTTCAAGAGGTCCTTCACATCCCTTGTAAATTGTATCCCTAGTTATTTTATTCTCTTTGTTGCAATTGTGAATGGGAGTTATTGGTGATTAGGAATGCTTGTGATTTTTGCACATTGATTTTGTATCCTGAGACTTTGCTGAAGTTGCTTATCAGCTTCAGGAGATTTTGGGCTGAGACGATGGGGTTTTTCTAAGTATACAATCATGTCATCTGCAAACAGAGACAATTTGACTTCCGCTCTTCCCATCTGAATACACTTTCTTTCTTTCTCTTGCCTGATTGCCCTGGCCAGAACTTCCAACACTATGTTGAATAGGAGTGGTGAGAGAGGGCATCATTGCCTGTGCTGATTTTCAAAGGGAATGCTTCCAGCTTTTGCCCATTCAGTATGATATTGGCTGTTGGGTGGTCATAAACAGCTCTTATTATTTTGAGATACATTCCATCAACACCTAGTTTATTGAGAGTTTTCAGCACGGAGGGGTGAATTTTGTTGAAAGACTTTTCTGCATCTATTGAGATAATCATGTGGTTTTTGTCACTGGTTCTGTTTGTGTGATGATTTACAGTTTATTGATTTGCATATGTTGAACCAGGCTTGCATCCCAGGGATGAAGCCGACTTGATTGTGGTGGATAAGCTTTTTGATGTGCTGCTGGATTCAGTTTGCCAGTATTTTATTGAGGATTTTCTTAGCGATGTTCATCGGGGATATTGGGCTAAAATTTCCATTTTTTGTTGTGTCTTTGCCATGTTTTGGTATCAGGATGATGCTGGTCTCATAAAATGACTTAGGGAGGAGTCTCTCTTTTTCTATTGTTTGAAATAGTTTCAGAAGGAATGGTGCCAACTCCTCCTTGTACTGCTGATAGAATTCGACTGTGTGTTCATCTGGTCCTGAGCTTGTTTTGGTTGGTAGGCTATTAATTACTGCCTCAATTTCAGAACTTGTTAATGGTCTACTCAGGGATTCAACCTCTTCTTGGTTTAGTCTTGGGAGGGTGTATGTGTCCAGGCAATTATCCATTTCTTCTAGATTTTCTAGTTTATTTGCATAGAGGTGTTTATAGTATTCTCTGATGGTAGTTTGTATTTCTGTGGAAATAGTGGTGATATCCTTTTTATCATTTTTTATTGTATCTATTTGATTTTTCTCTCTTTTCCTCTTTATTAGTCTGTCTAGTGGTCTGTTTTGTTAATCTTTTCAAAAAAACCAGCTCCTGGATTCATTGATTTTTTTGAAGGGTTTTTCGTGTCTCTGTTTCCTTCAGTTCTGTTCTGATCTTAGTTATTTCTTTTCTTCTGCCAGCTTTTGAATTTGTTTGCTCTTGCTTCTCTAGTTCATTTAATTGTGATGTTAGGGTGTTGATTTTAGATCTTTCCCACTTTCTCCTGTGGGCATTTAATGCCAAAAATTTCCCTCTAAACACTACTTTAGCTGGGTCCCAGAGATTCTGGTACATTGTGTCTTTGTTCTCATTGGTTTCAAATAACTTATTTATTTCTGCCTTAATTTCATTATTTACCCAGTCGTCATTCAGGAGCAAGTTATTCAGTTTCTTGTAGTTGCATGGTTTTGAGTGACTTTCTTAAGCCTGAGTTCTAATTTGATTGCACTGTCTGGGAGACTGCATGTTATGAGTTTTGTTTTTTCCATTTGCCGAGGAGTGTTTTACTTCAAATTACGTGGTCAATTTTAGAATGAGTGAGATGCGGTGCTGAGAAGAATGTATATTCCATTGATTTGGGGTGGAGAGTTGTGTAGATGTCTGTCAGGCCTGCTTGGTCCCAAGCTGAGTTCAAGTCTTGAATATCCTTGTTAATTTTCTTTCTTGTTGTTATGTCTAATATTGACAGTGGGGTGTTGGAGTCTCCCACTATTATTGTATGAGAGTCTAACTCTCTTTGTAGGTCTCTAAGAATTTGCTTTATGAATCTGGGTGCTCCTGTATGGGTGCATATACATTTAGGATAGTTAGCTCTTCTTGTTGCATTGATCCCTTTACTATTATGTAATGCCCTTCTTTGTCTTTTTTGACCTTTGTTCGTTTAAAGTCTGTTTTATCAGAGACTAGGATTGCAACCCCTGCTTTATTTTGCTTTCCATTTGCTTGGTAAATATTCCCCCATCTCTTTATTTTGAGCTTATGTGTGTCTTTGCACATAAGATGGATCTCCTGAATACAGCACACCGATGGGTCTTGACTCTTTATCCTATTTGCCAGTCTGTATCTTTTAATTGGGGCATTTAGCCTGTTTACATTTAAGGTTAATATTGTTATGTGTGACAATTTCAGTAGCTTGTACGGGAAAACTCCAATATATCCACTGAAAATTTGTGTAGGTCCGTTTATTTCTGAAGATTGTTACTTTCTGACCATATTCATAGGTTTAAGATGGAGAAAACAGCTTTCCTTTGCTGATGAGTAAGTAAGAATCTCTCAGGCTCAGCTTAACCCTATCACAGGTTATCTATAAGGTTAGCCTATTTACAAAGGCCAACAATTTCTCTGAGACCTCCCACCCTTCCTCCTCTTTTCTCCCTCCGCGTTGTACTGAGAATCATTTGGCTCTCACCTGCCTATATCAAAGTGCAGCAGTCTCACAAATAACCTAAGGAACCTGGTATTAATATTTCTCTCTACTCTTTATTATCTGCACCAGAGGTTCTGCACCAGTAGACACTAAATTTTTCCAGTACAGGTTGTCTTATGATGTAGAATAAGAGAGAACATGATTTCAACATTGCTACAAATGAGGAATTATTATTACTAACTTATAGATAAGCAAAATGAGATACATCTGGATGTGAATCTCAATATCATTATTTACTTGCCTTGGATAGTTTTTAATTGGGCAACTCACTTAAACTTCCTGGATCTCTGATTTCTCATCTGTAGAGTAAAGATAACTACCTTGAAAGATTATTCTGAGGGGTAATGAATAAAAAACACACAGAGACACATCTGTAACACAAGAGGTGCTCAGTAATCTGTAAATTTTACCACTATTTTTGTATTGACTCACTTGTCTAAAGTCATACAGCAATTATGTATCAGACACAGGGTTCATACTCTCAGGCTCTTTTTTTTTGTTTATTTTTTTTTTGAGACGGAGTCTCGCTCTGTCGCCCAGGCTGGAGTGCAGTGGCCGGATCTCAGCTCACTGCAAGCTCCGCCTCCCGGGTTCACGCCATTCTCCTGCCTCAGCCTCCCGAGTAGCTGGGACTACAGGCGCCCGCCACCTCGCCTGGCTAGTTTTTTGTATTTTTTAGTAGAGACGGGGTTTCACCGGGTTAGCCAGGATGGTCTCGATCTCCTGACCTCGTGATCCACCCGTCTCGGCCTCCCAAAGTGCTGGGATTACAGGCTTGAGCCACCACGCCCGGCCTCTCAGGCTTTTTCAACTACACTCCTGAAACTATACTATCAATGCAGCTGAAGTAACTAGAAGTATCAATAACATCTAAAACCATTCCAGAACAAAAGAGATTCCACAGCCATCATCAGTAATTTTCCAAGTGCTTCTGATAAATATCTGAGCCTCTCCTTGCAGGAGTATTGGATGAGAGACAGGGAAACCAGATAGCCCAACTTGCAGGTGTTACCTGTAAAGCCAAAAAATGACAACTGGAGTATCTCCTTTAGAAGTTTTCCAGAAACAGACTTTGTAATACAAGGGACTTCCTTATAGGCATGAAACTGGCAAATCCTTCACTAGGAATGAATAATATTCAATTTCATGACTTACATTATCACATGTGATTATATTACCAGAAATCATCTAAGTAAATTTTTAACAGGTAAGAAATGTTAGTTTTAATAAATAAGTATCAATATATTAATAGAATGTATTGGTATTTCCACTTTAATATTCTAAGAGGACCTACTGTTTCATAATGCTTGGGGGAAAATGCAGAAATCCTACCATATACATTCATACATGTACTTAGTTAGAATTTCAACAATTTGGGAGAAGACTGTTCTCTTTCCAGTCAATCATTAGTGTGATGGTAATTATGTCCTAAAATTGAAACCATGTAAACTTTTTTATCATTATAAGTTACCATAAAAATAGCCCTATTGTTATAAAAATATTTTATTGTATTTTTCAATCAATTCCCTATAGATGCATATTGGTATCAGTGCTTTCCTACAATTTTCTAAGAATTCAATTTTGTGACACATATGCACTTAGTTTTGAGAAGTAATTCTTAGCCCTGTCACTAAAGCAAAGATATATATAATCCTCTCAGCCCTCTAAATTTTATTATATGGTAGTATTTTATTATGAATGTGCTGCTTATAAATCTGGGCTAGTTAAATAAAGGAAAGGTTACTTGTAAATTAAATATAACTGATGTTTTTAGGTTTTAATATATAAAATTGTGAGTGTAAGATCATATTATTCTTCTCGAAAGTAACAGAGATTCATGTTGCCTAATAGCAGCAATGTTTGCTGAAATACAGCAGCATGATTTTAACAATGCCGTGTTTATGCAAAATTTTTTAATCCTCTGGGAAACGGGAAAGGATGTGAATTAGTGTCCTATGGCTGCTGTAACACAAACTGTGTTGCTTAAAACAACAGAAATGTATTGACTTACAGTTCTGTAGGCTAAGAGTCGGAAATTAAGGTATCAGCATAGTCGTTTATTTCTGAGGACTCTGAGGAAGAATCTGTTCCAAGCCTCTCTTTTAGCTACTGGTGACAGCTGGCAACACTTACGGCTCCTTGACTTATAGAGGGAGGACCCCAGCCTCTGCCTCTGTCATTACATGGCATTCTGTCTCTCCTCTTTCTTTTCTGAGCTTTCCCCAGAATCACCTTTAGTGTCTATATTTCTACAAATTGTTTCTTCAAGGCAATCTAGGCTTTTTTATTATGTGCCTCAAATCTTTTCCAGCCTCTACCCATTATCCAACTTGAAAGCCACTTTCACATTTCCAAGTATTTGCTACAGTAGCACCCCTCTTCCTGGTACCAAAATCAGTATCAGTCAGAATTTTCCAGAGAAACAGAGCCAATAGAATATATAAAGAGGGAGAAAGAGCGAAATGTTGTTTGATTTTAAGGAATTGGCTGAAGCTACTGTAGGAGCTGGCAAGTCTGAAATCTGGAATACGGCTGGCAAGCTGGAAACTCATGCAGGATTTACATATTCTAGTCTTGAGAAAGAATTCCTTTTCCTCTGAGGAACATCAGTTTTTGCCATTAAGGCCCTCAACTGATTGAATGAAGCCCATCCATGTTATCCAGGGTAATCTACTTAAAGTCAACTGATGATAAATGTTAATCACATCCACAAACAACCTTCAAAGCAACATCTAAAATAGTGTTTGATCACACAAGTGGACACCAAAGTCTTGCCAAACTGACATATAAAATTAACCATCATCAGGTAGGAGACAGGCAGCTGTGAACCAACGAAATCAGATCAGAGAGACAAGGTCTGAAATGAAAGGTAGAAGGTAGAGAAACTGGTGAAATGTAAAGCCTTTGGCAGACATTTTTTCGGTTTCCAGGGGCCTCTAGAATGAGTGGGTAGGAGCTTTTCATTGGCAATATAAAAGATAATAATAGCAATAATAATAGCCAACATTTATTGAGCTTCTAAATTTTCTTGATACCACACCTACAAAGTAATGGCTGTTGTCATTTTCATTATCTATAAAAGAAAACTTAGACACAGGGAAGTCATAGGACTTTTCTAGTTCACACAGCTAGTAGGTAGCTGAAATTGGATTTAAACCTAGGTATCTCGGGTTGGGGCCCATGCTCCTAACCATCAAACCATTAGCAATGCTGATGTCTCCTCCTCTCTTTTGGCTTCCCAAGAAGTTGTTATTCTGACTTTCTACTGCCTTAATCTGGCTCATCTAAGATCGGTGAGACAAGAAGTACATGCTTTGAACATTTGAAGAAATCTGTAGTCTAAGTTAAAGGAAGTATGTATACTCACATTATGAATTACTGCAGTAATTCAGTAACATTTAAAAAACAACACTGAACAATGAAAAACAGAATGAAGTTGAAAAGAGGCAATTAAATTGGGCTTGAAACACCAAGAAGAGCTAACACAAAAGTTGATCTTTAAGTCAGATTCTGTGCACAGATAGTGCAATATGAGGCATGAATTAAAAGCACCTAGACATAATAGGAAGAGCTGGTATTTGTATAATCAGTTTAAACCATACCAAACAAATGTGGAAACTTTTGGGTGCAAAAGGTGAACTTTAGGGAATAGGTATTCTCTCAGAGTTTACTTGCATTTTTGAGGAAGTGAAAATATCAGAGCAAAAATAAAAAATTCAGTGTATCTTGATAGATACTGGAGGTCTAGATTTATGTAATGCAACCTATTATCTCACTTCTTAATTTATTTAAAAACTATTTATTTAATATCCACTTGCTGGTAGGTGCCCTTCTAGATGCAGTGAATAATCGGAAAAATCCCTTTTCTCACATAGCTCACATATAGACACAATAACAAATAATAAAATATATGATGTGGTTTGTCAGATGGCGTAAGTACTATGAGTACCGTAAATAAGAAAGTGAGCTAAAAATCATGGGGTATAAAGTGAAAAAGACTGATGAGAATCTGTTTGGAGACCCAGAAGGTGAGGGAAAAAATGAAAAAAGTGCAAAAGAAAGGATAATGGCTATAGCACTTCCAGAATCGATAAAAGGCATCAATCTTTATGGATGGAAGACTTAAGACTTCCCAACAACAAATAGCATCTAAGCGAGAAACAGAGGTGGTAATCAGAGGTAAGTGTTCTAAGCTCACTGTATCATTCATTACTAATACTAAAATAGAGTAACATTTGATAGGTTCAGTTTTCCAAGATAATTAGTAATGAGTTCACAGGTAATACGGTAGCTAAGCATAGAGCAGACTCTATCTCAAGGTAATAATCAGTGGTGTGTTAGAGCTGTCTTCTACCTGCTCAAGAAGCTAACTTCTAAATTTTCAGGACTTTTGGCAACCGGTTATTAAACCATCAGAAGCTTCAAGTTAGACATGTTAGGAGTATTCACACCACAGAAATCAATGAACACTACCACTAAGAGGCAGTTATTAAACATTTACAAACACACCACAGCTCTGAGCCCTGTACTCTTATCTCTACGATACACATTTTCATAATATGTCTTTGCAACATAAGCTCATTGAAAAGCAAAGACAGATTTCTGAAATGTTTTTGTGTTCCCTGCAGAACTGGGCATATGTTCCTCAAATATTCTCTTGCTTAATACTGAAAGTAGGCCAATGCTAGTCCTTAATTCCTAAGGAAGAAGTAAAACTTTACAATTAGCTTAATTAGTTACCATCAGAAAACTACACATCTCTTGGCTCTCAGTAAATAATATGCATTATTAATGCCTCAAAATAACCTTAATACACATATCATTTATTTATGAGTAGAATGTAGTCAGGTAACTTTTCTATGTTTCAAAGTGAAACACTGGAGGTAATAATTGCAAAAACAAATGCATAAAACTGAGAGTATATAGACTATTTGAATGATAAATAAAAATTATCCTAGATGTCAGCAAAGTGTCATAGAGAAGGCAAGGTCTGTCTTCCCAGACCTTGCTCCTCTCAAGCCACAGAGAAAGAATTATCAGTCTGTTTAGGGAAGAAAATGAAAACATACAGGGCAAAAAAGGGGAAGATAGAAATCAAGGTTTATTTATTTGTTAAAAAAAAAAAATCCCTGAAAATAATTTTCTGGTGTTTGCATGACAGAGAAGCCACAATGTTTTAAATTAGATGATTAATAATCTCTCTAGATTGGATAAATTAGATGATTAATAGACAGACTGACCAATCAGTGTTGTAATGCAAATTTCCATTTTGAGTTATAGATAAGAAAACAACATTTGAAGGAACAGCATAACAAGATCATTTTTGAAAAATGTGATAGAAATTTGAAAAGTGCAAGTTAAAGTAAAACTGATGTACTTTGAGCCAACAACTATTCAGATAAAGATTTCAGATAAAGAATATAATTTAAAGTAATTTGATGAGAACTAGTTAACCAATGAAAAAGTAGTGAAGATTCTGCAGAAATTTTAATCTGATTCAAAAAGAAATTTTAAAATTGATTTAAAACAATCTCCCAACAATGTCTCTTTCTTCCCCTTATTTTTAAAACAAAAGTTCTCAACATTTGATCTATGTATCTCTCCGCTTGTGATGAGGAATCCTATTCCATTATTTAAAATTCACCTCCCACAAGCTGAAAAAATTGCGGTGAGCAATTCTACTTAGTCAAAAGTTAAATTAGAAAAGTTCCATCTCCCTCCATTCAACTTCTATAATTAATCAAAACACATAAGCCTACATTAAGACCAAAATCCTTGTAGGCTGATACCCAGTTTTCTTTTCCATCACATTGACACTTGTAATTTTAGAAACTAGGATCTGGAAGTGAGGCCACATTGAACAATTAACATAATACAAGGTAAGGGTACTGATCGGGTATTGTCTATTCTTCACAGGGAAGAATCCTTATTTATATTTTTATGAAATTTGATAACAGAAATGATGCTAAAATTAGAAGTCAAACAGCCATTTTATCTAATACTTTTCACATGGCTTAAAGATGACTGTAACATTTGCAGGAGATAAAACTTTTTTCATTTTAATATAAAAATTTCTTTTTAATCTTAAAAAAACGATCTGCTGCTTTTGAATTAAGCAAGCATAAAAAAGAGATTCATTTTGAGCTTGTAAAAATTGTTTCAACCTTTACTGAGATACTCCAAACCAATATTTTTAGAATGGAAAGTAAGCACATGTAATGAGAAATGTAATACTTTTTAAACTGGAAATAATTAATTTTTGAAATAAAGCTTTTTATGAAAGTCAAATACTGTAGAGTTCAGTGTTCTTTTCCTCAGTGATTTAAGCCCACCCCAAAGTGTAATTATCTGAAAAATTACATTAAAATGATGTAGTCATATTTATTTCTAGATTCTGGCAAAATGGATTCCAACAAGATATCAAGTTAAGAATGTAGAGAGTAAGTTACTTTGATTTAAATTATGACAGACCCAAGACATTACTTCAGGAGATTTTAGAGTACCACTACCTCCCTCCCATTTCCAAACACCCAAATCTTCTGGAAGAGAGATCAATGGGCTTACTGTGCAAATAAAGTCTCTAGGTATGTTCTCTAGTTGCCCCAGCACATTCCTCCACCTAAAATTTAGCCAGATCCTTATTCCGAAATCTTTCATATATAGAAGTTTTACAGCATAAACTTCACAGCTTTTGTAATAACCAGCTATTCTTTATATCATAAGGAGAGCTAGAATATTCTCTGAAATTAGTGATTTTCAAACTTATTCACATGGCTGGTGCAGGATCACAGAGTTACAAAGAGAGTCACAATGATTTTCAGTGAATTGAAAAAAGTAAGTTTATATGGTAAATGTGTAGGCATATGTCTATCCATTTAACTCTATTAATATTTACTTTTTAATGAAATATTGATTACAGATTCTACTTTTTGAATGTTTAACCTTTAAAAAATAAAGTTTGACAACTCAGTATAGAATTCTTAAGAGAATTAGCAAAATATCTTTTTGTCTTTTACTTTGTGTCAATGAAAGGTTTAAAATAATATGAGTTTAGCTGCTTGCTATGAGTAAATATATTGCTCCTAGTGGATGTGGAAATTGATGTAAAAGAGAAAAAAACTGACTTCATCAAGGTATAAGTCTACTTAAAGTATTTGGTATGACCAAGTAGAACAGATCATCTACAAGTTTTATACCTTCAGATGATTTCTTATTGCTCAGTAACATCCTTTTCTTTCTGACTGGAGCACTCTGTTTAGCATTTCTTGAAGGACCAGTCTTGTGTTAATGAAATATCTCAGCTTTTGACTCACAAAGTCTTTTTTTCTCCTTCAATTTTGAAGGATATTTCCCCAGATACACTATTCTAGGGTGAAATTTTTTTTCAGCCAGCACTTTGAATATGTCATGCCACTCTCTCCCAGCCTGCAAGGTTTCCACTGAAAAGTCTGCTAAGTCTGCTGCCAGATGTATTGGAGCTCCATTGTATGTTGTTTCTTTTCTCTTGTTGCTTTTAGGATCCTTTCTTTATTCTTCACCATTAAGAGTTTGACTATTAAATGCCATGAGATAGTATTATTTGGGTTAAATCTCCTTGGTGTTGCATAACCTTCTTTATACTTAAATGTTGGTATCTTTCTCTAGGTTTGGGGAGTTCTCTGATACTGTTCCTCTGAATAAAATTTCTGCCCCATCTCTTTCTCTACCTCCTCTCCAAGGCCAGTAACTCTTAGATTTGCCCTTTTGAAGCTGTTTTCTAAATATTGTGCATTTATAAACAGCCTGTCTTCAGGCCCACTAATTCCTTCTTCTACTTAATCAAGTATGCTATTAAAAGATTCAAATTCATTCTTCAGTATGTCAGGTGCATTTTTCAACTGTAGAACTTTTACTTCTTAATTGTTTCAATTTCTTTGTTAAATGTTTCCAATAGAATTCTGAATTTCTTCTCTGTGTTAACTTGAAATTCTTTGAGTTTCTGCAACACAGCTAGCTATTTGAAGTCTGTCTGAAAGGTCACATATCTCTGTTTCTCCAGGATTGGTCCCTGGTGCCTTACTTAGTTCATTTTACAAAGTCATGTTTCCTGGACAGTATTGATGCTAGTAGATGTTCTTCAATGTTTGGGCATTGAAGAATTTATGTATTTATTTATTTATTTATTAATAGTATTTATTATAGTCTTCACAGTCTGGGCTTATAGTACTTATCCTTCATGGGAAGGCTTTCCAGATATTTGAAAGGACTTTGGTGTTGTGACCTAAGCTGTATCTGCTTTAGGAGGGCGCCAAGCTTAGTAACACTGTGGTTCTTGCCAACTTGTAGAGATACTGCCCTGGTAGTCTTGAACCAGATCTGGGAAAATTCTCTGGATTACCAGGCACAGACTTTCATTCTCTTCCCTTACTTTCTCCCAATCAGTCTCTCTCTACTTTCTTAGCAACCTAAGCTGGGGGTGAAGTAACACAAGCACTGCTGTGGCCACCACAACTGTTACTGTGCAGTGTCAGACTGAAGCCAGCACAGCACTGGGCCTCACCCAAGGCCTGTGAAACCACTCACTGGCTACTGCCTAAGTTTGCTCTAAGCCCTGGGGCTCTACAATCAGCCGGTGGCAAAGCCAGCCAGGGCTATGTCCTTCCCTTCATGGCGGTAAGGTCCCCCAGCCCCCAAGTGGGACCTGAGGTACTGTCCAGGAGTCAGGGAATAGAGTCAAAAAACTTAGAAGTCTACCTGGTGTTCTACTGTACTGAGACTGAGCTCTCAGTCAAACCACAAGACTCAGTTCTTCCTACTCTTCCCTCCTCTTTCTAAAGGCAGAGGAGTCTCACCTGTAGCCATCATAGGCCATGAGGAATACTGCAAGAATACTGCAATGTTCTCTTGAAGCCCAAAGGCTCTTAAGTTAGCTTGTGGTAAATTCTGCCTAGCCTAGGACTTACCCTTCAGTGTAGTGGGCTCCCCTCTGGCCCAGGGTAGTTCCAGAAATGCTGTCAAAAGAGTCAAGTCCTAGAACCAGGAACCCCAAGAGCCCACTTGGTGCTCTACTACCCTGTGGCTGTCCTGGTACCTACGGTGCAAGACAAAATTCCCTTTCATTTCCATCTGCTTTTCTCAAGCAGAGTTTTGTCCCATTGC
The DNA here is from genome assembly GCF_002776525.5 of Piliocolobus tephrosceles. Taxonomy (NCBI): domain Eukaryota; kingdom Metazoa; phylum Chordata; class Mammalia; order Primates; family Cercopithecidae; genus Piliocolobus; species Piliocolobus tephrosceles. The sequence goes on from NC_045437.1 coordinate 169,667,150, forward strand.
CACCACAGCTGGTAATGTGCTGAGTCTCATTTGAAGCCAGCAAGTCTCAGAGACTCACTCAAGACCCTCCACCAAGTACTTGAGTATCACTGATTGTTATTCAGGGCCCAAGGGCTCTTCAGTTAGCAGGAGACGAAGGATGTGAGCACTGGGTCCTTCAAGGCAGAGGGTTCCCCTCTGGCCCAGGATGTGTCTAGAAATGTTGTCTGGGAGCTAGGGCCTAGAATGGGGGACCTTAAGATTCTGACCAGTGCCCTATTTCACTGTGACTGAGCTGGTATCCAAAATGTAAGACAAACTCTTCCCCACTCTTCCCTCTCCTCTCTTCAAGGGGAAGGAAAGGCTCTCTTTTGGAGCCGTGAGATGTGCAGCTGGGAGTTAGGGGAGGGGTGATGCCAGCACTCCCCTGGCTGCCCCAGCTGCTGTCTCAACATGTCACATGCCCTCATAGTCCCCAGTCTTTGGGCCTAGTTCAGTACTGGAACATGCCTAAGAATTGCAGTCCTTATGGCCTAGACTACCTTTCAAGTTTACTTGGAGACACAGAGAGCTGTAGCCCTTGATGATGAGGTTTGTGGAATCAAGTTTGGACTACTGGGATCAGTGATTCTCCTCTGGCTAGGGCTGGTTTAAATGCTCTTTTAGGCAAGCAGCAGCTAAATTTGGTCCAGTTTTTCTTTCTTCTCTAATAGGACAGCACTGAGTTCAATGCCTCACAACTGTTGTGTTCTCTCTCCCCATTACCCAGAGACACTCTCTGCTCTACACTTCTACTCTCTTTTATAGCTGGAAGATGCTAAGTAAAACAAATAAATAAATAAAATAAAGTGCTTCATGTTCAGGCTAGGACACAACTAAATCTAAAATATGCAACGTAAAGATTTCATTTCATGTCTTCTACTGCACCTGGTTTCCAAATGTTGCAGTAAGCCATGGTATCTTCAGTTTTCATCCCTTTTCTATATTTACTCTTTGCCTAGGAAATACAGATTTTTGAATAAGCTGGATATTCCTAAATTTGTATTTCTTTTTATGACTTTCAAATTTAACAGGCTTAGGAATCTTGACTTCTCTACTAATCCTCAAAGACTCCTCCATAAATGTTAAGATTATCCATGAATTTGTTTAGAACAAAACTTGGAAGTTATCTTTGATTTCTCTCTTTAACATTCACATCTAATCCACCAGCAAATCTCAACACCTCTATTCATGAATATATCACAAATCTGACTACTTCTAACCACTAGGAATGGTATTAGTCATGGATTTTTGCAGATGCCCTTTACAATGCTGAGGAAGTTCCCTTGTATTCCTAGTTTGTTTCGTGCTTTTATCTCTGTCTATACTAGGTTACACCTAGTGTAGATAACCTCTCTACACTAGGTGATATAATTTGCTGCACAGACTAATGCAAATGCACCATTTGTTTCCATGCAATTGTCTTCTCATCCTCACTAACTACAGTCTATTTCTAAATAATTCAATGAAGAACGTGTTATCCTGATACTAAATCCATACAAAATATCGCAAGAAAATTACAAATATCCTTTGTGAATATAGTTGCAAAAATACTCAACAAAATATTAACCAATGGCACTAAGCAATATATAAAAAGGATTATAGACCATGACCAAGTAGAATTTATGATAAGGATATATGGTTGGTTTAACATCTGAAATCAAGTAATACATTCCATTAATAGAATCCAGGGGGTTAACATATTATCACTTCAATAGATGCTGGAAAAGGGCTTTTTAAAAATCCAATATCCTTTCATGATGAAAACACGATATGATGCAAGAAAATAAAAGATTGGAAAGAATGAAGAAAACCAGTCAATTTGGAGATGAAATTGTCTGTATTAGAAAATAATGAGAAACACAGAAAAACCTATTAGAACAAATAAATAAGTTTAGCAAGGTTGCTCTTAGTATACAAGATCAATATATGGAAATTAATGTATTTCTATATATTAGAAATGAACAATTCAAAAATAGTTTTTTTTACAAAATCTCTTACAGAATTCAAAAAGAGTAAAATACTTACAAATAAAATTTTAAAAAGAAATGCAACATTGGCACACAGAAAACTACAAAACATTGTTGAAACAAACTTAAAAAGATCTAAATAAGTGAAAAGAACCCCAAGTTCATAGCTCAGAAGACTTAACCTTGTTAAGATAGTAGCACTCCCCAAACCGCTCTACAGATTCAACATAATTCCTACCCAAATTCAAAATCTAAGCTGGGTGTTTTTCTTTTGAATAAATTGACACATTGATTCTAAAAAAATTATAAGAAACTTAAAAGGACCCAGAATAACCAAAGCATTATTGAAAAAGAACAAATTTGAAAGAGTCACACATCCCAATTGCAAAATGTATTACAAAGCTACAGTGATCAAGACAAGGCAGCACTAGCACAGGAGATAGATTACAGATCGACAACTGGATATCCACATGCAAAAGAATGAACCAGGACCAAGAGCATACTATACACAACAATTTCAAAATGGTTTATAGTCCTAAATGTAAGAGTTAAAATTATAAAACTCTTAAATAAAACATAAGAGCAAATCTTGATGATCTTGGGTTAGGTAAAGTTTTCTTGGCCATGGTACTCCCTACTCCTTAAGTTGGGGCTATGCAAAACAACTTTCCAAGAGTATAGAAAGACAAAAAAAAAAAAATATGGAACAGGGAGATAAACAATAACTTTCCAGATTCTCAAAGTAAACATCATTAATTATATGTCATACCGGTAGTATGTACTTTTGATATAATATGCTGAAAATTGTACTTTACCTTTGTGATCTTCCCAAAAACTCAGTGTAATTATAAACAAAAATACCTGACAAATTCTATTTCAGGAATACTACAAAATACTTCACTAGTACTACTCAAACCTAGTACTCCTCAAAAACCTCAAGGTCATCAAAAACAAGGACAGTGTTAGAAACTTTCATAGCTTAGGGGTGTCTAATGTGGTATTCTACATGGCATTCTACTTCAGAAAGAACATCAAATAAAACCTAAGGAAATCTGAATAATGTACAGATTTTGTTTAATAATATTGTATCTTTATTTATTAGTTGTAAAAAATATGCCATATTAATCTGAGATTTTAACAATAGGGGAAATTAGAAGTGGGGCACACTGGAGCACTTTTCTGTAAATAAAAAGAAACTATTCTAAAACTTAAAATTTTATTTTAAAAAAAGGAAAAATCTTTCTTAGATTAGAAGATATTCATCAGACTTTTGATTTCATAAGGTATGATGAAAAAAAATCAAAATTGCCCCTTTGGAAATATGTGGAGAAAATACGTAACCATATTCTCACGTTTAGTTTAGACAAGGATCAAGTAGAATATTAAGGAAAGCCTGAACATAGTTGAATTCATTTGAGAGAGAGAGAGAGTGTGTGTGTGTGTGTGTGCGTGTGTGTGTGTACTAATAAGAGGAAAGTTAATTCTCTTTACAGCTTCTCTACAGTTGCCACACTCTATCTTATTGACAATATTTAAAAATAATAAGACGTACACTAAAAATATCTTGAGTTTAAACATATGAGCCACCGGACAAAGGTATTACAAGAAAACCATAGACCAATATATCTCACGAACATAGATGAAAAAAGTCTCAACAAAATACTAGCAAATCAAATCTAACAGTGTAGACAAAGAGTTATACACCATGGCCAAGAGGGTATTTTTTCCCCAGGTATGCAAGCCTAATTCAACATTTGAAAATCAATTAATGTAATCTATCACATAAACAGGCCAAAGAAGAAAAATTACATGGTAATAAACATAAATACAGAAAACACATTTGACAAAATCTAATACCCATTCATAGTAAAAACTCCCAATAAACTAGAAGTGGAGGGAAGCTTCCTCAACTTGGTTTCTAAAACTCTACAAAAACCTGAGGGTTAACATTATGCTTAGACCTGAAAAATTCAAAGCTTTTCTACTAACATCAGGAAAAAGGCACGGATGGGTCCTCTCACTACTTCTTTTCAACATCTACTGGAATCCCTGCCTAATACAATATGATAAGAACAGGAAGTAAAAAGTATACAGATAGAGAAGGAAAAAATAAAACTATTTTGTTTGCAGTTGATGTGATTATCTAGATAGAAAATCTGAAAGAATCAACAAAAAAACTGCTGAAACTCACAAGTAATTGTATCAGGTTGCAGGATGCAAGGTTAATACACTTCAGTCAGTCACTTTCCTATATACTAGGAATGACTGATTGAAATTTGAAATTAAAAACACAATACCATTTATAATAGAAATCCCAAAAATGAAAAGGAAATAAATCTAACAAAATATGTACAAAATGTTTATGAGAACACTACAAAAGTCTGATGAAAGAAATCAAATAACTAAATAGATATGCTATATTATGGATAGAAAAATCAAATATCAATTATCAGTATGCTTATTTATAGATTCAATACAGTCCCAACCAAAATCCCAGCAAGTTATTTTGTGAATATTTTCACACTGATTTTAAGGTGTATATGGAGAAGCAAAAGATTGAGAATTACCAACACAATATTGAAGTAGAAAACAAAGTTTGAAGAGCGACACTACCCTACTTTAAGATGATACTCAAAGCTACAGTAATCAAGACAATTAGGGTATTATTGGCACAAGAATAGACAAATAGAGCAATGGAACAAAATGAAAAGTTCAGAAATAGTAACACATAAATACAGTCAACTGACTTTTGACAAAGGAGGAAACTAAATACAATAGAGAAAAGAGATTTTTCTGCAAATAGTGTTGGCATAACTGGACACACACATGCAAAAATAAATGAATCTAGACATAGACCTTACACACTTCAAAAAAATTAACTGAAAGTGGAATCTATATCTATATGTAAAATGCAAAATCATAAAACTCCTGGAAGATAACTTAGGAAAAAATCTAAATTCCCTTGTGGTTAGCTATGCTTTTTAGATAACTACCAAAGGCATGATCCATGAAAGAAAGAATTGATAAACTGGACTTTATTACAATTTAAGAATTTCTCTCTGCAAAAGACATCTGCAAGAGAATGAAAGGACAAGTTACAGAATGGGAGAAAATATCTGCAGAAGACACATCTGATAATTAAATGTTATCCAAGACATACAAAGAACTCTTCAAACTCAACAATAAGAACATAAGGAATCTGATCAAAAATAAGCCAAATATCTTAATAGAAACCTCACCAAAGAAAATATATAGATGGAAAATAAGTATATGAAAATGTGTCTTTTATGATCTGATATCACACATCATCAGAGAAACACAAATTAAAACAATCATGTCCTATCACTACACACCTATTAGAAATGCCAAAATTCACAACACTGATTACACCAAATGCTAGTGAGGATGTGAAACAATGGGAACTCTCATCCACTGCTAGTGGGAATCCAAAATGATACAACCACTTTGGAAGACAGTTTGGCAGTTTCCTACAAAAATAAATGTACTTTTATCATACAATCCAGCAATCATGTTCCTTGATATTTACCCAACTTATACATACACAAAAACCTGCATGTGGATGTCTATAGCAGCTTTATTCATAATTGCTAAAATTTGAAAGCAATAAAAATGTTCTTCAATAGGTGGTGTAAACTGTGGTACCTTCAGACAATGGAATATTATTCAGTGCTAAAAAGAAATGAGCTATCAGGCCATGAAAAGACAAGTAGGAAACTTTAATGCATATCACTAAGTAAAGAAGCCAGTTTGTATGACTCCAACTATATGACATTCTAAAAAACACAAAGCCGTGCAGACAGTAAAAATGCCTGTGGTTCCCAGGGGTTCGGGGGAAAATAAATAGGCAGTGCACAGGCAATTTTTAAGTCAGTGAAACTACTCTGTATGATACTATAATGGAGAATGCATGCCAGCATGCATTTATCCAAACCTATAGAATATATGACACCAAGAGTGAACCCTAATCTGTAATTTTAATATATAATAAATCTTTGATATATATTTTATATAATCTTTATATATATTCTATAGTTTATAAAATTTATATTTGTAATTATATACTTTTATAATACATAAACTCATAATTGATACATATTTTATAAAAGCACATTATTGTATATAATCTTCTTATTTATATTTATAAATACATAGTTTTATGAGAAATATATATAAAAGCCAAAAGCAACTTAGAGGTTTAAATGTAATGTGTTCATTGATTTTCTCATTTAATATATTTATTGAGCAACAACTACATGTTCTCATGCTAATGTAAGAGACAGAAAACAACAATCAAACAAAAACCAAGAAAATAATGGGATACTTGTACTACTTGCTGTGCAGAAAATAAAGTATGTGATAATGTCTGGATACCTACTTTGAGCTGAATGATCTTCATTAAGTGACATTTAAAATAAGATCTGAATGATCTGAGGACAAGTATTCAAGGCAGAATAAACTACAAGTTCTTCGCTTTAAGATAGGAAAGAGCTTAGCGTGTTCCTGGAACACAAAAAAGGCCTGAATGGCTGAAGCTTATTGACAAAGGAGGGGTAGAAAGGGGGAAAAAGTCACACATTTAGGCAGAATGCTGTAAGGTAAGTCCTTGTTGGTCTTGGTTAGTTATGCCTATTTTATGTGGTATGAGATGGGAAACCATCAAAGAGACTTAAATAGTAGTGGTTTGATATGATCTGCATTTTTAAAAGATCATCTGGCTTCCAGTAGCAGCTCTGAGACATCAAATATTGTTTTTTGGTCTCCCCATAACTATGCTTAGTGCAAGGCTAATTCATGAATTCGTGGTTTCAACATTTGTTTTGACCTACCAATTCAGAAAACTGTCTAAGGAGGGAAAATGGAAATCAGCTTCCATTAACATTTTGTGATTGATAAACTGCAAATGCCTTGAACCATGAAAGAAGCAAATCTTATTATACCATAAACCCAATGACATGTATTTTCCTCCTAAAGCACAGGTTATTGTCTAGTTCTTCTATCAGGCCATGGATATTGGTTCTCAGCAGAGGAAGTTCATTACAAGTATTACTTTGACTAAAGCTAGAGGTTCTTGGGAATTAAGGTGAAATAAGCTGAAGAAAAATAAATGTAAATTGAACACAAATCAGAAAATCCCTAAAAGTCTAGGTTGTCTCTTATGATAATCTAGTTACAAGCCTCATTCATCTCTTAAACATATATAGGCAACCTACATAATTCAGACATCAAGTGATAAGAAAAACACCTGTGCCATTGACAACCCCTCATATTGGGAGTCATTAGATTAGCTGGGTCTCGATTATTCTGTGAATTGTATATTCAGAGCCACTCTGATATTATCATAGGCATACAGAGCAAACTTTCAAATGTTCTCCGTAAGTCATACATATTGAGAATGGAAGAAGCCCCTTCCATTAATGAATCAGTCCCCTGCCCAGGCAAAATCAGGCCTTCACAGAAAGAATGCACCCTATTGTAAGTTGACTTTCCATTATGTCATACATCAAAGGTCAAAATTACAAAATAAAGCAAAGTAGGGCAAGCCCAATATATTTGGTACATGAGATAATTTATTTTATTTCTTAAACATTACACAGGCAGCTACTTTCCAAGTCACTATATTCAAAGACCAACATAATTTATCTTAATTTTATGAGCTAGATTTGAAAAGGGGGGCAAAATATTTTTATTTGTAGAGTCAAAAATGCCTTAGATATCATCTGGCCCAGCTATTGTTTCACAGAAGGGAAATTAAAGTATGAGAGTTTTAAGTATCTGTTCAAAGCTAGAGAGAAGAAGAGCCAGGGCTGGTACACAGGTTTGTGATCCTAGTCCAGTGAATTTTTTGAACTCAAATCAGAATTGGAAAAATGAAGAGAGCCTGCTTCTTTTTCCACACTGGAAGAGGCAGAAATTAAACATTTTTTTTTCAGCTTCCTTCAAGTCAGGTTATGTATAGCCAAACAGGAACCTAAGCACCATTTTTTTTTTTTGAAAGACTTCACATGGCTTTGTGTAATTATTTATTAGTAGTATAAACTCATCATGAATTGGATTGATGAGAGTTATGCTGTCACTGACAGATGCCAGGGTAGAAATGCCCAATTCTATAAACTTTTCATTCTTCCAATGTGGGCAGCTCACCAGTGTGAAAATAGGTTGGGTGTATAGATTTTAAAACATAAAACAGACCCCTAGGGACTAGGTCTTTCTCCAGCCTATCACAGTAGAGACAGATTGTGTCTCATCCAAGGACGTCAGTGCTGGCCAAAAACAACAGCATTAACTAAAACTAAGTAAAATGACCAAATGGAAATTCTGCATTGCCTACAATAGGCAGGCAGAATTCTGGTATGTCTTGCCCAACCTCCTCTGGCAAGGGGAACTTTGGTTCTGAATACAACTGTTTTGAATAAGGGTAATGTTTGTGAGTCATTTGTTGTCCTTAAAAAAAAAAGTCAAAAATAACTTGTCAAAAGTGATAGGCATGTTGCCATATCAATTTCACAATTTAAATTTCATACACAAAGTAAAAAACAGTAATCTCTGTATTAAAAATTTAGAGAGCAATGAGGACGTCATCCTTGTTTTATTTCCATAATATGAATTTAATTCAACTTTTTGTAGGTTATGTCTACTAATTTTGCATAAAAAGAAGCATAATTATCTTCATCAATTCTAATAGTCTAAACACCATCAGAAAATATATGTAGCTTATCATCATCGTTTAAAACACTTTAGAAGGGTTACCTCATAAGATATAATTTTTGAAAACATTATTTTTATGTTTGTATTCTATTATAACTTATTATGAGGCAAAAATTGAGCCTAATGCTTTACTTTTCTGATACTCATAAGAGTAAACTTATAATTAGATGCTATTATTCTACCCATTTTATTTGAAATTTTAAGTATATTGCCTCAAAATAAACAAGTTTCTATTCAGGCAATATAATTCCAGTACTATTTCAATTAGCAATTCTGTGAGTGCATAGTTGTGTGTGTTTGAGTGGGGGGAAGAGATTTAATGGCCTTCAGCAGGTCTTCAAAACAGTGTCTGATACAAAAACTCTAGAAATTGGTGATTTACTTAAGAAACTTGATATCTACAAATCAGATGGATCCAGGCAGCAGAGTAGAAGTTGGTGAAGCCTTGAAGAGTTTAAGCTTAAGAATTTCTTTTTATTCTCACCTAATAAAGATGTTATTTTTCCAGTTAACCTTAAACAGAAATGCTAAATTCAGAAAAGGCTCTCGTAAATGACCATCATCAAAACAGCTTACCAGAATGCTAATGCTCTCTATGTTCTCTCATGTCTGCTATCTATGGCATCAATTAGGTTGGATGCGCTCCCTAGTACATATATGTTTTCCTGCTCCAATTGTCGAATTTTATATTTACCATAGATCAACCCAAATATGCTTAGGGCAGTAAAACACGCTTATAATTTAATTAATTACAGTAATGAGTATAAAAAAGAAAATAAAGATAAAAATGTTAGAAAAAAGCAAATAGACAAGGGTAAGAAAACTACTAATGTTTGAATAAAATTGTAAAACTCCAAAAGGATTATACACTATGTTGTCTTCATAAATATTTCTTATTCCAGTTTAAAAAAACCCAAACAAAGTCATTAATATTATGGTTTATTCAAGGAAGATATGGGCTGTAATCTGAAGATTCATACTTTAATAATTTTAAAAGGCCTTGGATTAACATGAAAAATTGGCCAATGAGTGTATATCTATATTTCAAGATAAAATAAAATACATGTTATGTGTCATCTTCAATGAAACTTCTCAAACTGAGCAACCAAATATTATGACATTAAGGAAGATAAAAGTATTTGTACCACAATTTCTTACTACTTTTTCAGTTCCTTTGTTACCACTAAAAAGAATGATCTGAAAGGAGATCATTTACTCACTCAAAATAAAAACAATGTGCAAAGTCTATTTACAGAGGAGATAAAGTTAAATTTACAACATGAAATTTGCAGGCCCCAAGAATGATTGTGAATGGAAGTAGAAGGATTCAAAAGTAGCTCAACCCTGGCCAGAGTAAGAAGAGAATCCACACATATGTAAAGAGACCTAAATTGTCACCACATGTTCTGACTCTAAATTGGAACCCCCAAACAATTTGCATAGTATTCTTGTGCCCCCATTATCTCATCTCTAACATAAGAAAATTTCAAAATTAACCTGCTACTCTGGTATAATTCAAAAATGCAATGATTTTCACATTGTGTAGAAATTTTGTTTGCATAAAAAATACTAAATCCTTCAGAGGGCATTTCCACTTAATTACATATTGTTTTTCTTTTATATTACATGTAGAACCATTATTTTCTTGCATACAGAGAGCTGTCCACTCAAACTTTGCAGAAAGTGGCCAACAGTTGAAATGTTAAGTCATCTGAAAATATTTCAAACATAGAATCAAAGTCACTACATAGAACTAATAGAAAATTTTTACTCTAAAATACCCAACATTAAAATTATTTCTGGAAAAAAGATTTGAGAAGAAAAGGCAAAGTCTAAAATAAAATCAATACATCAAAAACATCTAATTTCTTCTAAAATATCGTGAGCCTTATTAAACTTGCCAAATGTAAGCATTAACTTAATTAACAAAGAAAACATTTATACCTAACAAAGAAATGTGTATATTCAGGATCTGTATATGTCTATATAGACATATATATGAAGTGTATATATTCAAGATCTAGTTCAAATGTTTAAGTAAAATGTCACATTATATATCAGAATTTAACATAGGACATCGACAAAAGGAAGCAATCTCTATTACATCATTATTTTTGAATACATTTATATATAAATTTTTATATACATAGATAAGACAGATATACACAGATACATGTTTATATGTATAGAACTGTGTGATTCACCATGTTTCTTCCTTTCTTGGAAGACTTAATGGAAAACCACAGAACAAAAACTGAAAAGGCAAGTCTCAGAGGAAACAAGGAACCTTTTATCTCATTAAATCTCCTAACATCTTTCCACTCTTGCACATCAAGGTTTATTGTATGAGTTCTATTCTAGCCAGTGTGGTGATAGCACATCTACTAATTATCCAGAAAGAAGAGATTATACCATGAATACACTTCCCTATTAAGTTGATGAAAGTGTTCAAAGTTTATAGCATGTTGCTCACATTCTTTTCATAGGCCTACATATAAGGACTGAAGGAAGACACTGATTTCATAGAAAATCTAAGAATTTCCAACTTAATCTGATGGATTGTGAATTTCAAACTGGAGGTTCAGAGAAGACATGTTTTACATAACTTTAACTCAACAAATGTGGTATCTCAGTAACCACAGAATAGAGACCTCTTGTACAAATACTAAGAAGACTGAACAACTCCTCTTTTTTTTTAGGGTCAAACAATCTCAAAAGTTTTAGATTTTCAGTTTGGGTATACAGAGCAATTAAGTTTCCTGAGTATGTTGCCCTTTAGGGACCTAATTCTGTAAGACACATAACTTTGGTACCCTGAAGGCTAAGATAGACAGAAATAAGAAGTAAAATACAGATCCCTATCTGATTCAATTTATGCTAGAAAGAAGTATGACATCTCCTATTTCCCCCATAATATTTCAAATCGTAGCAGTTCAATAGAAATTAGTGAAGACCACAGAACAGTTGGCAAAGAATCACTTTCAAAGTATATGGCTCATACTGTTAAACTAAAATATTAGTTTACATGCTGTCAACATTGAGTTGTCGTATGTTACATTTTTACTTAATTATTTTCTGATTAGATTTTAAGTTTATAGTAATTGTGATATATATATATATATTTTTCTCATAATGCCTGTTGAAGTATCTTATACAAAGAGAGAATGGTCAGTAAATACTATATGTCGATTGGCTAATTTATTAATTTATTAATTATTATATATTAATTGATGGTTAGCGGTGAAAGGAGTCTTATAACCTCCAGGTAATGCCACTGGTAGAAGGAGGGGAGGATGAAACGTTTCTGTGAGACTTAGAAGGCTGGTCCCTGCCCTGTGATGTGTAATGGAGTCTAGATTATATAATTAAAATATCAGTAGTATAATATTGGTTTGGTTTACATAGAATTAGAATTTCCTCTGCTTTCAAATGGACACCACTTTACAGCATTTTGAATTTTATGATTCTACATCCCAGCAAGAACCAGAATGCATTAAAATGTAAGAAACATCCATTTTTCTTCCAGAATAAACTGAAAATAATCAAAAATTTTCTAAGTATATGAAATTTCAGTTTTGAATTATCGGATTTTAATCTTCATCTTAAAACACACAAATATATAAATGACCAGAGATAAGAAAATCAAGTGTCATAGCCACAGAATAACAAGAAGCAAATATGCTATTTTTTTTTTTTTTTTTTTTTTTTTTTTTTGAGACAGGGTCTCACTCGGTCATCTGCGGCTCACTGCAGACTCAGCCTCTTGGACTTAAGCGATGCTCTCACCTCGGCCTCTAGAGTAGCTCGGAATACAGGCATGCACCACCACACTTGGATAATTTTGTTGCCATTATTATTATTATTATTATTATTATTATTATTATTATTATTATTATATATAGCAGCCAGGTCTTGCTATGTTGCCCATGCTGATCTCAAACTCCTGGACTCAACAGATCCTCCTGTCTCGGCCTCCCAAAGTGTTGGGATTACAGGCATGAAGCACTGTGCTGGTCAGTAAATGCATTAATTCTGCTTTTTTTGTGTACTTCTGCTTTCAGAGCTAATTATTTGTTCTTTAGATGAGACTGGCAACCTTGTGTGAAATGTGGAATCTGTAGAATTCAAAACATCTCAGTTTTCCCTGAAATGTTCTGTGAGTAAGAGAGAGCCTCTTATTAAAGTTGACAATTAGCATTAGGTAGAAAAATATTAACAGAAACACAAATCTTGAATATACTAATGTTCACCCTCTGCTATGGACATTAGACAGCATTCAAATATTGTATATAAATCAGTAGGCTCTAATACTAAAAAAAGAGGTATTTTATATGCTTACTTGCACAGGTCGTGTTATAAAATCAAAGCACTGATAAATATAGTGTGAAATTAATGCTATACATATATAGCATTAATTTTTGCAAGAAGTTTTAGTTACTGAGTCATTCTGGAGCAAAAGTCCCAAGTGAATAATTTCATTCAAGGGAGAGCAAGTATCCACATTTCTAATGTTTGTTTAATGACCCAATAGAACTTGGATATTGAGACAATTGAGGGTTGAGAAAGGTATACCATCCATCATGGTGAGTCTAATACTAGTGACACACTGTTTATTCACAGTGCAATATAGAAGACCTATGGCTCACACTGCTGACACAAACAGAACAATAAAAAGCACTTAAAGCCATTTATATTCATTTTAAAATTAAACCCATGTCGTGATGTTAAGATCCTACTCTTTCTGATGGAGACGTAGCATTTATCAACAGCTTGTATGCATCGTTCTTCAAACAGTGCACAACGGGGACTTGGATTTCTACAATTATTGTTTCACTCTAATGGAGGAACAATGAAATAGGAGGAGAAACAAAATTATTAGATCTACTTTGTCTTCATAGTTATATTTATGAGACATGCTGTCTCATTTTTCCCAGGCCTCTTTCTGATGTTTTCCAACAAAAATACTCAGTACTCTTCTTCATAATAGTACAATACAATTTAGCTGTCACTGGATTTCCTTTCCTCTTTTCAAAGTTATTCCATTACTTCTACTGAATTCTATAGAGTAAAATATTTCTGATCCTTTTAATTGTCAATGAAATCATTTTGCTATTTGTAAAAAGTGATGTCCATATTTGATCTTGACTTACTTAGCTTTTCACCTGTAGACCCATCATATATTACCTGTACATTCTTCCTTTTTTTCCCTCTTGGTTTTAAATGCTACTCTGCCATTGACTCACACTTTTAAAAAGAGAGCTTATAAAATCAGGAGAATAATTCTGTTCCACCTACATGATTTGGAAGTGAAGAAACATGTACCTAGCTTTATTAGGAAAACGTGTCCAGATGCACAAAGTTACAACTAAGGGTAAGGTAAGTTAGAGTGAGGAGTGATCAGTTTCTGATTGCTCTCCTTGAACACAGAGGAGAAGTTCAATTATACAGACTAGAGGAAAATTCGGTGATATTTAGCACCAAGCAATTGGCTGCTCATCTGGTTCACTCACTGAGTTAGCCCTAGTACTAAGCATATTGCTTGACATTTGGCTGGTAATCCTTGGCTAGAAATATTTTCTTGTTAAGAAAGACTTTGCTAATATTGAATCACCAGGTGCTAGTGATAATAGAAATATTTTTGACAATTTTACCTCATACATTTTTAGATTCAACCTATGGTAATATTTTCATATTCTTCATCTCTTTAGTAATGTTTTAAATAATACTTAGCTTCAAAATAATGGAAAAGACTCAGAAAAAATTTATATTTTTAAAACTCATCTAAAAAATATTAACCTTACTGTTTCATTCTCTCCCTACACAACTTATCTAATAATCCTTTTAAAATTTTTCTCTAACAACATTCATATGCAGACCAATTTGAAAAAAAATTAATAAATGTGACCACATGATATCAATTATTAAATTATTTTTAGAGCATTGATATTCTATTCACATTCTTCTGTACTCATTAATTTAAAAGGAATCAGCAAACTTTATCTTACAGATGTTTAACCTAATTTCTTGCTAGCGAAAAATATTCCATGATTGCCACAATACATCTTTCTTATATTTCACCTGTGTAATAACTTTTCACCTCATAGTAATCTTATAGACTGTTAATATTATAATTTTATCTTTTGTCATATTTCCCATTTTGCTTTAAAAATCTGTTATTATCCAAGTATTCAAAACATTTCAAATACTTCCCATACAGTTTCAATAATCAGCCAATTTCCAAATATAAAAACCAAGAAATAACATAACTGTATTTTATTACTATGTATCCTTTGAGTATTTACAATTAATTTATGCTTAGTCATTACTACAAAATTACAGAAAAGACATTTATTATTTGGAAGTATGTTCATATATTTCACATACATTTTAAAGACTTGCATAACAGTGATTTTCTGGGAAAATTCAAGTTCTCACATCCCTTTACAGTGGCTACTATTGACTCATGCATCATTCTTTTTCACTCACTGGTTCATGTATTGAGCATGTACTATTTGTCCAGCCCTTGTCTAAAGCTGGAAATTCAGAGGTAAAGACATAGTCCCTAAATTCTTAGAGTTAGTTTTTACTATGACCTTATATTTCTTTTCTTCTATATACTTGACGATAGGGTAACGTCTTTGGAAATTTTTCCCTCTATTCAGGAAGTTTCAAGCATATTAATATATAAATTTAGTATTTCTTGGAACATTTTGATTCTAATAGAATATCTAAGAAATTTCAGATAACGTTCAACCATCTTAATTTGATTCAATGATGTTTTGTCAAAAGAGTAACATGATAATCTAAGAAGTGGTAAATTTTTATTTCACCTTCAGTAAAGTGTAATAAAAAGTTACTACTTGTTTTATCAGACTTTTATCTCATAGTGCATTAAAAATGTACATTTGCTTTTTCATATATTTATATCCAGAAATGGTAGAAAATGCTTATTTATATAACTCAAAATAGGCAATTACATGAAAAAATTTCAAACAGAACTTCCAATAAAAATTCCGTATCTGGTATAATAAGAAGGGGAGAAAATTAATGTGCATACTGAATCCATGAGAAGTTGTAATAGACTACTACATAGTCACCAAAATTCATTTCTCTTCATCCTGGACACATAGCTAGACTTATATTTTTCAGCCTCCATTGTAGTTAGGTCTTGGAGTGTGCCTCCATATTGTACAAACAAATGTGAGCTGAAGTGAAATGTGCTACTACCAGCCCTAGTTTGAAAAATCTCCCTCAGTGTCTCCATGATCTTTCTTCTTTATGATAGACTGAAAGAGTGAATTGCATTATGTTCTTAACGTTCACTACTTAAAAATGGTAGCAGTAGGCAGTTATACAGATATAGGGTACTAAAATGCTAAAAATAACTGTTATTCTTTAGTCAAATATTTGTTTAAACCGCTTCTTATGAAGATTTTGAAGAAAGACCAATGATCTATCAAAACTGTAGCTCAGGGGGAAGAGCTTGGAAAAAAGTCAGCATTCATTTAAACTGGTTACTAAACAATGTATTTGCCTAATTACATGTATTATATTTGAGAAATAAATAAGCTCAGGAAAGAACTGACTGATTTGCAAGCAGACATTAAGGGTCCTGCAGTGCTGAAAAAGCCAACTTCTTCAAAACTACTAACATAAGAGATACAAGCGAAAAAGGCTTTGAGCACAAAGTCACAAGAAGTTTTCCCAGTTATAAAAGGTACTCAGTCCTGAAACTAAAAATAAGATTAAGGATGTTACCTTCTTATGAAAACCTATTGTTCAGATGGCAGCTACTACTTTGGTGAAGGAAATAGGCATGGGATCAAAGCAGCAAGAAAATTCAGAGAGCTTGAAAAGTGAGTCTAAAAAAAGATCTTGGGTATGCTTACTAGCACTAAAATAGAAACAAATACATTAGAAATTTAATAAGTTTTTGGAGGAAATTCTATTGCTAAAGAATTATGAGCTTGGCCAAAAAAAAACAAAAAAACAAAAAAACAAAAAAAAACAAAAAAAAAAAAAAGAGAGAATTTTTTAGAAAAACGGAATGTAAAATAACCTTTACTCTCCTAATTGTGTGTGATTACAAATTGGGCTTTGATTTTTGAGGAACCTCTCCACAATATTTTCTGCAGCAGCTGTACCATTTTACATTCCCATCAAAGAAATCATTGCCAACACAAATGTCTAGACGTTTCTCCTGCTTTTTTTCTAGAAGTTTTACATTTTCAAGTCTTACATGTAAGTCTTCAATTGATTTTGAGCTGATTTTTGCAAATGGTATAAGATAGAGGTCCAATTTCATTCTTTTGCATGTGGCTATTCGGTTTTCCCAGCACCATTTATTGAAGATACTCACCTTTCCCCATTGTGTACACTTGGCACCCTAGCTGAAGATCAGCTGACTGCAATTGCGTGAGTTTATTTCTGAACTTCCTACTGTGTTCTGTTGGTCTATATGTCTGCCATATAATCCAGCAATCCCACTACTGAGTATACACCCCAAAGAAATGAAATCAGGATCTCAGAGAGATATCTATACTGTCATGCCCATTGCTGTATTATTTACAATAGCCATGATATGAAAACAAGCCAAAAATCCATCAACAGATAAATCGATTTAACAATGTGGCATATACACACAGTGGAATAATATTCAGCCTTTCTAAAAATGGAAATCCTACCATTTGTGACAACATGAATGAACCTGAAGGACATCATACTAAGTGAAATAAGCCAGTCACAGAAGGACAAATACTGAATGATTCCACTTATTTGCATAATCTAACATAATCAAACTCATAGAAGCAGAGAATAGAATAGTGGTTGCCAGGGACTGGTAGGAGGGGGAAAAGGGGAGCTGTTGCTCAATAGGTATAAAGCCTCAGTTATACAAAACAAACAAGTTCTAATTATCTACTGTACAACATAGGGTCTACAGTTAACAATATGGTGTTGTGCATTTAAAATTTTGTTGGGGTAGATCTTGTGTTATTTGTTCTTACCACAAAAAAGAAAGAAAAATAAAAAAACAACAGAAAGGACCACAGGAAAATTTCTGAATTTTTTTTTAAAAGGTATGTTTAATACTTGCTTATGATAATGATAACACAAGTATATGCATATATCCAGACTCATCAAATTGAATACATTAAGCGTGTGCAGTAAAGTATGTGAAGTAATACATATTAGCCCGATGTAGCCATTTCACAACGCATATATATTTTGAAACAACATATTTTACACAATATATATAATTTTCATTTTTCAACTTAAACATTTTTTAAGATAAAAATAAATGTGCAGCTTTTTAAATATATAAATTGTATCACAATGATGCCGTTAAAAAATTGGACTTTAAAAGCTATACAGCTTCCCAGGAGAACAATACTCCTCAGTCCCCACTTCAAAGATGTCTGTAGAAGAAAATATACAATAAAGACCCTCTAAAAGGATGGCATTGGAGTTCATGGAGATCAAGACACAGATTCCCTCCAGAATGCTGACTTCAGATCTAACCATTAAATTTCCTCCACTGCCATTGCAGAAAAGTTTTAAAAATACCTTCCCAGAAGGAGTTCATCACTGCTCTGTGAGAGCGCCTGCTATGAGTTTCCCATTCATCCATTTTCAGAATGGGATTTTTTTATGGTTATTATATACTTGCTTCACTAGTGTATGCTGACTTTTAGTTCCTGGGAATTAAAACACAAGAACACACACTGATCTTGATCTATAGAACTGAGCATCTTCTAAATACTTTTGAAATATTTGATTCTAAATTTGGTGCAGGTGTGAAATGTGGTCTTAGGTTGTCTCACCTGAAGAGAAGAAGAGTCTTCTGCTTTAAATATAGGAAAAAGGCTACAAATTAATATTAATATTTCATGACCAGAGGGGCAAACTGTCACAGAAACTGCTTGCCGTTTACAAAACAAAACAATCACAATGAAAACTATATTCTCTTCTTCAAGGGCATAAAATTAGATAACATTTTTAATAATTGCTTTTATTACGGTCTGTTCATGTGATGAAGTTGAAGTGATATGTGCTATTTTGGGCTTTAACCAATGAAAATATCCTCAAATCTGTATACTACAATCACTGAAATAAGATTACCATGCTATCCTTGGACACCTCATCAGAGCTTTCATCAACATGAGTTCCTGTATCACAGATAGCAAGGAAGAGAGTTGTCCCTATCCCTAAGTAACACCTGCCTTGAACCATATGAGAAAGAAATGAATTTATCTTGTTCAGGAGTTTTTGGTGAGAGGAGCTAAAAATATACTATATATCAAAAGCTAAATTTTAAAACACTACTTTCATAGCCATTCACCTATGGATTTATTAATGTTTCATACATTACAGTTCCTCCTCTAAAGTGTAATGTTGGGTAAGACAACATAACCTGCATGTACTCTCTGAGGTTCTTCAAACTTTGTACATAGCTGTTCTGTTTTCAGATCCATCATTAATGTTTGTACAAGACCCACATAATAGTCCACCTGAGCTATTAAACGGTCTACTGTCAGGTACAATTATTTTCCCAATTATTTAGCTTTGGATATTGAGATATAAATAGGAAAAATGAAAACCTTCCTCTCAGTCACATTTTGGGAAGTGCTGGACCAGGATTCAGGCTGAGGCAATAAGACCCCAGAAGTTATACTTAAGTATGACTCCATACAATGGCTTATGAGGCAATGCAAAACTGCTGTTCCACTCGCCATCCTCACTATGGCTGCCAAACAGCTTTGCGTGTTGCTGGCTAACACTCTTAGCACAGAATTCCTATGATTTGGGAAATATGGATAAGATTCAGAGAAATTTACTTTACAGAAGAATTCCTTATTTTGGAAAAGATCCCAACAAGAAGCCCTATAAACAAACAGTTCTTTTGGTGATTCTTAAGCAGAGTTTACTTCACAGAAAATTTAAAGAAATGTGAAGATTCACACATTTATTGGATGAGAGTAAAGGGTAGTACTTAATCTTCCCTACCTTAAATATATAGTTTGTAGAGACAAGGTTTGAATGTTTTAAAATATTTTCATGGAATTAAAACATTATTTCCTTCTAATAAAGGGAAACTGTTTCCAGAACTCATTTGAAAAAGCACTATTTCAGGCCTTAAGTTTTCTCATAAAATATTTTGCCTTGGTGCCAGGTGTTGGTGTAAGTTCCTTCTATCAGAATTTCATAATAATATAGTTTGTGGATTTTCTATTTGCTTTGAATTAATAAACAATTTTCTCTTCCCATACCACAGTGGAATCTGTTTCTGTATATTCCTTTTCTCATGTATTTACAACAGCAGTCCCTACTTATCGACAAGTGATATGTTTCAAGAACCTCAGTAGATTCCTGAAACATCTGATAGAACTAAACCTGATTGCCATCAAGCGGAATGTGTTTCTGTTCATGTCTTCTACTCTCAAATTTAATATCTTTTGCATCTTAACTGAGCATTTAAGATTCACTCTGGCTTAACTTTTTTGCAGTTTGTGGCAATAATAGCACCAATTTATTTTTCCTTTACAATTTCATGGACAGAAGATTCACTTTTACCATACATCTCACCAACCTCAGGATACTATTTTTTTCTTTTATTTTTAAATCAAGGATTTTTACCTTTTCACTTAAAAGAAACACTGTACAGCTTCTCTTTGGCATATCTGAATTGCCAGCACCACTCCTCTCACTTTGGAGCCATTATTAAGTAAAATAAGGCTTATTTGAATACAGGCACTGTGACGCTGTGACAGTGAGTCTCATGACCAAGATGGCTCCTAAGTGACTAACAGTTGAGATGCTCAGACAGTCTGAATACACTGGACAAAGGAATGATTCACATCCTGAGCAGGAAGGTGTGAGATTTCATCACATTACTCAGAATGGCATGCAATTTAAAACTTATGAACTGTTTATTGCTGTAATTTTCCATTTAAAATTTGTGAACTGTGACTGACCATGAATAACTGAAACCTCAGAAAGTGAAACTAGATACGGGCGCACTATTTATTAATTCAATCATTCAAGAGGTATTGACTGTCTATTGTTATTTATAAATCATTATGGTAGATATGAATGACTAATGTCCATGTCCAATAGTCAGAACAATGCCTGGAACACAATGGGCACTCAAGAAATATTTATAGAATAAATGAGTGAATCAGTTAATGGATTAAAAAATAGCCTTAGTTCAGCATCTACAACAAACTGAAACTTAATACAGGAAACACGGTCAACCCTTGCATCTATCCACATCCATACTCGAGTGTGGGCTAAAGTGTTTGGAAGGGAATCATATGGGAAATAAACCTTCAGTTGAGATTCAAAGGATGGGCATGATGAGTTTTAAAAGATTCAAAACAGGACACAAATGGTAAACAAATTAAAAAGGAATGGATACACATGATATGCTTAGAGTCAATAAAGGAACCAGTCTGGTTATACAGACTATTTTCTTATCATAGCCACATGGCCTCAGTGCCCTAAAAATGTCCCCAACAACTAGGCCTCCCACTTCCTACGTGAATCTGGTGCTCTCTTACTGCCCAGGGCATTGAAAGGGATGAGTCCAGCCCTAAGCACTGAACATGTCTTCTAAATCACCTTTCTGGCAGGAAGCAATGGTAGGGTAACTAGCTTACTTGAGACCTGAGGGAAATCACTGCTAGTTAAGTAAGACCACATAAAATTGAGGGAGAAGACAACATATGTTAACTATAGCATGGTTTGAAAGAACTATTTGTCCTTAAGGTTCCATGTATTCTTTTCTTTCAGTGTTCACTTTAGAAAGTAATTGATTCCAGTCCTAAGTCATAAGTAGAAGGTATATGTTGGCTCTTCTGATAAACATAGATGTGCGAGGGAAAGACATCCATTTAAATAAATCACTTGAATATCAAAGGGAAAAACATTTAAAAAGTATATTTACATTAGGTTTTTCTGGCATAAGTGAGCCTTTAAATTCTTTTAAAAAATCATCCACAGAAATCTTTCTTAGCCCTCTATATTAATAGTGGCATTATCTACAAGCAAGACTTCATTCTCTGTTTCTCTTTGCTATATTTCTATTTACAGCTCCTTAACTCCCTATGTGGTCATATTTTGAGACTGGTTTTGCAGCTCCATGTCATAGGCAAGTCAAGGTCCTCTAAGTAAAGGAAATTGGGTTCTAGTCTAAAGTGTTACTACTCATCCCTCTTGTGGCATCAATTATACAATACGATTAGATGAACTTTAAAATTTGCTGCTGTTTGAAAATCTGTACTTAAAATATTTAGGGTCCCTTAATATATTTTCAGAAAAATCTAAAAGAATTTAATTAGACATGAGAGGTATCTTTTTTAGAACACTGCTCTTTGTCTCCTTAGCCATGTGATAAAAAAGAAACAGTGCTTTTTAAAAAATGTGAAATCTCTGTGCACACAGTAATTTGTGCTGCGAGTAAAGATTCGGCCCATTATATGTCAATTATAGCACTCTACTCCTGGCTGCTGTCATTTCAAGTATGAATGATGACCCAGGTTGGCCAGACCTCTTCCCAGATATTTTGAAAATTTGAACTGGGGTACTGAAGCTGAAAGATGTGAGTGTATTGCTTCTTTCAGACAGTCTGATGGGATAGATAGTCTGAGAACATTAGGCTAACTTAGAGGGAAAGAGCAATGCAAAACTAAAATCTCTGGTCTATAGCTGGTGAGACTTCTGAATTGTAAGACAAATTTCCATTTTATTCAAGTTGAGTTAGATTTCTGTCATTTACAGCCAAGTGAATACTAACTAATAAAGGTGCCACAGAGTAGCACAATTAGTGCTGTGTACTTGTATTTTTACTGAACTATATATTTTAAGCTTATTCTATTTCTTCTCTAGTAAGAAACCTAGCCTTTTGTCTACTTCATGGCTCTTATCTTTTGTGTGTTAAAACATCATTATCTTATAGTACATGCTAAATGCTATCTCATTCATTCTATTTTTAGCCAACATCAAATTAACACTGCTTTAAAATATAATCATGATTGTCAGGATTTTGTACTAAAAAAGTATGCAATAATTTTATTTTCTGTTATTAATTATTTGGCCAATATTTTATTTATTGCGAGAGTTGTATTATAATTGAACATTTAAAAGTTCAAAAATTTGAAAATATTTTATAGTATGTATTCTGTGAAGCAGCACCATTTGAAAATACTCTGGTTCTATATTTTTCATTTTCTCTCAATTTCAGAAAATTTTGGAAATTACATAATTTGTGTATGTGTATATATATTTAAATGCTTCTAAGTTGCCCACTCAAATTTAATGTTTCATTCTTATCTAGAAAATGAGTTTTCCATTTAAATTAAAACTGTGTTATATTTTTTAATATTATTGCCAAACAACTTGTAGACATGCATAATTAATATCATACAAATTTTACTCAAAACCTTACTTGAGAATGCCACATATATGATACATGCATATTTGCCTGTGTACTGTTTAAATAGGGGAGCGAATCTCCCAATTTATTGGAATGCAATCATTATATAATGAGCACTAAGAAAACTTATCAAGTCATAATTAATAGCAACACTCACTCTGCACAGAAAATAAATGTTTTATTTTTTTTTTTAAGTTCAGGGGTACATGTGCAGGTCTGTTATGTAGATAAACTTGTGTCATGGGGTTTGTTGTACAGATTATCTTGTCACCCAGGTATTAAGCCTGGCACCCATTAGTTATTTTTCCTGATCCTTTCTCTCCTGCCATATTGTGGGATCTGGCCAGCAGCCCACAATGCAACAGGGCTTTTTCTTTGTCCCCAGGTGGATTGGCAGGTTGAGAAATAATAGACACACACAAGATAGTGAAAGCTGGGTCCAGGGGGTCACCACCTTCTGGTCCTGCAATGCCACCAATGCACTGGATATACCAGCATTTATTATTACATTTAGTGAGGGGGGCGGGTAGGTTAGTGAGGGATTTAGGGTCATTTGATTATGAGGTGAGATGGTCACATGGGGATGAAGTAATTCTTTAATATAACATCTATATGCAGAAGTACAGTATACAGAGATAAGAATTTACAATATTGTGTGTGCACCAGGAATTTCTAACACAGCCTTGAAACAGAAACACAGTCTTTCCATAACCTATGATTAGCAAGATATTAATCAGCAGTAACAGTTACAGCAAAAGCTGGTTACAAACAATCCATTGAAACAGGATGTGAAACTAGACAACCAGTTAGACCAGAAATTCTCAGAAGGGAGTACTCCTTAACCCTAAAGAGGCCTAGAAGGGCTGTGGCAAGATGAAGCTGTTTATAGCCCTATCTTATCCATATGGACAGGCACCCCTCGTGCGTCTGTTTATAGGCTCTCCACAAGGGTCTCATTCCATTCCCAGAGCTATGAACATCTGCTTTTCTGGGATAGGAATCCTGGTGATGTGAAACCTCCCTGACTGCATGTCCATTCATAGGCTCTCTGCAAGGGGAAGCACATCACGTTGCTGCTGGCTCATTCTGGCAGTCCAACCTGGCATTGTCTTTATACAATCCTGCATGCAATTTTATATTTATAATAATCAGGAGCATTTCATCTTTTATTCCATAGTAATAGTTTCAGGGGGTCTCCCTACACTTCCACCCTTCACCTTCAGGTAGGCCCCAGTGTCTGTTGTTCCCCTCTATATGTCCATGTGTTCTCATCATTTAGCTCTCATGTATAAGTGAGAATATGCAGTATCAGAAATTAAATATTTTATTTAATTCCATGTTTAGTCTCTCACCAATACTAAGACCACAGAAGGGAAATTATGATGTTTTTCCCTATTTTTATTAAAGAAATAATTGAAGCATCTTTATATACATTCTTAGTCTTGGTTATCCATTTGTATTATCTTCTTTTTGAAGCTAAAGCTTGTATTTATATCTGACATGACAGAATGAGTCTATACCCCCACGATTTTATTAGAACTAGTTGCAGAAAGTAGACTCAGAGATCTAGTTTATTGGATATATGTGTGTATCATACTCCTACAAAATATATATTTTGTATACAATTTGGGGGATCCTCTTTAGAAAAAATACTTATAAAATTACAAATACAATTAAGACACAGGATCTTGGAAGGAAGCCTTCCTTGGTGGAAGAAAATTTCTAAGCCACAAAGCATTTAAGATGTAGCCAGCTGCTTCAAACAGCATATACTCATATGTGTACACAAAGAGATGGTCTGAAATTGGACTCGATTTAAAAAGGAAGCAGAGCATAAAAGTTTGAAAAATTTTTAGCCTGACCATGTGGTAGAAAAGAAAAAGTCATTTTCTGGGGAGGAATTCAAGCCTGCTGCAGAAATTTGCATAAGTAATGAAGAGCCAAATGTTAATAGCCAAGAAAATGGGGGGAATGCTTTCAAGGCATTTCAGAGACCTTCACAGCAGCCCCTCCCATCACAGGTTGTAGGCCTAAGAGGAAAAAATGGCTTCATGGGCCAGGATCAGGGCCCTGCTCTTCTTTGCAACCTTGGGGCACTGCTCCCTGTGTCTCAGCCACTCCAGCTGCATCCGTGGCTAAAAGGGCCCCAGCTATGTCTCAGACAGCTGCTCCAGAGGGTGCAAGTCAGAGGCCAACAAGGCTTTCATGTGATGAAAGCTTGCACCCTCTACCAGCCACTAAGGCTGCAAGGCTTTCACAGGTGCACAAAGGACAAGAGTTGAGGCTTGGGAGCCTCCACTCAGATATATGGAAATGCCAGGATGTCCAGGCAGAAGTCTGCTGCAGGGGCAGAACCTCTACCAGGGGGCAGTATGGAGGGGAAAGCTGGGGTTGGAGCCCCCATTCTGAGTCCTCTTTGGGGCACTGCCTAGTTGAGCTGTGAGAAGAGGGCCACCATCCCCCAGACCCCAGAATGATGGATCCACCGATAGCTTGTACCATGCACCTGGAAAAGCCACAGGCACTAAGCACCAGTCTGTGAAAGCTGCTGTGGGGGCTGTACCTTGCAGATCCACAGGGCCAGAGCTGCTCAAAGCCGTGGGAGTTTACTCCTTGCATCAGTATCACCTGGGTGTGAGACATGGAGTCAAAAGAAATTATTGTGGAGCCTTAAGATTTAATGACTGCCCTGCTGGATTTCAGACTTGCATGGGGCCTGTAGCACCTTTGTTTTGGCCAATTTCTCTCATTTGAAATGAGAGCATTTATCCAATGCCTGTAACCCACTGTATCTTGGAAGTCTCTAATTTTTTATTTTACAGGCTCATAGGTGGAAGAGACTTACCTAGTCTCAGATGAGACTTTGGACTTGGACTTTTGAGTTAATGCTGGAATGACTTAAGACTTTAAGGGACTGTTGACATGATTGTGCCACAAGGCATGACTGTGTTTTGCAATGTGAGAAGGACATGAGATTTGAGAGAGACCAGGGGTGGAATGATATGGTTTGACTCTGTGTCCATACCCAAATATCCTACTGAGTTGTGATCACCAGTGTTGGAGGAGGTGCCAAGTGGGAGGTGACTGAGTCATCAGGGCAGGTCCTCATGGTTTAAGAAAAGGAGGATATCTTAGGGTTCATGTTTTATGAGTCTGAGATTATGGCAATGTATGCCTCCTTTTTTTATGGCAATGTATGCCTCTTTTTGTTTAATCTCAAAAAAAAAAAAAAAAAAAAAGGATTCTGCTCCTCTGTAGTTACTTCTAAAGCATGGACAAAGAGAAATACACACCACATAACTAAATGAATCGTTGTCTACCTTGATTATGAAATCAATGTCACAAGCATCAGTTACATTTGTTAATTCAAGAGTCTAGTTCTATTTTACTTGTTACACTCTTTTTACACCCTTTACTTTATCCTCTTTGTTTCTCATACTCTAATAATGCTAATTTGGCTGGTATATTAGCCAGGACCTTAGCTGGAAATAATGACACAATTAGTATAATTTAAGAAAGATTTAATAAAGTGACTACAAAGCTATAGAAACTACAAAAGGGAGTGTAGAACCTTGGAAAAAAGACAGGGAATGCTAAAATCAATAGACCTAAAAAGATAGGAAAAGGAAGAAGTTACCATAACTTGGAAAGAAAGTGTTGAGTAGACCAAGCCAGCTTGGTGGAGCAGTGACATTTAGTTGAGGAACGTAACTGTTCTGATGCACCTCACTGGGGGAACCTGGTTTATCTCACTCTTTTCCCTCTCTTCAATATTATCAATGACTGGAGGGCAAAGGAGCCTCTTAATATGGGCCATGCAGATCAGCTTCTTAAGCAGAAAGCCACAAGAAAAATAGTGAAAAATAGGCATGAAGGGGCAAACAGAAGATTTCCCGCCTAATTGAACCCAGCCAATGAAATGCTATATTTTTTTAAATTAAAATGATAAAGATGTAGCTCACGTAAGCCAATACTCATTCCTTCACCCCCCCAACTGTTGTTATTTTTAGCTGTAAAAGTTAACATTGTATATTTAACAGAACACTGATTTTCCTCAATATGCTGTTTTTTAATTATAAAGAAAGCTTATTTTATTGGATGTTAAGAAAATTTATCTTCTGTAAACTTTCATGAAAGTAAGCAAACTTTATTTTACTATGGTCAGCTTCATTAAGATAATTTACAAACAATAAATGTAACACTTTTTTTGGTATATAGGTCTATGAAATTTGACAAATGCATACAAATAAAACAAATAGTGTATTTCCATCATTCAAAAAAGTTTCCTTGTGCCACATTATCACCAAATCTCTTCCCATAATGCTAGCCCTTTGCACCTACTAATCTTATTTATTTCCCTGCCTTTTTTAGAATGGAATATAAATAAAATCATATAATATGATTATATGATTCATTATTGGCATAATGCATTTCAGAGTCTTCATGCTGTTGAATATAGCATTTTCTTATTAGCCTAATATGAATACACCACAATTTGTTTATTCAGCAGTTGAGCATGCTAACATTTTTAAGAGAAAAAAAGATGCTCTTAATATAAATGTGTATTATAATATGTCACTCTGATTAGCAGTATCTTTTTCCTCTTCCTGATAACATTTTCTGCCTTTCAGATTATCTACATCAATGTATATTTTAAAAATCAGATCATAGTTTATAATTTTTTAAGGAAAGAGGCTATATTTTTAAATTTCATTAAAAGAATAAATTTTACAAAACTTTAACACCTCCATGGAATAAAAATGTTAATTCTAAAAGTATTAAAAGCAGAGACCACAATTTTAAAAATGTAATAAAGAAAATTTTATAAGATTCTATGTAATTCATTTGATGAAAATATATCAAATAATTTAATTAAAATTATTTTTTAAAAAGAATTAAGGTCTAATTTTATGTATAGTGCTTTATAATATACAAAGAATAGTTTTCATAAATTATTTCATGTAACCAGAATCACAGATGTCAATACAGTGTTTTGGCAATCAAAAATTATTTTTTTTATCTTTCAATTTATTAGTCATAATGATAATAAAAACAGAGTTTTAATTTTCACCACTGCTGTCTGGAAAATTAACTTTAACCTTCTGTGGCAAAGAGAAAAGTATGACATCTGAAAGCAATCTAATGAAAATGACACAGGATAAATTTTTTTAAAAACTTACAAATAGGAGAAATAGTGTCATTTTATCCAATGTTACCAAAATATATGAGAAGAAAGTAGCTTTGACACAGACTTTATAAAAGTTCTTCATGCATTCTTATGTAAAATTTCACTTGAAATAATTTTTTTATTTGAATATCAGAATCAAAGAAAATGATAAACGGTAATAAATCAAGCAGGAGTGTATGTCACACTAGCAATGTTTCACCCAGAACTCTTGAAATTCTGGAAAGAACTTTCTGACAGACGAAAAATAATTTTATCCAATATAAATATGGAGTAAACAACTTGTTAATTAATCATAAAGTCAGAGAATATCTATGGGAAAGAAAACTGCAAAGGATTTTTTAATAAAAAAGGAATCATTTTAACAATTCTTCTGCATTCTTTTTGGTTTCAAATTTTGTGCAGAGGTCACTCTATTTCTAATGGTGTATTATCCTATTACCTAACAAGTGCATATTCCAATTCATCAGGAAATTCTCCCAGCCAGTTATCAGGTGCCATTCAACTCAATGTACATGATATCTTTTTCATATCTCCAAAGCCTTACTTTTATTTCATTGAAGTAACTTGGCTAATAAAACAGTATTTGGAAAGTTGAACCAGACATAATAAAAAAGATAGTTTCCCCAGAATAAAAGAGGTTTATATATTTACAGACTTCATAATAAAGCAAAGCCATATGTGAACCAATAATGCCAAGGAAACTCAAGATGAGAGAGAGAGAGAAATATGAAAGTTTGCTGGTATAAAGTAAGAAATATTCGAGAACAAGTTTTATTCTCTTTACTCATTGCTATACCCAAAATTAAGGGGGAAAAAAACAGCTTTCCAAACACATGGACATATCAAGATGCTGTCATGAGTTCATTCAAGGTCCTATTAGTGAAAAAAAATGGATCCTGGGTATTTATAAAGTACAGTAAAGAAGGGTATAAGGGAAAAGCTAAAGGGACACTTCATTTCTGTTCTAATCATCATCATTCAAGTGGAAAATGTGACAAGTGATTGAAAAGAGTGGAGGGTACTGTGCTTGCTTAATTCATTAACTTTCAGTGTAACGGTAATGAAATCAAAATGTCAGCTCCTCCCTTATTGAATCAGTTTATGTTTCTAAGAGAAATTCCCCTTTTGTGGCCACAGACGGTTTGTTTTGATCATAATCTTTCATAAAAATATCCTTTGATGTTGTGCATGTACTAACTGGCAACAGTACTAATAGATTACACAAGTTCACAGTAGATTAAACATTGTTCCTTAAGAACATCTCAAACAGACAGGATTTTGCTAAGAATTCATTTGCAGAGCAAAACAGACACATCTCAAATTTATCTAGGGGTAGGAAATGTTGTCCAAAAAAAAATGTTCAAGGTGGTCTCAGAATCTGAGTCCCATGCATATGCAGTAAAAAATTTTCAGAGCAACTAGTGTAAGTCTATTGAAATAGTTGCTGTGACACTTCCCAGAGGGCTTCTGCTGCTTTCTACACTAGAATAGCCTGGGTATATTCACTTGCCCAATTATATTTATATGATGCACAGGACTAGAGGTTGGGAATACAACAGTAAAGGGAACAGACAAATTTCATTTTCTACTGGAACTCACAAAAAATGTAAGACATGAAAAATGCAATAAAGGAAATGAAATAATGTCATAATGAATGTTGTATGTTTGAAGAGGAAGTTGAACTGCTTAAATAGAAAAAGAAGGTGTGACATTTTAACTGGAACCTGAACAATGAATGAAAAAGTGCCAGCCATGAGAACCAAGAGGGACATTTCAAGTAGAGGAAAGGGTAAGTGCATCATTGCCATGTGACTTTACCTTTCAGGACCGCATTTCTTAGTCTACAAGGAAAGATGACAATGTGTGTCTTGTGGGTTATTATAAAGAGTTACAGAAAATCAGCCTAGACCACACCATTGTGAGGGCTCCACACCACCTTGTCATGACCATTATCTGAGTTGCCATCTCCTTCCCTCTGATGGGAACCTCCCCACCAATACTCACTTCAAGAGTCAGTGTTGCATATCTTACTAACAGTTGGGGGTGGGGGATGATACTGATACTTTTTAAAAGACAAGCAAAATTTTCAGAGAAAAAATATTACAGAAATAAGGTATGCATTCCATATATGTTATGTAACATATAAAATATGTTATATTTTTAAATAAAAGAAAAGAGGGTAACTGAGCCTACAAATTTGAGATAACTACCCTGAGCAGGAGTCCTCTAAAGGAGCATATGAACAGCCTCAGATAGACAGGACAGGTCTGACCTCCAGAATGTCATCTGCCTCAAGACGAATCCCAATTTGTTTCCAGTTCAGTTCCTCCCCAAATGATCACCACACAACCGTATTAGGTAACAAAGACCGCCTCTCCTATGTGTTTCCTTCCCGATAAAACTGCATCTTTTTGTTCTATGCGGAAGTTCCCCATACTTGTTTTTAAATGACAGGTTACAAAGTGACAAGATCAAGAAGAATCAAGAAAGAGCGCCGATCCACAGGATCCTTCTAGAGAAAGTGAAAGGCCATTTCCTTCCAAGCTTTATTCCTTCCTAGTTCTCCTCTTAGGCTGCCACAGACAGTCTGGGCTACACTAAAACTGTTGAGATCTAAATAGGCAACTTCATACGCCCACACAATGCTGGTTTCTGACCCAGCAGGTAAGCAAAATAAAAGATAAAAACAGGGAAAAGGAACGGCTAAGAGTGCCAGGTATTAGCATTTAGAATGCCTTTAATAAAGAACCTGAACAACCTAGTAGGATCCAATAAAAACTGTAGACTAACTATTAAGTAAATTGCCGAAAGATGCATCTTCCCCTAGAAGAAGTAAGTGTGCTGTCTGCATGATGATTTAGACCTTGAAATAGCATCTGGAACTAAGTACCTTAAAATAACAGTGAACAAAATATGGGTTTTGGAAGTGCTAAATGAAAAACTGTTTTCCTTTTGATTTAATCTGTATTTTTAAAATAGTATATTAACAAAGAGATGACAAAAGGTTTGAAGTTTTTTCTTCAGTAGGATACATACAAACTCCTATAAAAGAACCAAAAACACATGATATTCTTATAAAATCTTAGCTAATTACTGTCAGTTTGAAAGATATGTTTATTAAATTCCAGTTGAACTTCTGGTTTACTCACTTGGTGATTTCCAGGAAAAGACAACTTATGACATTAGCAAAGGACAGGCCTCTGTTTCCCAAGAACTGTTGGGCAACATCAGTGACTCATTTTGGGGAATAAACAAAAAGACTAAGAAAAAGAAAAGCTATTTCACAATGATAAATACACACTAAAGTTACAGCGCTTTTTCCCTTAGAAGCCTATACGGACAATTGTAAAAAAAAAAAAAAAAAGAAAATGGTTGTATGGAAAATAAACACAGAGGAAAGCAGTAAAAGAAAGTCAAGTGACTGTAAAATTTTCCCTGAGTGTCAAGGAATGGCCAGTAGCATCACTTACCACATTGATTTATCCTAAGTACTCTTACTTGAAACACTCAATTTTTAGCAGTAACAGAGAGATCTTTTTGTATCTCATTGGGTTTACCTCTGCATCAAAAATTATTCCAGGTGCAGTCGTTACCATGTATAAACCCAGCACTTTGGGAGGCCAAGGCAGGAGGATCATTTGAGGGCAAGAGATACAGATCAGCCCTGGCAATACAATGAGACTCCAACTTTACAAAAAAAAAAAAAAAAAATAGCTGCTGGTGGTGGCACACACCTGTAATCCCAGCTATATAGGAGGCTGAGGTGGGAGGATTCCTTGAGCCCAAAAGGTCAAGGTTGCAGTGAGCCATGATCATGCCACCAACTCCAGCCTGGGTGACAGAGACACTGTCTTTAAAAAGAAAATGAAATAATACACATACTCTAGTCTTCTAGTACAATGTACTATATTTGAACTGAGTGGTTCAAAGATAGATTTTCCTGACACAATGATAAATTGTAGTCAAAAAAATTATTTTGAAATTTTATCTTTTTAATTTTGAAATAACAGCAAACCTATAAAAAATTATAAGTATAGTTCAGGTGACTTCCATATTCCCTTTACACAGAGTGCCCCATTATTAATATCTTACCACATTGGTTTCATGACCCTCTCATTCTTTCTTTCTATATACATAGTCCTTTTTCTAACAGAATGCCCTATCACCTCTAAATACTCCAGTGTGTAGTCTACAAGCAAGGACAACCCTATACAATATCAACATATATCCTTCCCCTTTAGTAAATTAAAATAACACTACTATCCAGCTCAGAGTTTCCACTCAAAGTTTGCCAAGTTCCCTAACAATATCATTTTGACTTTTTTGGTCCAGTAAACCATCCAAGAATATACACTGCATTTAGCTGTCATGTCTCACTGGACTCCTTCAAGCTTGTGAGCCCTCCCCTACTCTTCCTGTCCTTGGACAGTCTTAAAGAGTATAGGCTCTGCATGCTGTAGGATGACCCTCAACATATGTCTTTCTGATGTTTCCACATGACCAGACTCAGCCCATGCGTTCTTGGCATTGCATCAGGAGGCACACTATGACAATGGTGGTCATAGCGTGACCATAGTCACAGTGTGACCACCACTCCACTCTGAGTATGTGGTAAAGCTGGTAACTGCCAGGTTTCTCCTTTAGAAACCCAGTTTTGGATAGGTGGATGGATTAGGAAAAATAAAGAGATGTTGTTGGGGGAACTTGTGAATTCCAGTGGGGTCTGAGAATTGGGTGGGAGTGATGTTCTCAATGCTATGCACTGTAAAGCTTTCTCCCCTTGTCTTGGTTACTATGTTGTGAGGAGGTATTCCAGTTACATAAATAGTCCATTTATCTAATCCCTGCCCACCAGTCTGTACATCAGTCAATGACTCCTGTTTGTGTTGACTACCATTATCATGATGACCAAACCATCTATTTCATCCTTTCTTCTATATTTATTAGTTGGTGCTATATTCTAAGGCGTTTTCCTTTTATAAATAGATAAACTTACATATTTATATAAGTATGGAGTATTTGATTTCTACTTTATTGAGTTATAATATTCTCATGATTTATTTTGACGCTGAAATTGTCATAGATTTGGTGAGTGGTAGCCCCTTAAATTTTACATCTGTGATAGACTATAAAATATATATTTGGTCTTTGTCCCAGGTTCCTGACACAGAGCTTATAAAACCCTTATAATTTTCCTAGGTGATAGAGGTACTAGAAGATTCTTTGCTTATTCATAGCAAGCTCCTTTCAATCATATCTGAGTCTACGCTAATGAGATGCCTGTTGGTGGTCCCCTAGATAGCTTCAGGACAGGGGCTGGTTGCAGAGGGAACCAACCACATGATTAGTAAGTTGACAATTTCAGCCTCACCACCAGACCTCCATGGAGGGAGAGGGACTGAAAATGTAGCCAATCACCAATAATCAAGGATTTAATCAATCATGCCTACATAATGAGTCCTCCACGTACAACCCTAAATGGCAGGGTGTAAGAAGCTTCTGGGTTGAGGAACACATTAAGCTGCTAGAAGAGTAACTCCAGAGGAGGTGTGGAAGTTCCATGCATGCCCCACAGCCTCATATCATGCCCTATGAATCTCTTCCATTTGGCTCTTCCTGAGCTGTATCCTTTATAAGAAATCAGTAATGTAAGTAAAGTGCTTTCCTGAGTTCTGTGAGTCATTATTGAACCTGGGTATGGGATGGACGTAGGAAACTACTTTGTAGTCAAGTCAAACAGAAGTAGGGGCATGCTGGGCACCTGATATTTGCAACCAGCATCAGAAGCAAGGGAAGCCTTGTGGGACTGAGCCCTTAAATCAGTATAAACTAACACTAACTCCGTGTAGTTAGTGTTCCAATCAAATTGAATTCCAGAACACCTACCTGGTGTCAGAGACTTGGAGAATGGGTTGCTACTGTGGAAAAAGATCTGACACATTTTGGTGTCAGAAGTGTTGTGAGCAGAAGCAGTTCAGAGTATGCCACGTTCCACCATCCTTTAAGCATTTGCTTACACACTGACATAACAACTTGTTATGTGTTTATCTTAATGCTCATGTTATGTTCTTGCCTGCCCCAGCCATATAATCAGCATTTCACCAAAGAATTGGTGCTTTCTTTTAGTGTAAGTTTGTTTCTAGAAACTAAATGAGTGCTTGGTATGTACATTAACACTGAGACATCTTTGCATAATTCCTTTCAGAAAACAGAGCTATGAAATTTATACAACTACAAATATAAAGATAGACAAAAATCTATAATTATATCTATATGTTTATATAAAGGTCTGCAGTCATATGCATATATCTGTAATTCAGTATCTATGTATATACATAGTCTTGGTAGTCTGAGGTTTACAGGTTTAGGAGTCCTGGTTACCAAAGGGAACACTGAGGCATAGCAAGATTTCCAATGAACTTTACAGCTGCCTTCCTCACATTTTGAATCTTTAAGCCAAGGGGTTAGTGGGCAAGAAGAAGAGTCACTATGTTGGCAGGCATAAGTGATTCTGGGCATCAGGAGAAAGTAGAATTCTGTTACCCAAGGAGGGCAAGGAGGAATTTTTTGGCTTTCATGTGAACCATGTAAGCAACTCTTGGTATTCCTCTGCTCAATCTTGAGTTTAAATTACATAAAAAGGTCCAGGAGCTAGGAAACAACAACAACAAGAATTCAGAGCTCTCAGTAATGAGTATCTAGATTCCACTACCAGGTCAGTCACCTAGAACAGCAAGATTCTAACTGAGAGTGAAGGGAAGCTAGAGTGGAAAGTAGAGGGAGATGATAAGTATCAGCTGCAGCTCAGAGACTTGCTTCTGTCATGGTTATCCTAGTTTGTACCACTAACCTCCCTTTTCGATATTTCCCCCAGGAAAAGAGACCTAGCAAAATCCTGGAGCCACTGCTCAATTCCTATGAAGGAGGAGATAAACTGTAATGGATGCTAGGTTGTGCTACTGGGATTCCTGCATTGGTGAGACCAGCCTGTTGTCAGACCTACACCGTTAGTTCTTCCTAGGAATTGCCAATGGCCAAAAAGAGCTGATTTGCCCAAGGTCAGGGCCCTTATAGGGACAGCTTGCATTCAATAAATAGTCAATGAAGGAATATCATGGTTCAGTCCTGTCTCCCAAACTGTGGGCAACTCTGAAGGGACAACCAGTTTCAGGCCTCTCTGTGGAATCTGCCGAGTCACTGGTGTCTCCCCAGTTTCTCCCTTTGTCAAATCCTGCTTTCTTCCCATTCCCACAGTTGTTAATCCTGAGAGTACCCTCTAAAGTATATCCAGCATCTCAGGGTCTATTTCCTGAGGGATCTGACCTGCAATAGTTCGTTTATGAAAAAATTATCAATTTTTGTTGTTCACAAAGTACTCCTCCTCTGCATCCCCCACTGCTTCCCAAGGAATCCAGTCCTCTATTTCCCCTTGTCCCAGGAAGACTTTTACAGCTAGGAGTAGTTACTTTCCTCAGGGCTTTTTTTTTTTTATGGTCTCATATCCTGGAGGGGATTTTACCAATTAGAGAAAGGACAGGCAGAAGAACAATGAATGAAAACAAGCATACTCTAAGACTGAGCCTGGGAGAGAGTTTGCTAGTTCTTTGAAGCAGCAAAGACCCTAAGTCCACTCTCATGTAGCACCTAGGGAGACAGAAGGCAGATCTATGATGCACAGATTTGAAGTGATTAGATGTGATGTCTCTGACTTCTAGCATGATGTTTTAGGAAAACAGAGAGCTGTATGGTAAGCATCTGAATTCCTGGTCACCACATATTCTAAGGCTCCAAGTATATGAAATAAAAAAATAAGTGTATGCAATCAAGGCTTCTTTAAGCCTGGTCTGAGTGTCCTGTTAGTTACCAGCATAAATAAGAGAGCAGGATAAGGGGCCTACTTGCTGCTTTAAACTTATGTCAGGAGGCCCTAATAATGACTAAAATTGAATTTTCTAGCAGACAGGTGGATGGATGTTCGAAACATATTGAATTTCATTTAAAAGAAATATGACATTTCTCCTAACCTGCTTCATTCTCAACCAATCACATAAAGGGATTAGAAATGGCAAGCTACTATGATAGTCTAATTAATAATTCTCATTAATAATGGATAGTAATATCACTTGTATGTATATGCATAGTTCTTTGAATTTCCTTGGCAGACATGCATAATATATCAATGCACACTTTTATGTCGCTTGATTAATATCCCAGAATATACTAGATATGCTATAAAAATCAGGAATGGAAACAAAAAGTACACAGGAAATTGATAACAGTTTTTTTTAGGAGATTCAAATATTTGTTCTAGTCTCAAATCTCAGGTTATGGTATAATGAAATTTCTATACATATTGTATGAATATTTATGCATAAGTATTGAAATAGTTGACCTCTAAAGTCCTTGCCCATTCTAAGATTCTGTGATTCCTTTTTTATTTTGGGTCCAGAAACTGAGTAGAAAAATAGTTCATCTAGTTTGGAATCTATTTCAAGGAAAAGAAACCAGTGTCTAAGAAATACATTAATGCAGCTGATAAAAAGAGAAGAAAATTATAAAGTAGCCAGTTGTAAATGTGTAGCTACATGACTGACAATGAGAGATGCTTTAACCTCTAATTTCTTTAAAGCAGAAATGGTTACTATGATCCAGCTACAATTTAATTACAATATTGCTACATGGCCTTGCACTCATTATTATCATTCAGCTAATTTCTCTCACTCCTGGTTGCAGACACAGTTGGTCTCCCACCCACATCCCCTTGACTGTACTATTTCAACTCAAGCTGGTCTGACTTCTAAACACCAGCTTCTGCATCTCTTTATCCGACATCACCCTGCTGTGATCTAAGTCTTTCTTAAGTATAAAGGACATCTGGGAAATCTCCGTGTACACTATCTTGGTTTAGATTCACCCAAAACCAAATCCTGAGATAGGATCTGAATGAATTTTGTTTTTGTTTTGTTGATGAATGATCCCAGGAAGCATAGTGAGGGAGGACAATGAAACAGAAAAGGAAGAACATACAATACAGGACATATAATACATTAGTGAGCAGTTAGTTGATGGACAACTGTGGCCAAATCTTTTGGGAATCATTCAAGTGACTATGTACTTAAACACAGCTCAGAATTGTCTCTTAAGGGATTAGATACCTACAGTATTCATCTACAAACTCCTATCCTTCATTTTTGAAGGTCTCTATGTAAGTTAATTCATCAGCATTTCTGGCCCCCTTCCTGTGCTGGACAAACAATCTGACCACAGAACCCAGGCTGACAGACTCAGTTTCTTGAGGTAGGAAGCAAATGCAGTTAGTTTATAGGGCAACAGTCCACTAGAGCCACTGGTGATCTCTGGTATGGACCAAGGACATTTGAGTAAGCATCATTCTCAGCAAACTAACACAAGCACGGAAAACCAAACACCGCATGTTCTCACTCAAAGTGGGAGTTGAACAGTGAGAACACATGGACACAGGGAGGGAAACATCACACACCGGGGCCTGTCGGGGCGTGGGGAGATAGGGGAGGAATAGCATTAGGAGAAATACCTAATGTAGATGATAGATTGATGGGTGCAACAAACCATCATGGTACGTCTATACCTATGTAACAAACCTGCACGTTCTGCACATGTACCCCAGAACTTAAAGTATAATTAAGAAAGAAAAAAATGAGATTATCTGCTAAGAATGTATTACTTCTAATATTAAATTTTAAGATGTATTTATCATGTACCTTACAATCACAATTTATTTCTCTTCCCGGGGCAATTGAGAAGCTCACCCTGTCTTCGTTTGCAACATCTACAGCTGTTGTATAAGGAAAATATTAAGTAACCTTGATTGGGAATTTAAAGGTCCATGCCTATGCTATCCAGGGAAAAAAGTAGAAGAAAATGAGCACCCTATTTTATACAGTAGGTTGGACTACATAGAAATAGAAGCCAAAAATTGAAATATTACAATCTGTTAATCAACATGTTTTTATTCTCATGAAATTCAGTTCTCATGCATTGCACACAGGACTGAATGTGAGATTACCTCATGTTGAGGAAAAGAACCTTCATTAAATAAACATCGCTAAGTTTTTGTGCCATCTGGTCTATTTTGACAAGATAAAAGGATATATTTTGGAAAATAGATTTCAAGAGTTTTTATAAAATTTTACAGTTAAAGCCCTATGATTTAAAATACCATATATTTACAATATTCTGTATATTCTTCCAGTTTCTATTTAAAGTTGTTTTATAATTTAAGTACAGTAAAATTCACCCTTTTTAGTGTACAGTGCTATGAGCTCTGACAAAAACAGTCATATGAACACTACCAGAATCAAGTGTAAAATATTTGTCTCCCTCTTTAAACTGTTACAATTTTTGCAATCATTTTTATTATTAAACACAATCATAGTTAACACAACTAAGCCCCTGACCATTACACTTATTCCAGTCCCTCTTCCTCTCCACAAAGAATCACTATGCTGTTTAGGATATTATCTTCAAGAGCTTTATCTGCACATGTGCAATTACTATACTTCCTATCAGTGACTAATATAAATGTATACATAAAGAGATTAACACTGAATCTGTGGATACTTGCCATGTTAAAGATTATGTTTATATGTTTTAACATTATTTTAGATACATTTTGTTATGTGACAGTCTCTATTTTTATCTTTTAAAATATACATGCTATGACTGAGGAATTGTATTGATGTTCTAGTGTGGGTATTTCTTTTCATTTTTTCAATTATCATGAGTAATAACTATTATAATAACCTTGTAAGGGGATTTTTTAATAAACTCTGAGTAATATACAATATGTAATAGGGATATAATTACTGAAATTAACAATAGGAATATAATTTCACAATTTACAAAACATTTGAAACCACTATTTTAGGTTGGTGCAATTACTTTTGCAATTACTTTTGCACCAACCTACTATTTGTGATTATGAAAGAGATGTTTACTACATTAAAAAGAGCAACAAAAAAGTTACTGAAAATCACTTTGTGGTAATGTTTTAAATATATATAACAATAAGAAAAATGTATTTCCTCCTCCTTTCTCCAACATAACAGAGGCACCAATATGCATATTTTCCTTATACATACACACACACACACACACACACACACACGTGTATAAAAATCTTATTTATAAGCTTAAACATATATGCTTATTATATATTTTTGTACATATTTATATATGGTTATTTCCATATGTTTTGTGTTTAATCATGTAGAAAGATAAACATGTACATATTTATTTCTGGTTAGTTTTCTATCAAAACAACAAAATTGTACAAATTGCTTTGTTACAAATAAAGCATATATCACACACTGCCTTTACAAGTAAGCACATATGCATATATATCACTATATTTCACATGTGAATAGCAATCCATTTTATCAAGGAACTACTCCCAAAAGCTGATGCTAATAACGTATAAATATTTTTTGCACATTTGACAAATGAAAAAAAAAAATTTTGTTTTAATTTGCATTTTAAATGTTTATTTTTATCATGGTTATTAGTCAATACATTTCTTCTATAAATTGTTGGTTCATTATACTTTGCCTATTTTTTTTCTAGGCTGCTGGTTTTCTTGTATATTTTGTTTTACTGTACCTTTTTTGTATAGTAAGAGTATTAAACCTTTTTCTTTTCAGTTAGGTTGTAAATGTTTTTCCCAATTTTCCCTTCTAACTTTGTTAATGATGTCTTTAACCATATAAATTTAAAAATATTTGTAAGATCAAATCTGTCAATCTTATTCTTTATGGTTTCTGAGTTTCATGTTACAGTTAGAAAAGCTTTCCATACTATAATAGTTATAGTTTCTGTTTTGTGTCAACTTTAAAAAAATTTATTTAATATTTTTGAGAATATAAAATAGGGACAAAGTTTCTCTTTTTTCAAATAGATGGCTATTTATATCAGTCCAATAACTGAAAAATAACGTGTCCTAATGGTGTAAAATACCTTATTAATGCTACCCTAAATTAATCCTCTATATCTCATTCCATTTTTACAAAATAGTTATATAATGTCTCATATTAAAATGGCATGATGCTAAAACAAAAACTCAGAGTTGAAACACCTTCAATATATATTCGTGTCACTTTAAGAAAGTAACTTGATCTCATCTCAGTTTCCACAGCCTTAAAATGGAGATAATGTCTTCCTCATAGGATTGTGTTAAAAATTCAATGACATAGCAAAATTCAATTGCCTGACATATGCTAGGAAATCAGTTAATGTGGGTCCTTCTTTCCCATCTCCTCCTATTCATTATTACCAACAACTTATATAACATTATCCCAGTTAACACATTTTACATTGGTTCGTTCTAGTGAAAAACGAACTGCAAATAAGAGATACAGAAGTTGAGAAATTCAGGGAATTGATACAGAGGCTCCCCAGATTAATTTTCCTTTGTAGTTGCCACTGTGCACTGAGCTAATATTTATAGCACCTCGTCTCTGGGGTATCACACAAGCATACTGTGACCGTATGAGAGAGTGGGTGACTTTTAGCTCAGCATACCTGTCATGTCATTTTGCAAGTCGGCTTCTTTCCAAAACTTCAGGTATAATAATATGTCATTTTTGTTAAAGAAGTAAGTTTTCTTCAGACCGTTCTATTCAAAGTTAAAAAAAAAAAAAAGACATAGAATCTCAATATTCAGGAAGGTAGAATAGACTGGAAGAAAGTTGTCAGAGAACTAAATGATGGAAAATACGTAGCATTCAAATGAAATTGACAGTGCTCATAGTGGCATGAAGACATTCTTAAAATTAGTAACAGAAAAACAGTTAATGTAATATTATTTATACTTTCAATAATGAGTGTAAGGTGTCTCATGGTATTATAATTACATAAAACAGGATTGTACACATTAAACAGGGCAATTGAAACAGGAAAAGAAAGCAATAGTAGACACCTTTGTTCCACAGTTTAAAGGGAAAAAAATCAAATTAAAGTCAATATATATTTCATGAACTACCTGGCCAAGTACTAGAAGCTATGGTCTCACAGAAATACTTTAATTGATTTTCCATAAACATCAGAACTATCAAAAATTAATTTTGTTTTTTTTCAAGGTTTAGTAAAGCTTTCATGCAAGTCAGCATGTGTGTGATAAAATTTACTGAATACTTAATGATATTAAGACTTGTTTTCGGTGTAATAATAGCATTGGGGTTAGGTATTGTTTTACATGCCCTCCTCTTTTGGAAATAAGATGCTATAATATTTTGGATTTGCTTTAAAATAATCCGGTTTTTTTAATGGTACACGTAAGAGTATAGATGAAACTAGATGGCATATGAGTGGATTGTTAGTAAAGCGGTGTGATTGGTACACAGGACTTCCCTCTACTGTCATATGTATTTAAAATTTCTATAATAAAAAGTCTCAAATGACACGTGATATCAAATTCACAAATATTAATGAATGGAGCTTCTATTTCATGTGAAAAAGTGATTTTCTTTTTCTCATCATATAAATTCACTCTAATTCAGATTCTTTAGGATCAAATCCCAAACTCTGTTACTTGGTAGCTGTGTTATATTAGCAAGGTCAATTATCCACTGTATGCTTTGGTTTTCTCTTCCCTAAAAATAATTATAAGCTTGTTATGAAGATTAAATCAGTTCATCCCATTTGAAAGCTTAGAATCGTTTTTGGAACATTGTAAATACTCGGTATTTGTTTGATATTTTTATTGTGTAGTAGAAATAGTTATCTTTGGTCTCCAGCTGTATTACTCAGACAAGAAATTCATGCGATTTTGTCCTGGATTATTAGGCTTGCAACAAGCAATTTGTTTGTCTTGATAAATCTTATCTGGTTGACTCATGTCTTGTTCTACTTAATAGCAACAAGAAATACATGTATTATAGTTTTTAAATTATCAAGCTTAATGCTTATAATACTGACAAAAGATAAAAATTAATTTAGGCAGATGGAGAAAAGTAAAATGTACTAATTCAAACATAATGATAAACTTAATAAACATAAACTTAATGATAAATCCTAATACTAAAAGTTACTTTTAAAACTAGCAGAACATATAAGAAAAGGATGAACAAATCAAGAGAATACACATGAAGAAGTATAATACGACATACAAAATAGTTAAGGAATACTTTAAGTGGGTGCCTATGAACTGACGTGGTTCAAATCAATGTGGTCGTAATGGTAACCTCAATATTTGAAATAAGTGATAATAGAGAGTAGTGAGGACTGCAGCAAACTGGATCTAAAAGTACTTGCTGAATCCAAGGGCATTCCAATTTAATTATTTTAAACACAAAGTGAGTCAGCACACATATGGACCAAACATAGCTCATTAGTCACTGCTGCTTTGTAATTTCTGCCTTAGACCAGTATATTGAGAGAAAATCAACTTGAGTTCCATGAAATTCAAAAGTGTCTTTCAAGGATAAAATAACTGAATTTTTCCTTCATGGATTCTGAATTTACTCACATGAACTACTCCCATGGTATTTCTGCTTTGAATATTTTAATGGGTGCCTAATTAGTTTCTATGCTTATGGTCTCATAGGCTTCCCGGCTCTCCCTGTACTAAAACTGAGCCCCGGTATGCTCATTTTCAGAATCATCTGTTTATATCAATTTGTTTTAAATCCTGAGCTCACTTACAGAACACTTCAAAAT
This sequence comes from Piliocolobus tephrosceles, assembly GCF_002776525.5. Taxonomy (NCBI): domain Eukaryota; kingdom Metazoa; phylum Chordata; class Mammalia; order Primates; family Cercopithecidae; genus Piliocolobus; species Piliocolobus tephrosceles. The sequence continues at coordinate 169,710,174 of NC_045437.1, forward strand.
GTCATTTCTCAATATTCTAGTTATTTATATAGCATTTCCCACACCTGTTCCCATCCTTCCAAACATGGTGAAGAACTTATTTGGCAATGTATCAGTCTAGCTCATATCTGGATGCTTTGTATGCTGTTCCCTTCTGTTTTTCATCTACTGTGTTACTTCCTACATTTATTTAACATCCAATTCAAGTGTCACATTCATCTGAACTCTGTCTTGTCTGAGATAGGAGCTTCTCCTAAGTATCCCTATCCTTCCCTATTTATACCTCCTTCCCAGCATTTTTTATGTAGCTTTGTAATTCCTTACTTAAGATTGCAGAGGAAAGTGACCATCTTTCTCTCTCTCTCTCTTTTTTTTTTTTTGAGATAGAGTCTTGCTCTGTCACCCAGGCTGGAGTGCAGTGGCGTGACCTTGGCTTACTGCAACCTCCACCTCCTGGGTTCAAGTAATTCTCCTGCCTCAGCCTCCTGAGTAGCTGGAATTACTAGGAATTAGTAGGCATCCAACACCACATCCAGCTAATTTTTGTGTTTTTAGTAGAGATGGGGTTTCACCATGTTGGGCAGGCTGGTCTCAAACTCCTGACTTCAGGTGATCCACCTACCTTGGCCTCCCAAAGTGCTGGGATTACAGGCGTGAGCCACTGTGCCCAGCCGGTGACCATCTGTACTCAAAGTTTTGTTCATAATACCTGACATATAGCATGTACTCAGTGTATTTTTCTTGAATGAATACATTCATTAATGAATATTAATATAAATCCTGTCTGCTTTATTCTATGTGCAATTTTCTTTTGTTCAATTGTGCTAACCACATGATATGGTTATCATTTTTACTTGAGCACACTGATAGTATCTCCTAGACCTGATTAATTCTAAAACTGTAAAAGAAGAAACTACTGATTCTACCTCATTGGAAACAATACCACTACTGGCAAATTGAATGTTGATTGCCTGGATCTATAAAATGCCAAGCATGGAGTGAACGGTTTTGTGTGGAGATTTTTATTTGAGAACAATGAATATGTTCTGGTTAAAGTGATTAGTAATTTAAAAAAATCTTCTATGATAAAAATCACTAAGAGATTTTTTCTCCCAAAAAGCAGTGACATAATATCATTTCATAGTGTATTATTGAATTTTTTCCCACAGTAAAAACTTTAAGTTTTCAGTTATTATATATCCTAAGAAGTTTATTCCCCAGATTTTATATACACTTTTCTATTATTATGTAGAAATGCAAATCAGTTTTTAAAAATTTCACAAGAAATATTTTAAAAACTGTTTAAGTTACTCATTGCCATTTCAGATTGAATTCAGAAGTACCTCAAACATATTGAGGATCAAGAAGGATGCAGAATTGTCTGGGCTTACAATGTCAATGACCCCTAGAGGCCATCTCTGTTCAGCCCACCTTTGTATCTCCATGGAAACTATTTTTTTTTCCATGTCTAGAAAATGAATCATGGGAACACTTTTTGGGTTCCCATGGAGATCTGGAAGCCCATATGAAGCTTTTCCTTTGAATAATGGCCGGATATATGATTTCCCCTCTTGTTTAAAAGGTAAATGAGCATTCATGAATTTTACAAAAATATAAAATGATTATGAGCTTGAAAATCAAAAATAGAAAAAACAACTAAAGATGGAATTGTATACTAGAGATAACTCATCATTACTGAATTTTTTAAATTGAAAGACAATAAAAAGTCAGGTATAGATTCTGCCTAAAACCCATCTAACTGAAAAATTAGCACATAGACTAACAGGTAGACGTTGATAGGCCAGATGACAATAGAGACGTTACCATGTAAACAGGAATAAAGAAGTTTTAATGAAGATTTCCTCAAACTATAAGAAGATGTTAGATTATTCTTCATTAGATTATTTCTAGAAAATAAACATGTCTTTAAAGGAGAAGAAATCAAATAGTTAATTTTCTGGGATGTACATCTTTATATCCTTAAGTTTTCTTTTGTGCTCCGATAACATTATGTTACATTTAATTTTCTAACCCTCATCTTCAAAATCCTAAATAAAAGACATTGTATGGTTGACAAGTTATCTGTCTGGGTGTTAGACAACGTAGAATATATTAACTCATTTTATTATATATTGTAATTGACATCTATTGATTGCCAGAAATACATCTCCAACTTTTATTGACATTACTACCATCTTTCATTGAAAACCACCTCATATATATCTTCAGTTCATGTAGTTTCATAGAGCTGGCCCCATCTCAGGGTATGTGAATGGACTTATATGTCAGCCATGGCAAGTTAGAGAACTACATACATATCCTAGCCTGGTCTAACATGAATATACTATCCAGGTAAGAAAAATAAAAATTAGATTCAAATACTTTATGGTAAACATTGAAAAAGGATAACCATGGAGGTGTTCTATAGGTTATGTATGTATTGTCAGCACATTAGTGCTTAGAGGGAGAAATTAGAATGAAAGTCATATCACACCTATCCTGTGTTCATTATGTGCATACTCCAAAATTCTCAATATAAGTCCTAAGATTTTTGTATAAGCTTAGGACACAATTTGAAGACATGGTGTAATCTACCTGTCTTGAATAACATGGGCAGGTGGTGGGAATCAGGAACAGATGGAAAGTAAGAAAAGGCAGTGAATAATGGGAAAATAACCAACAAGTGTCTACTATACTCTCAGAGTTAGGTGTTTCTTTCCTCTGTATTCCTAAGGCACCCTGTGATAATGTGTCTAGTCACAGAAAACACACAGTATTATAACAACATGCTTACAGCTTCCTCCAGTAAGCTGTGAACTTCTTGTTGGGAATGATTTTATCTTCATGTATGTAATACCTAGCCCAGTAGCTGACACACAGCAGAAGTGGTATAAATATGTATTGCTATTAAATCATAGGGTTTAGAATTGGACACGTTCAGTTTATTCAGCTCCTTATTTTCTAGTTGTGAATATAGAGACATCAGAGGTAAAATTATGATCCTGAAGCCATAGTTCATTGCAGAGGGGAAATTAGAAGCAAGTCATATTATCCATAATTCTGTATTCAGTAACCATTACCCTTAAATGCCTACTAATTTTTCTCATTTTCCCAAGTGAATGATTTGTACAAAGGTCACCACTGGGATTTACATACTTTTCAGCCTAATGGTAGACTGGTAGTTTGGCAATAAAATAATAGCTGTACAAAGAAGTCTTCTGAAAAAAAAGCCTCATCCTAAAGAAAGAGTATTGGCTCAATAAAAAAATTTAATTGCTACAGTGTCAATCAGTTAGATTTTTTAATGCCCTGGCCCTTCATGTAATTATGCATTAATTGAAATCAGACATTGAGAATAGATTGCATAACTTTTGATATAAAGTTTTTAACATTTTAGAGAATAATTATAACGCAATAAATCACACATACTTACTTACAGGGTACAGTCACATAAGTTCTAGCATAAAAACAACTATAAAACCATCACTATAATCAAGAAAATGAACATATCCTTGACCCCCAAATTTTCCTCATGTTTCATTATAATCATCCCTCATGTGCCTCTATCTTCCCTGAGGCAACACTAATATGCATAATGTACTATGAGTTAGTCTGCATTTTGTAGAATTTTTATTAGGTTTGCATTTTTAGCATCTCAAACAAACAGACACAGACAGTATTTACTCTTTTTTCTGGTTTTTGTTCAATTAGATAAATTTGATTCACCCATGTTTCTTTTATCAATAATTTCCTTCACTGCTCAGTAGTACCTCATTTGTTTAATTTTCTTTGTCTTCTTTATGTATTTTGAAACTCTGGTGCATACATATTTAGAAGTTACATCTTAGAGAATTGAACCCCTTTACCATTATGTAATGTCTGTCCCTTTTTATCTTTAGTAACATTCCTTGTTCTGAAAGCTGCATTGTCTGGTATAAACATAGTTACCCCACCTTTATTTTAATTTACATTTGCATGGTATATGTTTTTTCATCTTTTTAACTTTAAATTATGTATGCCTTTATATTTAAAATAGGTTTCCTATAGGCAACATATACCTGACCCATGCTTTTTAAAAAAAAAAAAATCCAATTTTATAATTTCTGTCTTTAAATTGGTAGGTTTAGACCCTGTATATTTTAATGTGAATATTAATATAGTCAATTAAAATTTACCATTATCCTAGGTATTACCTATTTTTTAAATTTATTCCTCCTTCTTTTTCTGCCTCTTTAAAAATTAATTGAACATTTTTTTAAGATTCAGTTTTACTCACAATAATGGCTTACTATCATTTCAAAAAATTGAGTTTGGTGGTTGTCCTAGGACTTACAATAGACTTCTTTAATTAAGTACCTTCTACCTTCAAGTAATATGATAGCACTTCACTTACAGTATAAGAATCATCCTTTGTGATACTGTCATATAGTTTTACATGTTAGAGATAGAGTGTTTCAATTTTTACTAAACGATACTACAGAGTTAATAGCCATCTAAGTAAGGGATTAACATTCAAATAAACCAAACTAAGAGAAAAGGCTTATTTTCAACTTTATATGTACATTTTTTCTAAGAAACTTAATTTTTAATTTTTCAGGATGAAGGTTAACTGAAAGAGTGCAAGAAATTCAATGATCATGTATTCTTGATCTTTTCCAATGAATTTTTATTTTAAGATTAATAATATACTGACCATTTTATATTCTTAATTTTAGCAAGTATTTTTTAAGTTTTTATAATGTTTTATTTAGCACAAACTATTGCTAAATATTTGTATACATTTTGTCTTGTGGGTCCTAGTTGACAATATTGATTCTCACCCATATTGAGTAGCATTTGATATCATTTATTACATTATTTACATCCATTGTGTTATTTCAGCAATCTTGTGAAATGTGTTTTCATTTTCATTACATAGATTATAAATATGAGGCTCAAAGATATTGTTAAGTGAAAGACTTTATGAAGAAATGAAAACATCACATCAAAATCTGATCTCTGCACCTTACTGAATCTGAGACATGTACCCAGGTCATCTTTGTCCCATTGCTATACTGCATAGACTTCTTATCCAATATCAGTTTTGCAGCCAATCTAACTATATTGAGTTTTTTATCATAACAAGTGAGCAGCCTATCTGCATATGCTTAAAAAGATCTCTGTTTGGGCATACTCGATTTACTATATATATAGTGATACCTTTCTTCTTTTAATTCTTAGGGAATAAAGAATACCTCCAGAGAAGTCCCTGTATCTCAAAAATTAGATAATCATACTTTAACTGGATAGAGTAAGATGGCTATGATTTATTAATGAATTTTTAGACCACACTACCCCTCGCTTAGTGGTTTTGAGCAAACTGTGTGAAAATGCAATGAATATTTTATTTAATGCAGTGATTGCAACATCAACTGTTAAACTGAAGATTATTTTATAGTATATTCACTGAACATATGATATAATGAAAGCCTGTAAATTATTAGAAATTACCCATCTCACTAGCATTTCAAATGAAGATATTCCATCTATCATTTCAAAATAAATGTTTATAAATGACCTTGTGTATTACTCCATTCTTCCATGGCTACAGAAAAATACCTAAAACTGTAATACACAAAAAGAAAAGAGATTTAATTGGCTCATAGTTCCACAGATACAGGAAAAATGATTGGGGAGGCCTCAGGAAACTTTCAATCCTGGTGGAAGACGAAGGGGAAGTAGGCATTTCTTACATGCCTGAAGAAGGAGGAAGAGAGCAAAGGGGCACGTGTTACACACTTTTACACAACCGGATCTCATGAGAACTTAGTCACTATAACAAGAACAATGAAGGAAGGGGCCACCTTCATGATCCAATCACCTCCCACCAGGCCTCTCCTCCAACACTGGGGATGACAATTCAACATGAGATTTGGGTGAGGACACAAATCCGAACCACATTAGTCTGCCGCTGAGATCTCTCAAATTTTATGTTCTTCTCACATTACAAAATAACCCTTCTCAATAGCCCCTTAGTCTTAACTCATTTCAGCATTAACTCTGAAGTCCACAGTCCAAAGCCTCATCCAAGACAAAGTAAGTTCCTTCCACCTATGAGACTGCAACCTCAAAAACAAGTTAGCTATTTCCAAGATACAATGGGGTATAGGCATTGGGTAAATATTCACTTTCCAAAAGAGAAAAATTGGCCAAAACAAAGGGGCTACAGGCTCATGTAAATCCAAGTCCAAAAACCAGTAGGTCAATCATTAAATTTCACAGCTCCAAAATAACCTCCTTTGACTCCATGTCTCAAATCCTGACAACACTGATGCAAGAGGTGGGCTCCCAAGGCCTTGGGTAGTTCCTCTCTTATGGCTCTGCAGGATATAGCCCCTGTGGCTGCTTTCATGGGTTGACATTGAGTGCCCATAGCTTTTCCAGGTTCACAGTGAAAACTGTTGTTGGAGCCACCATTCTGGAGTCTGGAGGATGGGGGAACTCTGTGGGTGGGCTCCAACCCCATATTTACCCCCAAACTGTACTAGTAGATGTTCTCCATGAGGGCTCTACCCCTGCAACAGACTTCCACCTAGACATTCAGACATTCTCATACATCTTCTGAAATCTAGGTGGAGGCTCCCAAGCCTCCACCCTGACCCTCTGCACATCCCCAGGCTTACCATCACATGAAAGATGCCAAGGCTTACAGCTTACACCCTCTGGAGCAGTGGCCTGAGATTTATCTGGGGGCCCTTTTAGCCACTGTTAGAACTAGAGCAGTTGAAACTCAGGAAGCAGTATCTCTAGGATGCACAGTGCAGTGGGGCACTGGTCCTGGCTCACAAAACCGTTCCTCTCTCCTAGGCCTCTGGGCCTGTAAAGGCAGAGCTCCCATGAAGGTCTCTGAGATGTCTTGGAGACATTTTCCCCATTGTCTTGGCTATTAATATTTGGCTCCTCTCTACTTATGCAAATTTCTGCAGCGGTCTTGAATTCCTCCCCAGAAAATGGGCTTTTTTCTACCATATGGTCAGGCTGCAAATTTTCTGAACCTTTACACTCTGCTTCCCTTTTAAATATAATTTCCAGTTTCAGATCATCTCTTTGCTCACACATAGAACCATATGCTATTGGAAGCAGCCAGGCCACTTCTTGAACGCTTTGCTGCTTAGAAATTTCTTCAACCAGATACCCTAAATCATCCCTCTCAGTTCAAAATTTCACAGATCCCTTGAGCAGGGGCACAATGCTGTCAGTCTGTTTGCTAACACACAGCAAGAGTGGCTTCTACTCCAGTTCCGTATAAGTTCCTCATCTTCACCTCAGCCTAAACTTCATTGTTCATATCACTATGAACATTTTGGTCACAACAATTTAACCAGTCTCTAGGAAGCTCTAAACTTCCCCTATCTTTCTGTCTTCCTCTGAGCCCTCCAAACTGTTCAAATCTCTGCCTGTTACCCTGTTCTAAAGTTGCTTTTACATTTTCAATTATCTTTATAGTAATGACCCACTTCTCTGTGCCAATTTTCTGTATTAGTCCATTCTTGCACTGCTATAAAGACATACCTGAAACTGCTATTTTTAATGAAAAGAGGTTTAATTGACTCACAGTTCCACAAATTGTATTAGAAGCATGGCTGGGGAGGCCTCAAGAAACTCAATCATGATGCAAGGTAAAGGGGAAGCAGGTATGTCTTATATGGCCAGAGAAGGAGGAAGAGAGTGAAGGAGGAGGTGCTATACACTTTGTGTGTGTGTGTGTGTGTATGTGTGTGTGTGATGGAGTCTTGCCCTGTCGCCCAGGCTGGAGTGCAGTGGCATGATCTCGGCTCACTGCAACCCCTGCCTCCTGGATTCAAGCAATTATCCTGTCTCAGCCTCCCAAGTAGCTGGGACTACAGTTCCATGCCACCACGCCTGGCTAATTTTTGTATTTTAAGTAGAGATGAGGTTTCGCCATATTGGCCAGGCTAGTCTCGAACTCCTAACCTCATGATTCGCCTGCCTTGCCCTCCCAAAGTGCTGAGATTATAGGCGTGAGTCACCATGCCCAGCTGGTGCTACACAATTTTAAGCAACCAGGTATCATGAGAACTCACTATCACAAAAACAGCAAGGGAGCAGTCTGCCTCAGAACTAATCACCTCCCCACCTCCAACATTGGGAATAACAACTTAACATAAGATTTGGGTGAAAACACAAATATCGAAACCATATCACCTTGCATGGCACTTTCAGTGAATGATTCAAGAAGTATTGATATTGCCACAGATTTTACATTTTGATAGAAACAGGGACTTAGTTCAAAATTTGTATAATATTGTCTTTAACTACATTGGACCAACAATAAATCATGCTAAATTTAGAAGAATTTTTTTCTCATGATAGAAAAATCACTTAAGAGAGACGAAATTGTCAGTTTTAGAGAAATATGAACTCAGTTTCCATGGTTAAATCTATTTTGTTTCTCATGAATCTTAAAAGCTCTGCTGCTAAAGTTCTTTTACACTGGTTGCCATTATCAGATTATCTACTCTTAAAAATAAATATTTTATTTCTCATCAGTTGTATGTTTAGAAACAAAAATGTAAACTAAATCTCTGAATAAACTCAGCAGAATATGAGAATATGTTCTCCTTGTCATTCCCCAAAAGCTTCCAGTGGTTGTCCAAATGTTATAAATGTGTATTTCTGCTTTAAAAGTCTTCACTGTCCTGAAAATATTTCCAAAGAGCCAAATGATAGGTGGATATAATTAAGAAAGCAACAGCACCTCTTTCTCATGTACCCTCTCATAAAATACCTTATCCAATTAGAGAAGTTAAAGAAAGGAACTTAGATAAAATAGTCTTTAAAGGATATATAATACTTGAAAACAGGCCATGCTATTCATTTGTTAAAGCTCGAAGGAATTTGTACAAAATTATTTTATTTGTCATGAGTGGAGAAAGGCCTTGCTATCCATCTGACAAGGAAATTGCTTTGCCTTCAACCAATTCCCTAAATTGAGAAGTAGGGTGGAAGAGGAAGAAAAACACAAAGGAGGAGGATATTATAAGAATGATAAAAGAGGCTGGGTGCGATGGCTCACGAATACCTGCCTTTCTTTCAGTATTTTAGAGCCCATAATTTTTAGGTCTCCAATATAGTTATAAGTTACTGAAAAGCTAATAGGCCTGAAGAGTTGGCTCTGTGGGAGTCGATGGATAATGCAGTCTTGCCAGGGCACAATTTGCTATTGACCATGAAGCTACCTGTCTTTGAGTTACTCATCTTGGGAAAATGTTCAATATTTTCTACTACTTGTCTTTAAAAATCTTAAAAATGTAAACAGAACTGTTTTAAATAGAAGTGAATACAGATGTCAAGGTATCTACTTCTTAGAACCTGTTTTAGGACATTATATACACTGGGCCTGGGTTTAATTTTGATATTTTATTCAATTCTTTCTAAAATAATGAAGCTATCCTTATTAATCACTAACTGCCTAATAAGACGACCTTGACTTTCCCATTCATCTTTACATAATCTGTTCATTTCTATACAATTCCTTCCATCATCCAACTGAATTTTTTTTCAAAAAGTATTGTTGAGATAAGGGCTATATGAGAGAGAAAGAAAAAAAAAAACAGGAATAAATTGGGAAAATTCTATAGGCATCGGTAATGCAACAATAATAGACGAATAATTTGGCAGGATTCATGGCCTGGTTCTCAAATAAATAATTACTTTTCTTTATCACCAATACACTGGATTACAGTTTAACTCTCCCTTCCCCAAAAGGTAAACTATAATTTTTTTCATGGCTCTTACCCTAAGTTGTCATGGTTTACCAAAATCAAAAATCAAGTATCATCTAAATATCCAGAATTGATTTTATCTCTAACCCTCCCTAATCCTAGAACACCCACTAGACTCTTCACTTGTGCCTCTCACATTCCTAAATAGCCTTTCTCCTCCTCAAGCCTTAATGTGAAAGCCCAGCTTCACTTCCTGATAAAATTGTTAAATTTTAAGAAAACAATTTTTTTCCTTAAGAAAAAAAAAGATAATATATTACATTTTAATAGATAACAACAACTTTTCCTATGGTTCTCCTAAACTTAAATGCCTTCAGGGGCAGACAAGCATCACAAGTATATGAAGCAACTTAGCATAAGGTTGAGATATAAAAAGCCTAAGTTCTGAAATATATTTATAATATTTAAAAATGCTCTTAAGCTGGGCATGGTGGCTCACACCTGTAATCCCAGCACTTTGGGAGGCCAAGTGTACAGATCACGAGGTCAGGAGTTTGAGACTAGCCTGACTAACATGGTGAAACCCCATCTCTACAAAAAATACAAAAAAATAGCCGGGTGTGGTGGTGTGTGCCTGTAGTCTCAGCTACCTGGGAAGCTGAGGCGGGAGAATCACTTGAACGAAGGAGGTGGAGGTTGCAATGAGCTGAGATCGCACCACTGTACTCCAGCCCAAATGACAGAGCACAACTCCATCTCAAAAAATAAATAAATACATAATAAAAATGCTCTTATAGCCAAGTAAAATGCTACAGTTATCAATTTTCATATCCTGTATCAATCTTTATTATATTTGTTATAGAATTTTCTTATATCTAGTAATTATTTAGTAAATAGATGGATGGATGAATAGATAAATGGATGTATCAATGAATGGAAAGACGGTAGAGTATTTAAATAAATGACTTTTGTTTTTTCTTTTTTTTGTAGACAGAGTCTCACTCTGTCACCCAGTCTGGAGTGCAGTGCCATAATCTCTGCTCACTGCAACCTGCACCTTCCGGATTCAAGTGTTTCTCCTGCCTCAGCCTCCCAAGTAGCTGCGATTACAGGTGCCCACCACCACACCCAGCTAATTTTTGTATTTTTAGTAGAGATGGGGTTTTACCCTGATGAGCAGGCTGGTTTCGAACTCCTGACCTCAAGTGATCTGCCCGCCTCAGCCTCCTAAAGTGCTGAGATTACAGGCGAGAGCCATTGTGCCTGGCCTAAATAAATGACTTTTGATTAGAAAAATTGTTTTTGGCTGAGTATAGCTCCTCAAAATTAAACAGGTAAATAATACAGTTGGTTTCTGTATATCACAGGTTTGAACTGCATGAGTCCACTTACACAGGGATTTTCTTCCAACTCTACCATCCCTGAGACAGCGAGACCAACCCCTCCTCTTTCTTGTTTTATTCAGCCGTTCTCCATGAAGACGAAAAGGATGAAGATCTTTACAATGATCCACTTCCACTTAAGAAATAACAAATATATTTTCTCCTTCTTATGATTTTCTCAATTGCATTTTCCTTTCTCTAGCTTACTTTATTGTTAGAATACATTACATAATACATATATAAAATTTGTATTAATCTGCTGTTTATGTTATTGGTAAGGCTTCTGATCAACAATAACCTAATAGTAGTTAAGTTTTTGTGGCATCAAAGCAATATGTGGATTTTCAACTGTGCAGACAGAGATCAGCACCTTTAACTGCCACATTGTTAAGGGTCAATAGAATTTGCTTTGGTTTTTTTTTTTCCCCCATAGGTTATTGGCATACAGGTGGTATTTGACTACATAAGTTCTTTAGTGGTGATTTGTGAGATTTTTGGTGCAACTATCACCCAAGCAGTGTACGCTGTACCCTATTTGTAGTCTTTTATCCCTCTCCCCCTTCCCATCCTTCCCCTCAAGTCCCCAAAGTCCATTGCATAATTCTTATGACTTTGTGAACTCATAGTTTAGCTCCCACATATCAGTGAGAACATACAATATTTGGTTTTCCATTCCTCAGTTATTTCACTTAGAATAATAATCTCCAATCTCATGCTGGTCACTGCAAATGCCGTTAATTCATTTATGGCTGAGTAGTATTCCAGTGTGTGTGTGTGTGTGTGTGTGTTTGTGTGTGTACCACAGTTTCTTTATCCACTCATTTCTTGATGGGCATCTGGGTTTGTTCAACGATTTTGCAATTGCAGATTGTGCTGCTGAGTGAGACCAATTGTGACCAGAAACTTCTTTCATATAAAAGTTGTTGACAGTGAAATAAGCATTTCCCAGAAAGGCAAAAGAAAATCAGAGAGTATTACTTCACATTACTACTGCCTGAGGAAGACTGTAAAACATTTTCAAACCACATTAGCCATTTCACTAAGACTAAGAAACACATGAAAATGTAGAGCTGGAAGTGTTCCTTGTGACCATCAGTACAAACGTCTAATTTTATAGAAAAGGAAACTGAGGCCCAGAAAAATAAACAATTGTTCATAAACTAATAAATTTAATAGACGCAATACTAGACTTCTCTTCCTGAGAGTCTTCCTAGAGCATCCCACTGTATTCAAGGAGGAAAAAGGATAGTTTCATATTGTGATTCACTTTGCTTCTCATTAAAAGGTATTTCCTCAAATGTTACAACACGATGTTCTAATTCGTACAATGAATTACATCAATATTTGTTAAGATGCTGCCTTTTAACTATTGGACATCTTTGGATGGTAATTTAAGACTTACTGAATTACAGTGTAAGGGTTATTTATAAAAGCTATTAACTTTCACACTATTTAATTCCCATGATAGCCACTATGGCAGACTATTTCATTGCTGGCTGCCAATAAACCATGTCCCCTGGTACTTATTCTCTTAATAAGTGACACCAGATATTGATTTTGAGCTTGACCATATGACTTCCATGGCCAGTGGTATAGTAGCAAGCATGATGTAAACAGAGCATTAATAATCACTTGCATAATGGGGCATGTTCTCTTGGAATTCTCTTACAGCCCACCCATACTTTAAGAAAGTTCATGCCAGACTTCCCTACTGGAAAGGAAGAGACCACAGGCATAGCACTGAAACACCAGACAGATTATTGCAGACTCCAGTTCTGCAATCTTTTACCTGAACCCTGTTTAAATACATGATGCACAATATTGTAGGAAATAATGACTGTTATAGTTTTAAATTACTAAACTCTGAAGTGATTTGTTACACAGAAATAAATATATACCTAATCAAAAACTGGGTAGAGGTACTAATGAGAGGAGATATCTAAAGCATGAGGGGTGGGGTAAGTAAGAGGGCATCAAGTATATGCCAGAAGACTAATGGTAGCCACGGCTTAGCATCTTCTAAAGATCTTAGACCTATATCATCTAGGAACTAAGAATACAGGAAAAGGCACAAGATTTTTAAACAGAATGGAGAAAACTGCAATTGTTACAGCCTTAAAACCCCATGCCTTTTAAATGATTTTCATATTAAACGTGATAAAGATTAAATATAATGAAATTTTCCAATAACCTTATAATGTAATACTTTATTATCCCCCATTGTATGAATGAGAAAACGAAGACCTAGAGGGATTAAGTAATTTGCTTTAAGTTTCTCAGGTGTTAAGGGGAAGCGGCTCCAAGACAATAGCTGATTGCATGAAGCCCAGGGAGGTTTCTTACCATCTCCTGAATAGATGAGTGAACCACATCCTCTAAATTAGTATTCCTCTTAGGAAATGTCATTTTACTTTTGTGAAAGCATCAATATATCATCTGGAAGCAATAGTATGACTCAGGAAACAGATTAATTCTGGTGATGCTGTTATATTACTTTCATCTTGGAACATTAGTAAGTATCAAACTTTTTCTGTTTTAGCAATGTTAAAGGGTTTTTACTTCTATGTTTTATCTTATTTTAATTTGTAGCTTCATTCTCTTCACTCATGTTCTAATTCTGCTGATCTGAAAACTAATGAGAAAAATGAAGGATACAAAAATTCTTTCAGTCACGAATAATATATTTTATTATATGACAGAAAAAAAATCTATGGAGGCCAGGTACAGTGCCTCACACCTGTAATCCCACCAATTTGGGAAGTTGAGGCAGATGAATCTCTGAAGCCCAGGAGTTCAAGACAAGCCTGGTCAACATGACAAAATCTCATCTCTACAAAAAAATTAGCCAGGCATGGTGGTGGTCCTAGCTACTCAGGAGGCTGAGGCAGAAGGACCAACTGAGCCCAGGAAGCAGAGGTAGCAGTGAGCCAAGACTGCGCCATTGCACTCCAACCTGGGAGGCAGAAAGAGACCCTGTCTCAAAAAATGGAAGAAAGATAGAAATAAAGAAAAGAAAGGAGAGAAAAAATAAGAAAAAGAGAGAGAGAAGAAAAGAAAAAGAAGGAAAAGAAAGGAAAGGAAGGAAAGAAGAAAGCAAAGTAAAGTAAAAAAAGAAAAGAAAGAAAATGAAAGGAAGGAAAGAAGAAAGAAAAGCAAAGTTAAAGAAAAGAGAAAAGAAGGAAGGAAGGAAGGGAAAGAAAAGGAAGAAAAGAAGAACAAATGAAAAACAAACAAAATACAATGAATTCAAAGCTCATGTTGCATTTATTGCTTTTTTGTTTCTAGGTAAGCATGGTAAAAATCCCACACATAATGAACATTCAGGAGCACAATATCACAATGACCAAGGGAAACAACCTTACAGTTTTCTTTTGCATAGACTAAGTATTTGAAGCTCTCAATGTTATTATTTCATCTTTCATTAAACACACGCACACATGTAAATACACACATGTATTTACAATCAGTGTAAATGTCAAAAGAAACATGAACTAGGCTATGAGTTATTAGGGACAAAATTGAATGTCTCTTACAAACTTTTAAACTACACTGTTATCTTCACCCAAATTATTTATATTTAAGGAGCAATAGTAACATATGAGTAAGTAACCAGTGTAAAATAAACAAGAGAAAAATATTTATAAAAACACTAATAATATATACTTCCATTTCTAACCTTTATGGGTAACTGGTATTGAACATGTTTGCCCACCATAAATAACTGTAAAGCTGGGCAAAGTATATGTAATAACTTGCTTCAGAGGTTGTACAACAGACCACACTGAACTGAGAGCTTTGAGAGACATTTAAACTCCATGATTGCTTTGACTTTCTTCCTAGAGACATTTTTTGGAGGTGGTAGTAGTAGGGGTTGCAAAGAAGAGTATGGCAATCTCACTGAATTGAAGAGACAGAAAGTGCGGTTCAAAGGTAGTGAAATGGTTGGAATGATTGAGGAAGACTGCGGGAAAGAAAGGAGTTGTGCAGCATAAGACTTCCATAAATCTTCACAGAGAGTCTGCTTGAATATTTAGCCAAATATTAAGCTTCGGTTCTGCAGGACAACACTCCCAGTGGCCAACGAAAAAATAAATGCTGGAGTAAGAATCTGAATAACTACAAGAGCATGAATACAAAGGACTAAGAGAGACCCTGCTGAATAGTCAGGGCATTGGGAGAGACCCTATAAAAACCACACCTTGGGTGTAAACCTAATATTGTGCCAAATTAATGGCTGTTTTAAATCCTCCTACAGAAACTTTAAACAGCTCTTAAAAGAAACAAATTATATGCAAGCAAATTAACTGCTTGCAGAAACAATGCCCCCCAAATCATTAATAAAAAAAATAACAAAATCTAGACATTCGACTATGTATGATTCATAATGTCCAGTATATAATAAAGTTATTAGAATTGCAAAGAAGCTGAAAAATAATGCTTTTAACCAGGAGATAACTTCGTAAATAGAAGTAGACCTAGAAATCACAGGTGTGATGAAATCTACTGTTAGCCCCTGCTTTTAGTTCTTTAGTTATTATATATTTTTTTGTTCTTATGTAAAATGTTAGTTCTAATATTTTCATTAGAAGCTGGACATATTTTTAAATCTTTGGATCCTGGTACACCTTCTCCAAAAATCTAATGATATTTAGCATTTATAAGGATTATATAATATATAAAATGCTCAGATTAGTATTTCATACATAAGACACTATATTTTGGAGAGCTAGAAACATGCTTAAAGCTAACTGAGGATTAAAAAAACTAACAATATATTGAGGATATGTCAGTAAATAGCAAAGTCACTAGAATTTGCGCATAAGTAAATTACTCATGCTTGTTAATGAATTTAACTTTATAATGTTTATGAAATTAAAAGCATTTTTATAAACATATTTTATGTTTGTTATCATATTTTATCTTCAGAACAATCTGAGAAGAAAGGTACATTATCATCCTCATCCTAAATATGAAAAAAGTTAAGTGCAGAGATGATAAGTAACCTGTGCATGGTCCTACAGTAGGTAAGTTACAGAGGCAGGGATCAAACTGCAGCAGTAAGTCTCTAGATCCTGAGCTTCCATCATTTGCTATTTTTAAGGAATAAAGTATAGTAATAAAAAAATGTGCTTTGAATTTCTGGTCAAGAGTATTTCTACATGTGATAGATTTTATTGAATTAGACACTAGGTTTCTCTTCAGGGTTCTTTTAATGCTTGTTAATATCTCTTTTTTAAAAGGATGAAGACAGAGTTCAGCTTAAGACTAGTTTATTCAGAACTTAAATAATCTGACTAATGTTCATAATAATGCGATTTTGGATTATATGTACATGTTTTTAAAATGTCTCAAGAGAAATTTAGGTTAGACTTTGTCAAATACTTCTTGACAGCAATGGTTCTTAACTACATTAAATGTGGCCAAAACAGCAGAATTTCCAAAACTAAAAAAATAATAAAACAGACAAAAATATGCTGATTATAACTTACTAGAGTAACTTCCCAGGGGGATGTAGGTCATAAACATAATTTCTAAATGAAAGTTCACTATCCGAAATTGTTGAAAGCAGGAGAAAGATAACTAGGTGGTATAGAGTAGATACAAATAAAAAGGAGCAGATATTTTTAAATCATATTCTCTGCCCCAAACTCAACTGTCTTATTATTTAGAAATTAATATATAGTAAAAGTGTAAGCTGTACATATTGCTACAAAATTTAGAGCTCAAAATTCAAATAAGTGATTGTGTAGCTGAGGTGAGATGGGAAAATTATAATGCAAAATTGAGAGATATTTCAGGCAAAGACACAAGGCATAAATTTACTAAACAGAAACAGAAACAAAAGTCTTTGTGTTCATACAAATAGAAATATGTGTGTATGTGTACAATGCACACATATTTGCATATGTGTGCATGTATACTTTTTGTCTGGCCCACTTGACTACAACTGTTTTACTTATAACCTAAAGAACCACTGATCATGCCCAGAAAAATTGTGTTTCTAAATGTAGTAGTATAGTAAAGGTCTTGACACTATCTATTCTCCCAGATTATGTACTAAAACCTTTTGTTTCATATCAGATAGAAAGATTATTAAGAGGCCAAATGTGAGTCATTAGTGTTTAATTTTGAAAGACCATGTATCATAAGCAAATAGTTCATGAGATGCTCTTTGATGTTTTCCCATCACCAAATTATTATTTTATTTCATATCTGTAAAACACACAGAGAATAAGAGCCTGAACAGACAAATGTTCAGTGTTTTCACAAAGCTTTGTAGCCTCTGTGGGATTACTGAAAATAAAACTAGACTTTGTTCCTGTCCATGGAGGTGTGGCTGGCACCAGCCTAGCCCTCCAAAAATAAAAAAGAAAAATATATAAAGTGACTGTTTACAATAGGACAAAAGGGACAAAAATTAAATTCCCCCATTTAAGAGATAAGAACCTGCCAAATGGATTAAAAAATATATTACCCACCTATACGCTTCCTATAGACTAAAAATGAAGGGACGGAAAAAGTATTCCACGCAAAGGGAAACCAAAAGCAAACACAAGTAGCTGTATCCATGTCAGATAAAACTGACTTCAAGCCAAAAACTGCAAAAAGAGGCAAAGAAGTTTATTACATAATGATAAAGTAATTAATTCAGCAAGATATTAACAATTTTAAATATGTATGCATCCCACACCAGAGCACCCAGATACATAAAAGAAATATGATTAGATCTAAAGGGAAAGATAGGCTTCAATACAGTAATGGCTGGGACTTCAACATCTTACTCTCAGCATTGGATAGATCATCTATACAGAAAATCAACAAAGAAACATGGAATTTAGACTGCACTTGACACCAAATGGACCTAACAAATATTTACAGAAGGTTTCATCCAACACCTGCAGAATACACATTGTTTTCATTAACATACAAAATATACTCCAAGGCAAACCACATGTTAGATCACAAAACAAGTTTCAACAAATATAATAAAACTGAAATTGTACCATTTTTTTCTGACCACAATGAAACAAAACTAGAAATCAACAAGAGAAACATTTTAAACTATACAAATACATGTCAATTAAATGACATGCTCCTGAACGATCAATGGATCAAGGAAGAAATTAAGAAAAAAATTTTAAAAATGTTCCTGAAACAAATAAAAACCAAAACATCTGTACCAAAACTTATGGGATCCAACAAAAGCAGAATTAAGAGGCGAATGTATAGCAATAAATGCCTACATTAAAGTAGAAAGATTTCTAATAACCTAACAATGCATCTCAAGGAACTAGAAAAGCAAAAACAAACCAAACCCCAAATTAGTAGAGGGAAATAAATAATAAAGAATGGAGCAGAATTAAATGAGACTAAATGAACAAAACAAAATATCAAGAAAAGGAAATATTGGATTCTTGAAAAGATAAACAAAATTGAAAAACCATTAGCTAGACAAACTAAGAAAAAAGAGAAAACTCAAATAAAATCACAAACGAAAAAGGAAACATTACCAATGCTACCACAGAAATATGAAGAATCATTAGAGACTATTATGGACAACTATACAGTCAATAAAATGGAAAACCTAGAGAAAATTAATAAATTCCCAGGCACGTATACTTACCAAGATTGAACCAAGAAGAAATAGAAAAACTGAACAGACCAATTCCAAGTTACAAGATTAAATCAGTGACAAAAAGTATCTCATCAAATAAAATCCCAGGACTTGGTGGCATCACTGATGAATTCTACCAAACATTTAAAGAAAAACTAATATTAATTCCTAAACTCTTTCAAAATTGAAGAGGAGGGAGTTCCCTCACACTCATTTTTAGGGCCAATATTCTCTGATACCTAAACTAGACAATGACACAACAACAACAAAACGTAGGCCAATATCCCTGATGAACACAGATGCAAAAATAGTCCCAGCTACTCGGGAGGCTGAGGCAGGAGAATGGCGTAAACCCGGTAGGCGGAGCTTGCAGTGAGCTGAGATCCGGCCACTGTACTCCAGCCCGGGCGACAGAGCGAGACTCCGTCTCAAAAAAAAAAAAAAAAAAAAAAAAAATTAACAAACTGAATACAACAGCACATTAAAAAGATTATTTACCATGATCGAGTGAGATTTATCCAGGAGATCTGAAGGATACAAATAATATGATCATCTCAATAGATGAAGGAAAAGTATTTGATAAAATGTAACATTATTTCATAATAAAAATTATCAACAAATGAGGTACAGAAGGAATGTACTTTAACACAATAAAGGCCATATATGATACATATACATCATACATCACACAACAACAAACATCAAACATCTTTCCTCTAATAACTAGAACAAGACAAGTATGCCCACTTTCACTACTATTACTCAACATAGTACTTGAAGTTCTAGTCAGAACAAAGATGCAAAAGAATGAAATACAGGGCATCTAAATTGGAAAAGAAGAGTCAAAGTGTCCTTGTTTGCAGACAATATAATTATATATATAAGAAAACCCTAAAAGCTCCACCAAAAAACCTTAGAACTAATAACCAAATGCAGTAAAGTTGCTGGATAGAAAATCAACATATAAAATTCAGTAGCATTTCTATACACCAACAGCTAACTAGCAGGAAAAATATCAAGAAAACAATTTCAATTACAATAACTGCAAAATAAAAATAAAATATATATAAATAAAATTTAACCACAAAGGTGAAACATTTCTACAAAGAATATTATAAAACACTGATGGAAGAAATTGAAAAAGACACAAAACAGTGGAAACACATCCCATGTTAATGAATTGGAAAAATAAATATTGTGAAAAATGACCATATTTCCAAAGGTAATCTACAGATTCAATGCAATCTCTATCAAAATACCAATGACATTTTTTACAGAAATAGAAAAATATACTAAAATTAATATGGAACCACAAAAGACCCCAAATAGCCAAAGCAATCCTGAGCAAAAATAATAAATAAATAAACAAAGCTGGAGGCATCACACGACCTGACTACAAAATATACTACAGTGCTACCTAACCAAAACCGCATGGTACTGACATAAAAACAGACACATAGACCAACAGAGTAAAGAACCCAGAAATAATTCCACATGTTTATAGCCAACTGATTTTCAACAAAGCCTCCAAGAACATTAACTAAATGAGACTGGAAAGTCCAGTCTTCAATAAATGATGCTGGAAAAACTGGATATCCATATGCAGAACAATGAAACTCAATGCTAATTTCTCTCCATATATAAATATCACTCAAAATAGATAAAAACTTTAATGTTAGACCCAAGTCTATGAAACTACTAGAAAAAATTTTAAAATGCTTCAGGACATTAGTCTGGGACAAGGACTTCCTGGAAATGACCTTAAAAGCAGAGACAATGAAAGCAAAAATAGACAAATGGGATTATATCAAACTAAAAACTTCTGTAAAGCAAAGGAAACAACAGAGGGAAGAGGCAACCTGTATAATAAGAAAAATATTTAGAAATTCTTCATTTGGGATTAATAACCAGAATATACAAGGAGTTCAAAACAACTCAACATCAGAATAAAACCCAAATAATTCCATTTTAAAATGGACAAATGAACTGAATACACATTTTTTCAAAAGAAGACATACAAATGGTCAACAGGTAAATGAATAAAAATCCTCAGCATCACTAATAATCAGGAATGCAAATCAAAACTACAATGAGATATCATCTCATGCCAGTTAGAATGGCTAATAAAAAGACAGCAAATACTATTGAGAATGGAGAGAAAGGGGCACTCTTGAAGACTGTTGGTGGAAATGTAAATTAGCTCGGCTATTATGGAAAACAGTATGAAAGTTCCTTTAAAAAAACTAAAAATTTAACTACTATATGATCCAGCAATCCCAATACTGGGAATAAATCCAAAATAAAGAAAATCAATATGTCAAAGAAATATCTTCACTTCCATGTTTACTGAAGCACTATTCACAATAGTTAAGTTGTGGAATCAACCTAAGTATACATCAACAGATGAATAAAGAAAAGGTGACATATATAAACAATATAATACAATTTAGTGATTAAAAAAGAAAAAAAAAACTTGTCATTCTCAGCAACATGGATGAGCTTGAGCTTGGAGGACACCACATTAAGTGAAATAAACCAAGCATTGAAACATAAATCCTATGTGTTCTCATGTGGGGAAAAGAGAGGTCAGCCTGTTACTGTGTTATTATAGATAGAAGTAAGTTTAAGAGACTCCATTTGGCTCTGTATTTGAGATGCTGTTAATCTGTGACTCTACCCCCAATCTTGTCCTTGCTAGAAACATCGCTGTGGTAATTCAGGTTGAAAGGATTTTGGGCTGTAAGGAATGTGCTTTGTTAGGCAAATGCTTAAAGCCTGCTTGTGGTTGAAGGTCAGTACCATTCTCTTAAATCTCAGTAAAAGAAAAACATCTGTCTCCTGCTCGTCCCTGGGAAAATGGAACATCTCCGTGTATCTGTATGTCTTACTGCTGATTTACTCCCTTATCTTTTTGGCAATAAATACTGAGGGAACTCAGAGACCAGTGTGGGTCCTCTGTAAGCACAGCACTGGTCCCCTGGGCCCCGCTTTTCTTTCTCTATACTTTGTCTCTGTGTCTTTATTTCTTTTCTCAAGTCTCTCGTTCCACCTAACGAGAAGCACCCACAGGTGTGGAGGGGCAGGCCACCCCTTCATTCTCACTTGTGGAAGTTAAAATAGTTGATTTTGTAGAAGTAGAGGCTAAAACAGTAATTAGTAGATGCTGGGAAGGGTAGGGGTATGGCTATAAGATTTATGAGATTCCTGAGATTCCTAAGCAAAGCAGTGGCTACAGAAGGACAGAGAGAAAAGAGAAGGAGCAGTGGCTATAGAGGGAAAGAGAGAAAAGAGGCAGAGAGAGAGAGAGAGATTACACAATGATAAAATTGGAAAACTGAGAATTTGAGCAGTTTAAAGTTGCAGACCGGTCGTAAGATAGAATAAATTGTTAGTTTTCTCAATTAAAGATACAATTTAGGATAAATTATAGGTAAGAAGGGAGAAAGTTGTACACAAATTTCCCTGAGCAGTTATGAAGCACAGATATATGTGACAAGGGAGGATCACACTTTCAGAATATGACACTACGATTCTAAGAAAATTCTTAGAAAATCTCACATTGGCTGTCATCCCAATATATACGGAATTTTTGAGTTTTATATCAATTCTACAGATATTTATGGTGTGTCTACTCAATAAAAGGCAGAGAATTGTGCTGAGTGAAATATCAGGTTTATACCTAGGAAGCTTACACATTAGCAAAAGAAATGAGATATTCCCAGATAGCTATCGTTTAGCTCAGTATGTGAAAAGTGATGAACGAATTAAGTGCCAGAGGGTAGACAGATTCCTTTTAATTCAGTATGACTTAAGTTTAACTTTTTAAAAAAGGTATCGACTAAACTACAGAAGATTCCGCAGTACCACAGACTGCAGTCTCAAGGATTGTTATAAGAATCTCGTGTCTACCACAGTTCTACCTTCCTCTTTTTAGGCTTCCCTTATGGATAGAATGTTTATTTGTGATAGCTCCTAGTTTATGTCTTCTTTGATTAAATTCCAACAGAAAACAAAACAAAACAAAAATCTCTTCCCCAAAAGTTCTAACTAGCATTCTGGACCTGATTCTTACTTGTCTCAGCTAAGTTATATGTTTATCTATGATGCAATCATTATGGCTGGATGAAGGGCTGCGGAGCATGGAGTGTGTAGACTGGCTTAAATATATGTCATCTGTATGTTCCCTGAAGACAGTGGAGGAATAGTTTCAAAGGAATATCAAGTTACTGTTATAAGAAGAAGGGAAAATAAATGCTAAACAGGGAAACAGAATGTATATATAGAATGTATTTGCAACCAATCACAAAAGAAAGCCAATTAATAGTGGCTTATGCCATAAAGTATTTATTGTTTTCTTAAGAAGTCCAGAACTAAGAATTTCCAAGTCTGAAGCTTTTAGTCTTCTTCTACTCAACCACCCTCAGTATGTTGACATTTTTCCTATGGCTTCATTTTCTCATACATTCATACAGTAAATTGCTCCTTATGCAGCTTTCTCAGTGAGAAAAATATATTCCACAAGTACTCAGCACAAATTTAACTACATCTCTGTGGACAAAACTCAGTCATATGTCACAAGAGAGACTAGGTTGCCATTATCACAGGAGACCAATCATGATTTAAGACTCTGCATTGGGTGTTTTGCAGTTCTAACTCAATTATGGTATTAGCAAAGAAAAAGAGGTAATGGCTACCAGATAGACAGCCAATAAAACCTGCCAGATGTTCAGAAAGGCAAAATTAACCTGGAATTTGTGTGTGGAATGGATGCAGGGGATGAGTTATAAGGGGCAGTGCTGGAGAACATATGGAGGAAGGGCATCAACCAGAGCATTGCTGGTGAGGAACTGTCTAATATTTGTGTAAGTTTAACCTTGGAGGACATAAACTACCATTCAATGTGAAGTTATTTTTAAACATTAGAAAGAAATGGAGATCCTACTTGGCTTTCACTATGCACCACCAGATTGTTTAATTGCTTTAATTTCCTCATATCCACATGAGATTACTTAAAATTGTCTAATGTGCCTCTCATTTAATTTCTATTGAATACTTTTAAACCTCCTTCTTATTCTCCTAACAAACCCCTTTGGCTTCTCTCTCTGGCAAAGGCAGTGTGCAAAAGCAGTTTTAATGCCATCTTTTACAGATTAAATTTTTTTCACTTCCACCAACTTAATTCAATGTTCAGCATTTGGCCTTTTGTTCTTCAGTTATTTTTTTCTGCTTGAGTTTTCAATTCTTCCTTAAAAAGAAATTAATACCAATTGAGCAATATGACAATTTAAAGCAGAAAATGACTTAACAAGGGCAAAAACACCATCATGAACAACATTACTACTTAGGGGTGTTTTTTATTTTCTGAGAACAGGAGAATAAGCCCTGAAAAATTTTAGAATATTAATTTAAATTTGAATTATCTCACAAAGACTGACTAACATAATATAATCATTTCTTTTACTCTGTGATTTTATATATAATCAATATATATTTATATGACTTTAATATATTTATTTATTGTTTTCCTTCTAGGAATTAAAATAATACTATGTCCCAAGTTTCTGCATTGGTGAATTTTTCTGCCAAAAAATTCAAAAGGAAAATGCAGAGTAAGATGTGCTTTAATGAGCCACTTGTAGCTATAAGTTAGGTTGAAATAATTGTCTTTTTTAAAGCAATAAGAATGCGCAATAGAGGGTTTTATACATTGTTATCAACAAATTGAAAAACCAAAGCTTTAATCAAGTTAGTGTTTCCCAACTCCAGTAAAAAATATACACACATGTACATAATATACAAATTAAAACAGTTTGAGGCAAAAATAATAACCTATTACTAAATATAGAGCACAGAAGTTAAAGATCAAACATTTACTGAAGGTTAAAGAGACATATTTTGTCTATGTTTTCCTAGGTTGACAAAATACTCAATCTGCTAGCTCATATTACAGAAACAGTTGAAATAAAATTCATCAGAAAAACTGAATACTTACCAAGCCAAACTAATTATGTACACAAATATATTGATTCTTCTGGCGTACTGTATCTAAGCAACTAAGCATCATTGAAGTTGTTTATGTTGTGCATGTTCAAACAAAGTTATTTACTGGCCTAACTCATTTCCCATCGGAATTCACAAACCATTTCATTGCAGCAATTACAAAGTAAGGTAGAAGCGCAATTAAAGGCATTAGCCATGTAATCTTCCAAGATCACAGGAAAAGATGAAAAACTCTTACTACTGGACTTAAATGTCAAAAGGAAAGCTAAATCCTCTTGTCTTTACTACAAGAAATAAAAGAACAAAAAAGTGCATTGTATTAATATACAACACTGTTTTTCTTAGTTTAAAACAACCAAATACTATTTTGTAAAAGTAAATACAATAAAAAATAAAGAGAAGGGCAACCTTAATCAAACCAACATATTGTTGACAAAAAGTTACTGATTATTGGTGTCTCAGACACAGTTCATTAGTTAAAAATCTGGGAGGCGGAAGTGAGTAGGTTGGTTTTCTTCCCTACCCGTTTTGTTTATCATAAAGTGACTTGTACCCTGATGGCTGGTTTCACTTTCCCTCTCTGCAAGTCACGCTCATACTCAAGAAAAGAAGCATCAGCCTCAAATTTATAGTCAAAAGACTGAAGCAAGAAATAGAAAATATGTTAAATTACTTCAAAATGACTTGGGTTTAACACAGAAAGTGCACAAAGGAGTATACTTCTATTCACATTGTTTACTCATTCAATAGATATTTATAGCACAACAAATAAAATCCTAGAAGCTTAGGGAACTATATTAATGATTAGCCCTGATAACTGCTCTCGAGTTTATAATCCTATCCTCAGTTATATACAAGTCCCTTTCACGCATTTTCAAGTTTTGTACAATTTGAAGTCCTTGAAGCACTATCCAAGAAACTTCCTTTATTATGATAAAACAAATGTTTTCTGGTCATAAAAATAACATTTTTAAAAAAATTATCTGTGTCCCCTTCTTGGGTGACGAGAGACAAAGGAATCAGTTATTTTTTTCTCTTGTATTTCCCTGAATTGCCTAGAATCATACTCTTGGTTCCCATTGTATTTTTGTGATAGTTCTTTTTAAACATCTACCTCAATTCCTCTACTCCAGATTCACTTCTTAAATGCTGTCTGAATGGCTCAAGATTAATTTTCTATACTTTTTCTTTGAACAAATTCTTAGAAATCAAAATATCAATGATCCTGAACAAAATTACTCTCCAAACATTGGCTTGTGCCAGAAATAATGACAATTGCTTTCTAGAAAACTTAGCTTCTGTTACTTTCAAAATAGTCTGATATTTATGTGAGGACCTGCAGGTCTCAGTTTAAAAGAAGTTAACATGTTAGTTTGAGTGAGAAATTGGGACACCTCAGATATATGAATAACAGATGAGTGATCCTTTTCACATAGAAAATAATCAACATTTTACTAAATTGATAATCACAGAAAATAAGCAACCACAAAGTTCTTACAGAAACTGAGTGAGGTTTCACTGATAAATTTTTTTAATTGTTCAGATTTATTTTGAGTTGGTTTTGGAAACATTTAAAATCATAAAATACGCAAGTCCTATACTAGTCCAGCTGCTTAATTTCCTAGGATTATTTATGACTCACTTTTGTTCAATAAGCAAAATTACCTTCCCTGCTAAATTTGAATTACTAGACACTTCCAAAATATTTCTGAAATGAACAACTGTTTTCTAATTTGCTACTTGGCCTATCTTCAAAAATGTATTTAACACTTGTAGCTATGTCTCAGAGATCTGATCAAGCATGTTTTAGTTATTTGTTTTCCCACTATAGCAGTGTCTGATTAAGAGGAGACAGCATTTCTACAAATAAGCTTCACAAGTGTGAAGTGTCTAAATTATATCCTTACACACAAAAGTGCCTGAACCCAAGGGACATGAAATGGTTAAACACTAAAGCCCTCAGCAGCTGCAGCCAACAGTTGATATATGATATGGTAGAAGAAATAACCTTAGAGACATTTCTTTGATTAAAGGGCTGAGAGGTTTTGAAGTGGTTCTCTTTCTGCCAAAAGCCAGAGTGGTCTAATACTGGTGGTCAAATGTAGATGATCATCAGCATCACCTGGGCAGCATTTTAAATACAGAGATTCTTGGGCTCCCTGCCCAGTAATTTGGTTCAAAGCCTTAGGACCAGAAATCTGTATTTTTTATGAAGTGTCCCAGTTAGGAAAGTTTCTCTAATTCCCTACTGAGGCAGGATTAGAATAAATGATAGAACCATATAATTGTATTATGTATATTTACTTTCATATATTACTGTTTAGTGATCCTGAATATAGTTTATTTATTTGCCTACAAGTAACTTTTTAAAGAATCCTTTTGGTTATTTTTATGATATCCATCTAAGGACACAATTCAGCTATTCTTCTACAGATAGATGTGAACAAAGAGGACTCAATCAATGAATATTCTCCCTGGCCCAAGAGTTAGTGGATCATGCAATCAGTAGCCCTTCCAGAAGAGGGTGGAAACAAGGCCTATTTGTATTTTTATATTTGTATTTGAAATGTGATGAAACAAGAATCTAAGTTGTGACAATATTGAAACCACTGATCTAAACCACTTCTCTTTGCCCCTATCCCTTCACCACTCCTTCGGAGAAAAGGAACTGCATTCCCAGGCAACTCAAAAAAACTATTTTGCAGTAAAGAAAGAGCCAGCACTTCCTTACCTTCCAAAATCATATGGATAAGTGCCACAGAATCTGGGAACATGAAGAGCCAAAGTTGTATATGTGTGGGAGGCAAGACTGCTGATCTTAGAGGCTGTGTAGAGTGGCAGTCAAAAGCCCATGCTCTGGAACCTAAGAATGCAGGTGCAGTTCTGGCAGTGCCACATATTAACTTGTGACTTTGGGCTATTTATTTAATCTCTCTTTGCTTCAGTTTCCTCATCTGGAAGATGTGGGTTAATTTTATTACCTACTTCATTAGGTTATTGTGAGTATTTAGTGATGTCTACCTTAGTACTCAAAGAATATGTTAGAAATGTATACTCCCAGACCCTGCCCCAGGATCTGAACTTTTAACAAAATTTTCACAACTTGTATGTATGTGACAATTTGAGAAGCACTAATTTAAGACATGTGAAGGGCACAGACTGGTCAATATTTCATACATTTGTTGCTATTACTTAATTTAAACCTAAACATCAAACAATTACGATGTCTAAAAGCTCTGCAAATAGATATATAGATGACAGAAGCAGTGTCTAGCTGAATCTGTAGGGAACAAATGAGGTAAGTTGGAGACCAGCTTAGACCAGAAAAGAATATGTTTGACTTATACAAAAAACTGGGACCTGAAGAAGAAAATGTGGGAAGAACCACCACAGGAATGTGTCTGGCAAGTTTATGTCCAGTTGTCTTTCTGGTGAGAGAGATAGAAAGTTAATAAATAGGCCGGGAGCGGTGACTCCCGCCTATAATCCCAGCACTTTGGGAGGCCGAAGCAGGTGGATCACCTGAGGTCAGGAGTTCGAGACCAGCCTGGCCAACATGGAGAGACCTCGTCTCTATTAAAAATACAAAGATTAGCCAGGTGTGGTGGCAGGCGCCTATAATCCCAGCTACTCAGGAGGCTGAGGCAGGAGAATTACTTGAACCCAGGAGGCGGAGGTTGCGGTGAGCTGAGATCACGCTACTGCACTCCACCCTGTGTGATGGGAGCAAGACTCCATCTCAAAAAAAAAAAAAAAAAAGAAAGAAAAGTCAATAAATGATGACATAGTATGTATTATGAATTTTCAACATTTCATGTTTCCTGATTCTTCAACATCCCTACAAACAGGGATTGAGCACCCCACCCAGGCGACCTAGTGTATTAGCCTGATAAGGCTGGTCTCTATCACAAGTTCCCTTTTTGCCTTCCCCTGACTATGGCCCTAGTGGCAACCAAATGCACCACTGAAATCCCCTCATACATTCTGCTTGTGTACTCTACCCTGACGCCCAAAACAGGCACTTCCACATAGGTCCTCGCTGTTTTGCTCAGTCCCCCACCTGCTTGGGTCAGCATGCTCCCTTGGTGGCCCTCCCTCTCTGGACCTCTGAGGATAATAAATCCTTTGATTTCATATGCCTCTCCAAGTGTAATTTCCACAGCCAGAATGGAGTAATCCTTAAAGATCCCACAAGGGAGAGACTTACTCTCCCATGTATAACTCACTGTAGTAAAGATTTAATAACGAATGCACACAAAACAGAGGTAAGGCAGGAGATGAGTGGTGAATTCTGCCAAAGTCAGAAAATACTTCTCCAAAGAGTTCACATCTGAAGTTGGTACTGAAAAAGCCAGAAGACAAGGTAGAAGGCATTCTAAACTTCAAGAATCATGGGTGCAAAGGTGTGATGCCTTGGGGGAAATACAAGTCATTCTTGATGACTGAATTTCACAGATCCCTGCACTATATGTATAGAGGACCGTGATGCTCTGTCTGCAGAAGGCAAAACCAGAAGAGGCTGTAAAAATGCTGCCAGTCTCTGGGTCCACCTCTCTGAGACCTAGATTTTATTGTTCGGGGTGAGCCCAGGTATCAGCATTTATCTAGCCCTTCACGACTGTGATATATGTGTCAAGACATGATACTGGTGGGTGGCTGGATTATGGAATGTTTTATATTCCTTTCTGAAAATCAAGAATTGTGTCCTGGAGTGAACGAGCTGATGCTCAGGAGTTTTAACTAGTGGAGGGAAGTAATCAACACTGTAGTTTAACTCTGGAGAAAATGGGGTGAATGTTATAAATTTAATTATTAAGGGACTTTGTGCCTCAGTATCCTCATCTCTGGAAAGGGACAGATAATGAGACAGTTGTAAGGATTGTAAAGCACTTAGAACATTGCTTAACATGTAGTCTGCATGTAATAACAATGAACATCTATCATCAGCACCATTATTGTTATTTTGCTACATCAGACTTCACATAGCAGGGCTCCAGAAACAATAATGGATCCAAAGAACCTGTATCAGGAGATATAAGAACAGGTATATTTTAAAGTGTGTTAATAATCTGTACCTCATGCTCACTTAAAATCTCTTAATACCTTTTAAGAAAGTAGAAATATGTGCTTGTACATGTCTTCCTTTGCATTGTGAGACATATAATGATATAATCGTTTAACAATGCACCATCTAATAAGAAAGATAAATGTTTGGCTACTTTAAAGCGGCAATACTTGAAAAATCTCTTGGGGGCAAACATATACTTACTCAAACCAAAATCATGGAAACTATGCATAGACTCCTGATTTAGACAGAGAGATAAACAGAGAAAAGTTTGAAACACTTCAGTAGAATTACCACAGCACACAGAATTTAATCCTTCTCCTTTAAAAATAATCTAAAACCAGAATAGGTTAGACAAGCCCTGGCTCATTAAAATAACAGATGCATAATCCAGGAATTCACAATCTGGTTGGAGACTGGTTTTTTTTCAGCATCCTGTGCTTAACACAATACTGCTGAAACACATTGAGCCCTGACAGGTTTTAAATGCCTCTGTAATGGGCATGCCTATTCTTTAGTTAGCAGCACTATGAATCTTCTTGACCATTATTGATTGGCATATTATCAAAAATATATTAAAAGTATTTTCCAGTGATTACATATCTCAAAGTAAGACATTAATAGATTGGTATAGTTTTCTCTTGATAGCTCTTCATCTGGATCACGTACATAACAAGATATGAACATCTATAACTGTGAAAATATAAACATATAAACTGAAGCTTATCTTTATTGATTTAACTCAAGCCCTTTCAAGGACATAATTCATCTTGGATTTACCACATATTCTGAAGTTTGAGAAAAAGCTGTGTGCATTTATATCTTGTATAGCTGACATTCCAGTAACTAGAAACTTAGAGAATATAAAATGATGTTTTGTGGCTACCTACGCTGGTTGAATATTCAATGGTTTTTAAAATTTATTCAATGTAGATAATATACATGGAAGTTTTTCCATATTCCTTTTAAACTATAGAGGTTTAAAACAGTAACTGAATGTATTTAACAGTTATGACCTATTCTGCTCTGCAGTATTCCCATGCTCCCTTCTCTCTCCCTCCATATGGCCTTCCATATGCTGTTACTCTGCTCTCCCCTCTCTTCTTAAAGCAGCCTCACACTATCTTTCAGCCTCAGGTGAACGTTTTCTGACCTCCAGAACTAGGTCAAAATATTAGTACTATACTTTCCTCACATAAAGTGCTTCTCCTTCCTGGTATTTGTCACACTTGTAGTTGTACTGTGTGTGTGTGTGTGTGTGTGTGTGTGAGAGAGAGAGAGAGAGACAGAGAGCGAGAGAGAGACAGAGAGAGACACAGAGAGAGAGAGACAGAGAGAGAGAGAGACAGAGAAAATGAAAAGGAGACAGAAAGAGAGAGAGAGAGAGAATGTCCTTCTCCTGCCTCCATGAAGGTAGAAATTGGAATTATCAGTGCCAGGGTCAGTGATTATGACATATGAGACACTAAAATACTGTTAAATGAATAATACACTTTTTAAAAATAAAAATTGCCAAGTCTTTTTATAGTGAGATACTAAATGGAAAGAAGAGCCCTGATGTCAAATATCAACTTAATTGTTTTAATAGCCTTAGCAACTCGAACCCTAACCACTTAAAGCCACTCCATACCACCTGCCTCTTCTCTCTCCCTTCCTATTTACCCTCTTCATCGTTTTTATCGTAACATTCATGTGAGTATATTCTATGTTTCAGGCTTTAGGCAAATGTTTTAGATTCGCTGTTTAATCCTGACTATAGCCCTCTAGGTACAGTCCTGCCACTATTATTATTATTTTTTTTTTTCGAGATGGAGTCTCACTTTGTTGCCAGGCTGGAGTGCAATGGCACTACCAGGTTCAAGCAATTCTCCTGCCTCAGCCTCCCGAGTAGCTGGAACTACAGGTGCCCGCCACCATGCCCAACTAATTTTTGCTAGAGATGGGGTTTCACTATGTTGGCCAGGATGGTCTTGATCTTTTGACCTCGTGATCCGCCTGCCTCGGCCGCCCAAAGAGCTGGGATTACAGGTGGAGCCACCATGACTGGCCCCTACCACATTTTACAGGTGAGAAAATTAGACTCCCAGAGGCTACATAACTTGCCCTATAGGAAGATTTTTTTTTTGAACCTATCGTTTCTTGTTCCAAACCTGTTCTTTCATACTTTGCACTGTAATGTTAAGTTAGGAGGTTACAAACTATATTTTTTTTAGCTTTCTGTAGGTTCTGTCAGAACCAATCCAACAAATTAGTTATTATAAACTAAACCATGGAAATAACACACAATCATATGTGTTATGACAGGGTGCTATCTGTACTTTTATCGACAACATTTTGAAGTCTCAAAACACAGATGCAGACACATCACTCTATGTGCATTGACTGCTCTTGAAAAATGTCTATACAAATGCCCTATTAAGTGCCTAATTTAAATATGTTTTTACAGAGAATTCAAATTAACAACACTTATTCAGTATATGATTCAGATTAATTATGCCCAAGCCATTTGGAGCTTTTGATACTGTTTCTATTTCAGGAAGCAGAATTTGGCATCAGTGTAGTCATTTCAAAAATGAGTTTCTAATAGAGAAGATAAAAATATTCTGCCATAAATATCTATAGATATAATAAAACTTAACATTCTAGAATATGGATGTTGTATTTAGGCAACTCAAATTTATTTCTCTCAAAATAAATAATGTAATACTAAAACAAAAATTTGAATATCTCTAGAACTGTTTCATTTAAGACTTTAATGAAGCATTTTTGGAAAGAAGGAATTTAACATTTAGAGTCTAACATTATTTCAAAGAAGGTGCTATGGAGGTAGCTTAATCCTATTCCCTTGGTATGTATGTGAAGGATGGCCTCAGAAATTAAATTATTATGTCCTTTGATTAAATATTAAACTAGATCGGGCTTTATATTTATGATCACACAAGTGATTTAGATGTATACATATCTTCTCCAACCTACCATGTGTTTTGTTTGATACTTCAAATTAGATTCTGGTTTACCCCTCCTTGAACAGCAACAATAGTTAATGGGTTCCTTAAATATTTCTGTGCGTATGGAAACAAGCATACACTTTCTGCTGGACACTTGGCTTGCAAAAAGACCAAATCTTTATTTCACACTAGAACTTCCTGCTTGCCTTTGAATTTTTCAAAAGATAACACAACAATGGAAATTTATGGGTGATTTCCACAGATAACATCCCATTTTCATTTCATTACTGTGCTATATGACACATTGCACAAAGGGAGCTAGCTGTCATTTCAAACATTTCTTATCTTTGGAAACCGAAGAAGAAATAACTTCATAACTCATTGGGCATTATTAATGCACCTTTTTAGTTTTACAATTTTTTTTTTTTTTTTTTTTTTTTGAGACAGAGTCTCGCTCTGTCACCCAGGCTGGAGTGCAGTGGCGCGATCTGGGCTCACTGCAAGCTCCGCCTCCCATGTTCACGCCATTCTCCTGCCTCAGCCTCCCGAGTAGCTGGGACTACAGGTGCCCGCCACCTCACCCAGCTAGTTTTTTGTATTTTTTTTAGTAGAGACGGGGTTTCACCGTGTTAGCCAGGATGGTCTCGATCTCCTGACCTCGTGATCCACCCGTCTCGGCCTCCCAAAGTGCTGGGATTACAGGCTTGAGCCACTGCGCCCGGCCTAGTTTTACATTTTGTAAAAGTAAATTCAGTTTGGCTTTTAACTTGTTTGAAGATCTCAAATGTAGTCATTGTTGAGTTCTAAGTATTGACATCTCTGCATCTTGATATTCTACAACTGTACTTTTGACTTCAGCCAGCTTATAGGAGGAAAATGGCAATTGGTATTCAGTAGTATTCTCTTTCTAAAGTTCTTCAAATGAAGCAGCAGCAAGAAGGATCTTGTCTCTAGAATACTAAACAATAAACTGGCACAGCCAAATCCCTGTTATCACACACAAGCATACTTACACACATATCATCACACACAATCACACATTCACACAGGAAGCAGTTGTTAACTTAGTCAAGTTTCTGCAGGTTACAGACTCTTTGTTGTCTTTCAGAAGTCACTAGTCTTGGATAAGAATGATATTTTCACTGCCTTCAATCGGGAAACAATGCAAAAAAACAAGATATGGATAACATTGATGTGCATTATTAAAGTCACAAAATGTGTTTTTCGTCAATAATTAGCATTTTGGGCCATGAAATAAATGTTTTGTTCTTTTTGTAGATCACTTTAGTTTCAAAATTTGAATCAAATAAATGTTATCAAGTTCACTTCCAAGATGGCCCAGTTTGAACTGTGATACTTGAAATACTTATTTTAGTTGCGCTAAAATCATCTTGTATTTTAAGGTACTAGAGTTATATTGTTTCCTTGGACAGAGGCAGAAACACTGGGGTCCTGCTACATGACAGAAAATGACGTTGTCCATTTGAAGCAGATTTACAGGCTTATTTGAATTGAAACAAACTTTTCACAATCAGTCAAATCAAACACAAGGTTTGTGTAGTTAAAAGGTTTGAAAGAACTCTTCTCTCTCTAGCACTTTACTATTTCTTTGTATATGCTGATTTTAGTCCTGGGAAAAATCTAAAGCTAAGTATGGCAAGATGGTTTTTCACCATGTCAGGATTCCACTTCACCACTTCCTTTTTTGAGATACAGTCTCACTCTGTTGCCCAGGCTGGAGTGCAATGGCATGATCTCAGCTCACTGCAATCTCTGCCTCCTGGGTTCAAGTGATTCTGCTGCCTCAGCCTCCCGAGTAACTGGGATTACAGACGTGAATCCCCACATTCTGCTAATTTTTGTATTTTTAGTAGAGATGGGGTTTCACCATGTTGGCCAGGTTGGTCTTGAACTCCTGACCTCAGGTTATCCATCTGCCTCGGCCTCCAAAAGTGCTGGGATTACAGGCTTGAGCCACTGCACCCAGCCACCTCCTTCCTTTTTTCATCTCACATAAGCAGGCTTTTTCAGTGACCTGTAGGTGATGATCTGTAGGTGATGATTCCTCTTATCCCAAAACCAGAGTATTCAAGACAACAGAGAAAAATAAAATGTTTTCATGCAATTGACTGTAGATGCAGTTAAAGTTATTTACCAAAGAAGTGATAGACACAGTAGATTCTAAAATATGTTTGTATTTCTCTTTGATATAGATATACAATATTGTTGATAAACTCATCCTTCCCTTCTATATTGGTCCCACCAAATTTCACTACTACAATTAGAACTTCAATGTATTCTGAAGGTTTAGTCATTGTTGCTTCAGTTATGAACCCTTT
The DNA here is from genome assembly GCF_002776525.5 of Piliocolobus tephrosceles. NCBI lineage: Eukaryota > Metazoa > Chordata > Mammalia > Primates > Cercopithecidae > Piliocolobus > Piliocolobus tephrosceles. The sequence goes on from NC_045437.1 coordinate 169,745,227, forward strand.
TAGAAAAAGTTAGCTTTGTTGTGAAAAGGACCTTCCCACACAAGGGCCAAAAAAAAATGTAAGTTCATTTCTGAATCAAATTTTTAGCTTAGTTAAATTTAGTTTGCTTGTATCTCATAGAAGACAGAAGAATAAAAATCATATTTTAAAATGGTGACCCATAATTTTTATAATATTGTAATAATCTTTGTAGATTGGTGGTTCTAACTCATCTTTCATGTTTTTCTTTATGTCCTCCTATAGGTTATCGAATAAAAAGAAATTAAAATCTAATTCTAATGTGGGAAAACTGGGTCCATGATACTCTTTTCTAAAAAGTGATAGAGGAGGTTACTGTTCTATGTCCCATGGCTGAAGCCCATGCACAGTACTCCTTGTACCAGTGAGCCTGCAGTGGCCATGGGAGCTGCTCAGCTTTCTGGGGCCAGGAGGAAAGAGCTCTCATTGGTGTCGGGCTCCCTAGGCAGTTATAAACCTGTATTAGGGCCAAATTAGGTTTGCTTCTGAAAAGACAAAGACATGAACCTTTTTATTATACTGGAGGTCGTGCTCCTGCAAGAAATGATTCACCTACCCAAAAGAAATATTTCAACATATGTACACTTTATTGTTCCACATCCTTAAAGGGATGTGGGATGAATAGAACAAACATAAGGACCCCTGCCCCCACAAACACACATTCATGCATCTACACACACAGAATACATATCACTTTCAGCTTCAGGAATCAGCCGAGCAGGTAGAGAAGAATGAGGAATAAAGTTCAGACAATTGAGTGATTTTAAGATGCTGGTCTCCTACTTGCAGCTCAAGAGGAGGGCTTTGTGAGCAACAATTCTTCAGACAGTGGTCTGAACTCAGGACTTCTGAGGCTATACTCTCAGCTTTCCTAACCAACGTCGTCTTTTTCAAGATGCTTTTGTGACATGAGTCTAATTACTTAAGGACAGATACTCTACTTCAGGCCACAGAGGGTGACAATTGCTTTTGCATGTTTTAAATATGCTATCTAAGAAAAATGTAGTTCAAATAAACATTTAAATCATCATTCCCTCTGGATGCATACTTTAAAACAAAATTTAAACATTGGTAGTTGTTGTATTAATTAAAAAAAAAAACCTTATTAATCAGTTAGAATCAGTTCCTCCAAATAGAGTTTTCACCACCTATTCAAAAGATACTTGGGTTAATTATAGCTGATAATAGCTCTCAGACACTAAAATCTCTAGAAAACTAGACACTTTACAAATAATTTTCTAGTATAATCTAACAACATGCACCCAGAATTGGAAGTCAATATCCTTCGAATGTTGGGAAACTAAAGAAACAGTGTGAGTACAGAAAACTGTAAAAATGTCTTAGTTTACAGGATACAATTGGGACTAAATGCTGATAGCAAGAACCTTTACAGATATATTTTTCTGGGAATTCTAGCTCAGCTCTTGCCACTTATTCACCTTACAGCTTTAGGCAAGTCTCTCTTAATCTCTCTCAGCTTCAATTTCCTCAGCTGAAAAGTGATAATAATAAGACCTAACTCACAGAGTTATAATAATTAAGGCAAATTATACATTGTAAACGTTTTTATAAACTGTAAATCCCCATGGAATTGTAAATTGGTTTAGGGAAAAGAGCAAGAATTAAATGATCATGAAAGGCCCTATAACTTATCATAACGAAGCCAGAAATACTTCATGGAATGTATAAATCCAACTTCTATATCAATATAGCAGAGAATTTCTAGAATACGCTACATCAAAGAGAAAAAATTAATGGTTTATGATGTGGAGATATATAAGCTCTGTTATAAAAAAATACAATTTCATGTACATAGTATTATGAATTACTCATGGGATTCAAAGTTAAAATAGTATTTATAAGAATTCAGCAGAGAAATATGGCTCTTTTATTTCTTGTCTTAAGCCCTCATAACTGCTGACAGTCAAAACACTTATTTGCAAATATAAATATCTTGCATTCACAGATCTCAGTACATTGTTATTTCTCTGTTGAAATAGATATTTGGCCTTCTATAACTTAAATTAAAAAAAAAAAAACATATAAACCAGAAGCCAATACACAGTGTGAACAGAAAACAAGTCATTTACCTCATATGTTTCTGGCTTTCTAAAATAAAACAACTGCTAGAAAATGAAAGCAGTATAATATCACTTTTTATTTTAGTCTGGGTTCTCCACAGAAACAGAACCAATAAGATATGGATATAGTTTATGGCATAAATACACACACACACACACACACACACGTATGTGTGAAGAGAGAGAGGGAAAAAAACAAAGATTTACTGTAAGTAATTGGCTCACATAATTATGGAGGCCAAGTCCAAGATTTGAAGTTGGCAAGCTGGGGAGCCGAGAGAGCCAATAGTATATTTCCAGTTCTAGTCCAAATGCCTGTAAACTAGGAGAGCTGATGTTTTAAGTTCCTGCCCAGATCTGAGTGAAAAAGAAGGAGAAGATCAATATTTAAACTTGAAGAATATTAGGCAAAGAGAGAGAATTCTTATTCAGCCCTTTATCCTATTAAGGCCTTCTGGGGATTGGATGAGTCTCACCCACACTGGGGAAGCATCTGTTTTACTCAGTCTACCAATTCAAATGTTAAGTGCATCCAGAAACACCCTGAGAGACACACTGAGAAACAATGCTCAACCAAACATCGAGGTGGTCCATGGTTTAGTTGAGTTGACATACAAAATTAACCATCACACTCCTCAATTGAATAGAAATATTCAATTGAATTTTAATGAATAGCTTTCATTCATCAGAGTTCATATTCCAATATTAAACTTAAAAAATATTTAATATTGAAATATCATCTACTTAGAATAACTTTTTAAATTACAATGTTTACATAAGTCTACTTGACTGATTGAAAAATGTATTAGATTACACTTTTCTGTTTTCTGTGGTAAGCATTACATGGTCAAAGATCTGATAGTTGTATACTGAGTGTATTATCAATATCACTTCTCAGCTATGCACAAACATCAGTCTTGCATCATCTCCTGACCTAGATAGCATCTGCTGCAGCCCTTTCACAGTGTACAGCGGATAGTCTTCAAGGGCCCATTTGGCATTTTCTTCTCAACTTTCTAATTGCAGGATTATTCCAGGACAGAGCTGATTCCTTCTCTGTACCTGCAGATGTTCTCTTGGGTAGCACTAAGGCAGGTGCTTCACACAGCATGTCAAATCTGCTAATGCTTGTCCTTTACCTATAATGGCCTATAGGACTTTTGGGAGGCCCAGGCAGGAGGATCAGTTAAGGTAGGGAATTATGGGCAACATAGCAAGACCCCATTCTTTAAGAAAAGATACAAAAATTAGCAAGGCATGGTGTTATGTGCCCATGGTCTCAGTTACTCAGGAGGTTATATGGCTAATGTTTGTCCTTTTTGTCTAGTTGATAGTCACAGGACACCCAGTTATCCTGCCTTCCCAGCCTTGGCTCCATAGGAAAGCAGTGGAGAGAGGAAAGATGTTGCTATGTCATTCTGCTATTCTTTCTCCAGTGGCACAAGGATGGATTAGAAACTTTGGGCCTCAAAATAACCTGTGGTGATATGAGGAAATGGGAATCTAGTATCTGCATCTTACAGAGATCTCCAAACATAAAGTAAGAAAGGTGAAAATAACAACAAAACAGTCTTTCCATAAGTCCTCTTTTTTTAACCTTTTATCCAAAAAAAAAAAAAAAAAATCCACTATTTCTATTCTCATTTCTCATTTTTATCCCTCTGAATTAAATTACCAACTCATACAGGCCTCCTTCTAGCCTTGATAAAATTTGGAGGGTCTGGAACTATGAATGAGACTTATTTAGATTTTGCCTTCTTTTCATGTATGAGCTGTCTCCATACTATTCTCCATCAAATGAAGAGGCCAATTCTGTTGATTCTATATACTTATTCACAAAACTAGTGAACAACTGATGATAAATGATAATCTATCTGTTAGCCTACTAAGGAAAAACTGAAGTTAAGATAAAAAAGTATCCTGGGAATCTAAGTATTGTGGAAAACCTGCTCTTAATAAAGCATGTTTCCACCATTCCAATATTAATTTTGTTATTGAATAATTCAACTGCTATTCAAATTACCTACTATAGAGGGCTCAGATGGATGCAGTCTGATGGCCAGTATTTGGGCCAGAGCTAGAACACTGATGTTTCACTATAGGCTATCAAAAGATGAAGTGTAAATGGATGGGCAAAAGCTTCAGTGTTAGTGAGTCATGGAAAGAGACCAAGAGGTAAGGATTAACAGGTCCCAGTCAATTTCCTACAGTCTGGCCTTCTGCAAAATACTGTGGAAACCAGTCATTACCAAATGTTTGAGACAATCAATTCTAGTAAATGCTGAGGTGGCAGCACAGGCCACAAGTTCTGCTGAGCTGCGACCACAAGTCTCAAACTCTATTCCCTTAATCATGCAAGTGGAAAGACCCCAATCAATAAATACTGAGGTTGCAAAAAAGAGATGGAGAGACCAAGCTCTGGCACATTATATGTTGTGACATGAGACCTGGACACAAAGTCTTGAATGTGGCTAGAGAAGAGCTGACGCTTCTTCAGTTATGTTGCTTAAAAACCCCAAGCTCAAAGGTCGGGATTCTTGTATCAGAATCTGATGGTCAGTCTTGCTCTATCCCTGCTCCAGATTTTCATGAGTAACTGGGTACCTGCAGTTGCAATAAATATTGTTCGAGGAGACATGGTCTTGCCATTTGTCCTTTTGTGTTCAACAGACATATTTTGTTTATTGTTGATAGAAGTATAAATTAGCACAAATAAAATATTTTTATGTAAGATAATTTGGCATTATCTATCAAAGCTGTAATACACATTTTGACCTAGAATTTCAACTTCCAGAAATTTACCTTATAGATATATTTGCAAATATATGCAAATGATATTTACACAAAGTATTTATAGTAGCACTTTTTTATAGCAACAGACTATAATCTAAATGTTCATCAACAAGGGATGCGTTAAATAATGTTACATCTGTACAACAGAATTTTCTACATAAGCATATAAAAAAACAAGAAAGGTTATTTAATATTGATGTTAAATATAATAACATCCCAAGATACATCATTTAGGCTATATATGGTGGGACATAGACCACTTACTTTTACTTGTTTGATGTTTAAATGATATGAATGTAGCAAATATATGGCAACTCATGTGATTAAGAATAAATCTCTGAAATCAAAATATTCATTTTGTAAGTGGCACAAATTAGGCAATAAAAATCAGTATCATTTGTGATTCTGGCACTTTTCAAGATGAGGTTAAAGTTATGTCTTACATTATTCATGTAGGCTTCAATTAACTATATTGTTGAAGTACTCAGTTTATAAAAATGGAAAATGATCCAAGTAGGGTGAATCCATAGACTGATTCACAAAGATTTTTCAGATTACATCCCAATGATATTCATAGTCAGCTTACTTATTAATCTTTTAAAATTTACTTTGTAGTTATAAAATGGAAACTGATGCTGAGAAATGTGACTTTTGTGGTGACATGGCAAAGTAAATGGACTAGAACTCAACAGTCTCATGTTCAAATCACAGCTGTGATTTTTGACCATCGTTTGATTCCTTAGTTCCTAATAAGCTTTGAAATAAAAACTTGCCATTATCCCTAAAATTTCTTCTAGCTTTAATATTTTATGATTTTATTCTCTATTAACATAACATAGTGCAAACTCGACAAGATTTTTTTTTAACTCATTAAACAACCATGACATAAACTTTGGAGTGAAGTAAACAGTCATATGGCAAAGAAGATGATGTAGGCATAATATTGCTGATGAAGGTTTCAACTGACAATTTGATTATTAAGAGATCTGAGCAGTGGAGAACCGACTATGAAATAAAGCCTAGTATTTTTCTAAAGCTGATCAGAAGTCCAGAGTGAATATGACAACTTTACAGCCAGACACTAGTGTCTTAAGACATTTTAAAAACAAAGGTAATGCCCATGTTCATAGCAGCATTAGTTCCAACAGCGTAAGGTGGAAGGAACCAAGTGTCTATGGATAGATGAATAAACAAAATATGTACATACATAGGAGGGAATATTATTCAGCCTTGAAAAGGAAGGCAATTCTGACACATGCTACCACACGGATGAACCTTAAGGATACAATGCTAAATGAAATAAGAAGCTCCACAGTGCTTACAAGGTACACATCACTCAGGTAGCTATCTGGCTGCCTGAAATCTAATGACATTTGGGTGGGAACTCGAATTTTTCTGAAAAACGGAGTGAGAATAACATCTGCTTTGGCCTGAGCTTTTAAAGTCCTACTAGTATATTACAACTATATTCTACATAATTTTCACTAAATATACTTTTTAAGACAATATTGAACAAATGAGAATACAAGAGAATCTCCTAAACCAAACAATAACAACAAAATTAACAAAAAACTCACAAAGGAAAAGTGGACTCAAACTTGAATGATAAGCAAACAAGTGGTCTTGGGGGCAAATGCCAATATCAGGTAATCAGAACTGAAACTCCTGGGGTCTCTACAAAACCAAAGAGCTGAGTTTGAGAGTGCCCTATTAAGCCACAGTCACTGAAGGGGGCTTGTAGTGAAGTTTTATAATCTTATATTGCCTTGGCATCCATTCTGAAGACATATTTAACTATTTTGTACCAAAAGTAGGGCTCAGTCACCATTGACACAGTTTCCAGTTCTACACCAAACCTAAATGGTTCCAGCCAGAAGAAAGAGATAAGAATTTAGGGGCATCTCCCTCACCTAGCTGACTGGGCTCCCCGCTTTCCCACTTCTTCCTTTAAACAAGCCACACAGGAATTTACCCATGAGCCTAAAGTGACCCGTATCTTATTCCCTCAAGTATACTGCTGGTTGCCACCCATGCTCAGTCTCTCTCTGCCTGACCCTTCCTGCTGCACAGGACCCAAGAATGAAAGGCCACCCTTCCTCTTCACTATGCCTTTCCTGTCCAGGATCTGTAAGTAAAAATATTTTAACTTGGTTCCTATCATGGTAATGTATTGAATTGCACCTTCCACCTAAAGAGCTAATGGCTGCTCCAAACCAAGTTTTCCCTGTGGTGCTGGGGAGAGTACAGGGCTCCCAGCATAAGAGCTATAGTCAGGCAGGCATATTTTAGATATAGGTTAGATAAGACCCTCACATCTGCCAGTACAAACAAGTTTCCCATGTGAAAGACCTCCTATGTCACAGGTTGAATAACTAGGCATTAGGCCACCTGTCAGGTAAAAGAAGTATCCATAGAAGGCACACTATAAACACCCACATCCAGCAATCCTTCATTTTCAAAAAGGCAAGGTTACTATCAGCTCTTGATATTGGAACCCCAATTTAGCTGGGGGTCTCTCAAAACAGAGCTAAAATGAAAGCTTAAATTAAATGAACACAACCCCAGAAAAACATATCTTACCAAAAGTGGTTCACTAAAAAACAAAAATCTTGATTAGAACTATAACCTATATCTAATTACATAAATTACATTAATAAAGCATTTTCTTAAAAACATCAGGCCAGCATGGTTTATGGTTTGCTATTAAATAATACTGTATATCCAATGAAAAAAATAATTTCAACCTTTAGTAAACTCTTTCAAAGACTAGGAAAATCAATCTATAAGAGAAAGAGAAGGTGTCAATGAGTTTACAAAGCCCACATTTTCTCTACTGCAGAAGAGAAATTGTTGGACCTTACGATGTGCACATATTTTATTGTGTGAGATAATGCTAATTTTGTTTTCCAAAGTTCTTATTGTATGTGTATCTGCATTGTATCTAAAAGTATAAAGAGAGTTTCATATATGTTATGATATTGGGACACTGTTATCAGACTTCTTAATTTTGCCAACCTAGTGCATATAAATGATTTATTGTGAACCTCTTTGCTGTGTTTTCCCAGACGCCAAGCTAGAGTCATGTGAAAGCTTTTTGCCATATAACCGACCACTGCCTTCACAGCCATCATCTCTTCTTTGAGCCTTTTTTTCCTTTCTTTCTTACAACAACTCACTACCGTTCAACTTTAAACCGTCTGCAAATAATATATGGGGAAGTTATCACTGTCAAGCCTAGATATGTGGTGTTATTGGTAACTATAAAATTTGTTTGCCATTATGTAGAACTGCTAGCTCTCCAATATTATCCATTGAAACCAAACATCAGCAACCATATGATTAAATTGTACTGTCAGTTCTGCCATAATGCTTATTCAGAAAATGCAAATTTGTTCTAGTATGATTGATATATTAGGGAACAATTTGATCATAACAGATTTTGCATTTGCTTATGCACAAATCATCTGTGAGAAATACTAGGTGAACACAGAATACTGCATCCAACTGAGCTGCATCAGGTAGCAATACACAAATATCCATCTTATCCCCAAACCTTCAAGTCAGTATTGCCCACCCATCCACTGCCCAGCAAATTTTAACATCAAATTTATCAAATAATTATTGTACTCTCACTTTCTATCAAGCACTGTACTAGTATACTAGTGAGATCAAGGGTCCTCTGTGGTCATGAGAATCACAATCTAATGCAAATACTCATAATAATGATTTTACAGTAATTATTATTAAGTTATAATTCTATTAAGTGCTATGAAAGAAAGATGCATGATGCTACAAGGATGTGTACAAGGACTTCTAATGTTGGCTGGGGAGATGCAGAGTGATTCAAGGATAATTAGAGAAAGCTGACTCAGGGAAGTGCTCTTTAAGCTGAAATGGAAAAGGTGTATAAAAGCTAGCCCAACAAAGAGTAAAAATGATATAGAAGAAACAATATGTGCAAAGACTCTGAGGTAGAAAAAAATGAGGCCCTTCTAAGGAACAGAGGAAAGGGCAACCTGGTGTAAGTACAGAGAGTGTAATTATGGCATGGTGAGGCTAGAGAGGGTTGAATGGTGGCCCTCCAAAAGATAGGTCCACTTAGAGCCTGTGAATGTGATCTTATTTGGAGTCTTTGCAGATATTCTGAAGTTAAGAATCCTGAGATAAGATTATCCTGGATTAACAAGGTGCACCTGAAAAATGACATATGTTGTAATAAGAAACACAAAAGCAAAGACAGAGACTCTACAGAAGAGAAGGTGATGTGAAGATGGAGGCAGAGACTGGAGTACTGTAACCTTCAAGCCAGGGAATGCCAAAGTTTTCTTGCAGCCAACAGAAGCGAAGACAGAAGTGTAAAATATATCATCCCTCAGAGTCCCCAGAAGGATCTAACCTTGTAGACACCTAGGTATCAAAGTCTGGGCTTTCAGAACCATGAGAGAAGAAATTTTCTGTTGTTTTGAGCCACTCAATTTGTGGTAATTTGTTAGTGCAAACTTCGGACGTGAATGCAGAGGCCAAATCATAATAAGGCCTATTTAGCTAGAGCTATATGAGGTGACTATGGCAGATGCTTTGAGAAGAGCCTCAGTAATCCCTGCTTCCAGGTATTTACACCCATGTGTCATCTCCTGCCTCTCCTGCCTTTGAGTGGGCATCGAGATCAGGTGTATATCTGGGAATTTTCGTGGTTTTTAATCTTATATTTATTATTTTATTCCCAGGGCTTATCACAGTGCCTAGCACATAATAAATGCCCACTAAGTATTTAGGGAATGACTAATTAATCACCTTGATTTAGAGAACTGGAGAGCTGGAGTGTTATAGGGTTAGAGGAGAGCTAATCATTAAAATCAGTGTTTAAAGAAAATAATAGAAAAACTAAGTATACAAAAATGAATAGTCAACTTGGTCCCCACTGTGCTACTGTGTTGTGACCTGGTTGGCCATTCAGACAAACGGGAACCTCCCCGAGGCAAGAGAAGTCAAAAGTGGATGGTCCACCACTGGGACAAGAAAATCTCACTTGATTTACCATGAGGCAGTGAAATCCGTGACAACAGTGCTCTGGGCAATAGCTAGCTGTCCCTCCCCTTGGTGTCTGAAGTAGTAGTGGTCCCTTCTTGCCCGGCAGAATGGGTGAGTTCCCAGGATTCATGGGCATACAAGGGAAGATGAAAAGATCTGAAGGGCAGATGTGAGGTTTGGTGGGGGGTTGGAGATTGTATTTTCTGTTGATAGACTATCTAGGTGCATTTGGGTAACTAATTGGAAACAGTGAGAAAGACTGAACTATACTGGCACACCAAGAAAGGCTGAACCATATTGGTACTCCCAAAGTTATGAAGCTGATTATTTGAATATCATACACATATCAGGTGGTATTTGAAACATGTCCTTATTAGCATAAATAGTTGTTTTAAAAAGTTCATATTCAGGCCAGGTGGAGTGATTCACGCTTCTAGTCCCAGCACTTTGAGACCCTGAGACAGGCGGATCATTTGAAGTCAGGAGTTCAAGACCAGCCTGGTCAACATGATGAAACCCCATCTCTACCAAAAAATACAAAATATTAGCCTGGTGTGGTGGTGCCCACCTGTAATCCCAGATACCTGGGTGGCAGAGGTATAAGCAACACTTGAGCCTGGGAGGCAGAGGTTGCAATAAGCCAAGATTGTGCCACTGAACTCCAGCCTGGGCAACAGAGCAAGGCTGTCTTAACAAAAAAAAAAAAAAAAAAAAAAGTCAATATTCTTATTGTGTCACTATGTCTCAAATTCAACATAGACTTATTAGATCTACTGTTGAATCAAATAATTGAAATGATTTTCAATTCAAATAATTCAAATAATTGAAAATGGCAGGAAATTCATAGCTTTTGGTCACTGTGCTTATTGAGCTTGACACATAAGGTAACCTCTTTCATTGATTCTGTTTCTCATTTGCTAAGAGGATATGATAATTGTCTAAATTTGATTGGGGTGATATGAAAATTAAAAGAACATAAATGTAAAGGGCTTAGAATTTTGTTCAAAGTATTAACTTAACAATATTAGGTTTATTGGCATTAATATTAAACTATAAATGAACAAAGAACACTTTAAAACAAAAATCATATCCCCTAGCAAAGAGGTCATGTATTTGTGTAGCATGTGATAATTTTAGAGATATTTTGAACTGTCAAAAAAGAAAAAAATAGTAATTTGTTGTACATTAGATAACGCATATGAAAACATTTATTTAAAAATAAGGTGTTGTACACATATTATGGGTTATTAGCATGAAAATCAGCTAAATTGATTCTTCTAATTTCCTGAATCATAAAAGCCACAGCCTTATGATCTGCAACCTTACCTCTTCTGCTTCCTCAACATCAGGCTCTTAGCAGGTGACCTGCCTCCTATTTCACAAAGAAAATAAGCCATTCTATGAAATAACTTAAAAGTTAAGCTACCAGATCTACAAGCCTACTTGAGTCTACACTCAACTTCTCTTCCATCCTTCTGAATAGAGGCCTGTTTCTCCACAAATGTTCTATTACAGTGTATGCCTTCTCAGAAGTCACATGCTATTGATTATTTTCTATCCCTCCTGTATCCTGATCCTTTCTGTGTTGGTCATTCCTATTGACATTTAAAAATATTCTGTCGTTAAACAAAATCACACCACTACAATAATTACAATAATAATGAAAACCACTGACCTTGGAATTACGTTCCTGTCCACTTATCTTTCTAATTACCCCTTCCCTACACTGTCAACTCCTCAAAGAGTCATATGTACCAATTGTCTCAGATTTCTCAATTATCATTCACTCCATCTTTTAGCCCTACTGTAGAAGTTACCATTGCCCTCTACCTTACTGAGGTCACCACTGGCTTCCATGCTACTAAAGCCAATTACACCTGTTTGGTCCTCACCTCAGTTGACCTCTCACAAGTCTTTGACACACACTCTTCTACCTGACTCCCACTCTCTGCCTTTGGATGGGGAGAAGGAAGAGTTTTTCTCAATCAAAACACAAAATAACAAAACTACACGTTGCCATGTAAAAATATCATGGAGAAATAAAAACATGTTTTACTCCTATTTTTACACATAAGTGAGCCTTAGAAAGTTTAAATAACCATCCCAAGATCACAAAATGTGAGAATAGTTGAGATTCAAACACTTTTGATGTTTGAGTCCAACTCAGCTGTGGTTTATAAATCATACAGCATGTTTTTTAATTTGTTGGAACTTTAGGATACTTGTACTCAGCAATCGGGAGAATCCTATTTCCTCCTACTCTAATCATATGTTAACTAAAAGACTGACCACTAGTTTTGACTGAATAAATACATGAATAGCTACATAAATAAGTAAGATTTTTTTAAAAGCTCTTTTCATAGTTATATTAGTCCATTCTTACGCTGCTCTAAGAAATACCCAAGGCTGGGTAATTTATACAGGAAAGAAGTATAATTGACTCACAGTTCTGCAGGACTGGGGAGGTCTCAGAAAACTTAGTCATGGCAGAAGGGGAAGCAAGCACATCCTTCTTCACACAGCAGTAGGAAGGAGAAGAAGAATGAGAGGCAAGCAAATGGGGAAGCTCATTATCAAATCATCAGATCTCATGAGTACTTACTTACTATCATGAGAACAGTATGGGGGAAACTGCCCCTGTGAATAAATTACCTCTCACCAGGTCCCTCCCACAACATGTGGGGATTATGGGAACTACAATTCAAGATGAGATTTGAGTGGGGACACAGCCAAACCATATCAATAGTTAACTACAGCAACATTGACCTTTACAAGCCAAGTAAAGCTATTGGTAACTTAATTAATGATTTATAGACATACAACAGAACAAAAACTACTCATTCATGTAAACATGTCTGGTTGCTATGGTAGGCATCACCTAGCTATGAAATGGGAAGCTAATTCCTGCAAGGTATTCAGCTACTTTACAAAATAGCAAGGTAAATTTTCAAATAGAGCCATACATTAGAAATGTAATTTCTGGCACTGGATATTTTTCATGAATTGATTAATACTACGGTCCTGGATAGATATGCTTTTAGGGATTATAAAAAGTCCCCAAGGATCTATAACATCTGTCACAGGCATCAGTAGCAAAAGGGAACCTGACATGGCTCATAATACAGCACAACACAGACCAGCTATGTGAAGAACATGAGAATGTGTTCTGATAAAATCAGCAATTAGGAGACAAGTGCACACAGCTGGTGCTACATATCAGGCAAATCTCCAGTATGAGAACGTGTGCAAAGTTCTGTGAATTTAACAGAGCTTGTGACCAAGAGATAGGGCCTTCTACTTGAATAATTTTTTCAAATTTTACACTTCCTTTAACTTGTTATACTAGTTGGAAACATTTCTCTTGAAATACTTATTAAGAAAAAATTGCCTTATCTTTCTAAAAAGTTAAGGAATAAGTGTTTACAGAGTTGAACCAATTCCAAAGTAATTCAGAACCAATAGAAAAAGGCATATAAAAAGAGGGCAAACTATCAGAATTGTTGCTAATAAAGATCAGGTTGGAGAAAGTGACTTAGGTGTTACAGTAAAAAGGACTTCCTAAAGCCAAATTTCAAAAATGAAATTTCACTGGCCAAATTTTGAGAAGAGAAAAATTACACCAAAAATGCAATTTTGTGATAATGTGTCACGGACTGAGTACAGTTGGCTCTCTGAATCTGTGGGTTCTGCATTTAAAGTTTCAACCAAGTACAGATTGAAAATATTTGGAAAAAAAATTGCATCTGTACTGAATATGTACATACTTTTTTGTTGAATTATTCCCTCAACAATACAGCATTCACATTGTATTAGGTATTATAAGTATCCTAGAGATTATTTAAAGTTTATATGAGGAAGTACAAAGATTATTGGCAAATAGTATGCCATTTTGTAACAAGGATTGAGAATATTCATGAATTTAGGTATTCATGGGGTTCCTGGAACCATTCCCCCAGGGAAATTGAGGGATGACTGTACCAGTCTACAAATACAATCAGATCTCTGCCTTTTTCACGAGAACATTTAATAAAAGGAAAAAAGAAAACATACAGAGTGGCCAAGAGATTCACAAGGAACAGAGACAGAAGCAGTGTGTTTTTATCCATACTGCCATAATCTTGGGCAGCCCTGTGTGATAGTGGCTGACACAAGTTTTCCACAAAGTATGATTTAGGATGTTCTCTTTGGCATTGCTTATGGTCAAAGATTTTTGCTCAGAAATATTAAAGACAGATAGATGCCCATCTCCCATGTCAGTCAGATCTCCCTGGAATTTGACGTATTTTAATGAAACATACAGTTTTACTTTTTGCAAAAAACAAAAAAAAAAAATCAGTCATATTCAAGGTTTATTAAACAAGAGATAACTGTTTGCCTCTCTCTCAATTTCCTATGGCCCAAGGAGCTCAAAGGTCAAACTTCTGATTTGGATTAGAGGTTTCCTATGTGGCAAGACAGTGTTTGATCCTAAATCAAGCCAGCTGTAAATAAAGCTTCTAACAGATTTTCTGAATTGCATAAACAATCATTATTTTCAAATTTGCCTGATCTCACCTTTACAGCATTTTTACTATTTTAGGCAAAAAGATGTGATACACAGTGTGAACAATTTATATAACCCTGGCTCCAGACATCTGTAAATTACAATAATCACAGATGTGCAGCAACTTACACTGACAAAAGTCCAGCATCTGGTGCGAGAAGTCACTACTCCCAGAGCTATAGTGTTTCTACTCTTCTCCCATGGACCTTTCAGCTCCTGGAACCCTGAGAAACTCCTTTCTCTGGACATCACTTTTTGGTCTTTCTTTTTACAACTAACTTTTTTTTTTTTTTTGAGATGATGTCTCACTGTGTCACCCAGGCTGGAGTGCAGGGGTACGATCTTGGCTCACTGCAACCTCTGCTTCCCAGGTTCAAGTGATTCTTCTGCCTCAGCCTCTCAAGTAGCTGGGGTTACAGACACACACCACAACACCCACCTAATTTTTGTATTTTTAGTAGGGATGGCATTTCACCGTGTTGGACCAGGTTGGTCTCAAACTCCTGACCTCATGTGATCAGCCCTCGGCCTCCCAAAGTGCTGGGATTACAGGCATGAACCACCATGCCCAGCCTAGCTTTTGAATTTTTAAGGTAATGGAATAAGTTTCCATTTTATTCCAATACACTCCATATCATCAAATTGTATTTATTTATGCCCTAATTCTAAATTGGCTTTTAGATAATAGACAACAAAAAGCACAGATACAGTAAGTCTAATAAAATAAAATTTTAAAATAAGGAACAAGGACAGAAAGAAAAATTAAATCACTTGGGCCAAACCATTTATTAATCGTCTATCTAATAAGTTATATTTGCCTCTATGATTCCTGGCAAAAACAAAGAGAAATGGAGGGATAAGGGATTCTGCTTATCCCTTATCAAATGCAGAATAAGTTCTGGCTCTAGGTAGTTGTTCTACTGTCTACTACTGAATTGAATAACTTAGATGATTAGAAGTCTACCTTTATTTTATCCTCTGACAGGGTCACCCTTATTATGATACACTTTAATGGCAGGCTCTTGGTTTTCAAAGATAATTACAGTAAGTACCTATATGAAATATACTTTATTTTTGTAAGAGATTCTTCCTTTTAATATACGTTATACCCATAAGTGTAGTCAAATATGAATATAATAAATTTCTTTTAGATTTCAGTACCGTGAAAGTCTTTTTTAAAATAAGGAATGGTATTGGGGAATCAGTGTAGGTCCTTGATTTTGAAATCAAATAATTGGATGTAGATGGCATCCCATTATCTATATTCTATATTCATATGCCATTGACCACATTTCATAGTGACACTCCATTGTCACTGGATTATCCTGAAAACTTTTAAAAGAGGCTAACAGGCTTCAGTGTCCAAAGATTAGCCAACATCACTGAAGTTAAGAGTTTCATGGGAAATAAAAGCATTTAGTGTTTTAAAAGAAAGCACTGTACAGAGGAAGAGAATAGACAAATTCTAAAGGAATAAGATTCCAAGAAACAGTACAAATTGATGCTATTTTTCTTGAAATTTCTAGACTCAGAGAATACATGTGCTGACTAGATTCTTTCCCAAATTCACCATTTTGCTATGCCTATTTTAAATTCAGCACCACCCATGTATAGGCATAAATCATTTATAATCTCACAGAAATAGAAAATATATTTTAATACTAAATTTATTAATTTCATGTGCATTAAAAAATAAAAACAAGTCTTACTATAGCTCCTAAATTTTTATGCCCCTCAGTTGAAAAACTTTGCCAGTAAAAAGATTTGGCTTTTGTTTTTTGAACTGTAAAGGACTTAAATACATTTTTTAAATGAGTAAATTTTATGAATTTCATAGTGAATTTTTACATTTCGTAAAACATGCATTTATCAGAACGCTGAAAGTCAAGAACTAATAATCTTTAACAACATTCACAGAGGGAAATAATCTTTAACAACATTCACAGAGGGAGAACAAGTATATAAATGTACAACTACTCATTCTGTACCACATGACAATTACTGTGTTAATTGTATACACTATATCTCTAACACAGACATGTTTTGCTGAATAAAATTGCAAATATCAGTCACCTGATTTCATGATCATTCTTATTTTATATCAAACTATCTGCATGTTTAATTTTTCTGCTGGGAGCCCTAAATTTCACATTTAAAAATATCATACTGTCTTAATTTCTCGGGGGTTGTGTGTGTGTGTGTTCAAATTGGAATCTTTTAAATAAAGTAGAAATAAAGACTACTTAGAAGTATTTAATTGTCTTAAAATCCTCATAAATAACACTGTAAAACCCTTCTTTCTCGGTATTTTTTGTTCATATTTTCCTCCTCTTGTCATAACTGAGTTTCATGCCTCCACATCAACATTCTGGAACATGTCTAATTATAAGGAAGACTACAGTGCCTTCTTTGCTTCATATTTAGAAATTATTTTTAGATGCTGGCTTTCACATGCATGTCTTTCTTTTTCTAAGTGGTTCTTTCGTCCAAAATCAGAGATAAAATTTCAAGCTAATGTTATCTAGCTAAAAATACAGGAGAATGAAGTACTTTATATTTACATCATATGAATTAGCAGGAAACAAGTTACTGGTTGGAAAATAACCAGGATCCAAGTTAAGAAATCAGAAGATAAAACATTTCAGGGTTTCCAAGTATATGTTATGTTTGGATATACTGATCATTTTCTTTGAGGAATACAGGTTAAGTTCTAGACCAAAATATACAAGTAAAATTTTGAAACTGAAAGTCTCTCACAACAAAAACAAATTTCATATTTCTGAATTCACAAATTCATTTCTGGATATTGGATATTAATTGCTTCTCTCATTTTGAAGTATTTAGCCTTATTGAAGGTTTAAATTTTTCTCTAAAATGGCTGAGGAGCACTCCTGGTAGTGTTGCAGGGTCCGCAATCAATCAAAACAGATTCTGTGCATAGGCACTAACTAGCACAAGGGGAAGACAGAGTTCTCTGCATGAGACTAAACATATTTTTACTAGAATTAAATTTCTCCATAATACAAAAGGTAGATTCTTTTCTAGTTCATAGCTGTATTTCTAAGTTATTAATTTGTATCTTCTAGTCCAATTTATAGGTTGTCTGAGTTGATCAATAACTTAAAGAAATAAATCAGGGGCAAGAAAATTGTCTAAATTTAGTCATTTCAATTTAATTTACTGAATACAATGTCCAATAGCAATTGAGTTCAATTGCATCACCATCAATGAACTTTAAAAACGTTATCCAAGTTCAATATCCAATCTAGGCCTCAAACTAGAACATAAATTAAATTAATGGTATTTTTTCTCATTGCATTAGTATGATTTAAGTAGGACCTAAAATATTTCTTATAGCAGATAATTCCAGTTCATCTTCTCAATGAGCAAACAGAACCAAGTTATTTCATCAACCTACAGCAAGTGACACATTTATGGTCATCATACATTATTCGACTTGCATTTCTTTGTTCAAATATTAAATCATTCCCTATTATCTAGCATAAAATAGATGTTGGCTTTATTTTGACTGCAGGGTGGAAAATTAATATAAAAGCAAGTTAAGTTATCAATTATCCTGACATGTGTCTCACTTCCAAAAGAAAACAGAATAATTGTCAAAACACATATTTCAAACTTGTTTTTATCAATTTCTGAAAGCACTATCTCCTGAATTTAAGGCAATTATTTCGATAACCATGTGTCAGCTCCCTTTTTCTATAGAAAGTACAGCAACCTTTGCTGGATCCAAACACTATCCTGCATCCTTCCAGCATATGCTTCTCTGACCCCATTCTGTCCTGCCAAAGGCCTTGAATAGATGCCCAGTAGGGTATGGAAATTGAAAAGACAAGCATAAAGTTGATTGAAGCATGCCTGTGCTCTAAAGAAACTAAACTCAAAAAGTATTTTTCCCTAGAAAACTTGTCCTATCATTTTGTCTCCTACTTATTTTTGGCTTAATTTGATCAAAGAGCTAAGAGAAAGGGGTAACTGCAACCTAATGAATGGCATTACATAACGTTGAAATGCAAAGGAATAAAATGTCCTCTTTCCTATAAGAAAAAAAGATCATGAATCAGCCAGAAACATAACTGGTATAATACAGCAGAGACATATTTACTAAAATGAGGCTACTGGGTATTTCAGACATTCTTTAGTTAAAAAAAACATTGCACGTCTAATCCCAGCTACTCAGGAGGCTGAGGTGAGAGGACCACTTGATCCCAGGAGTTCGAGGCCAGCCTGGGCAACATAGTGAGATTACATCTCATTAAAAAAAAAAAAAAAAAAAAAGAAGAAAGTTTCTTTAATAATTAATGACATCTTATTTATCCTAATAGAACTGCCTTAAATGAAACACACACACACACACACACACACACACACACACACACAAACCCCTTGGTAATAGTCTTATGGGTAGCATTTTTATTCATGGTGGGAAAAATATGTTATGACTGATTGTATTCAGTTGTTCACTCTTGCTAAATTCTGCACAGTTCTATAAATACAAAGTATATTTTTTTAAGCCAACATATATTTTCTAAATGTGTAGGAGTTTGCCTGACTCAGCTAGAAGGAAAACATTGGATATAGAACTGCTTTTTCAAACAGGAAATGTCCTTGCCATCAGATTTCCTCTGGTGGCCCCTCTCCATTCATAAGGCCCTCTTATAAGCCCCTGAATCAGGACTAGTGAAACATGTAACATGTCCAGAACCAAGGTAATCAGATTTTTTTTTTAAGTGGAGATGGGGTTTCACCATGTTGGCCAGGCTGGCCTCAAGCAATCCTCCCACCTCAGCTTCCCAAAGTGCTGGGATTACAGGTGTGAGCCATTGCACCTGACTCAGAATTTTTATTTTCAATTTTGGCTTGCATCTTACTCATTAAGAAAGTTCATTACAATTTTTATATTAAGTGTCTTGTCCCATATTCATTATGTTCCTACTAGCAAAGCCCAGAACACAGATGCACACAGTCATTTATATTGAAATAATCTCCACTCTTCTAATTCACCACTCTATCCTCAGGAGCATCTACTCCTAAACCAACACTCCCTCTCCAGAGTCCAGAGTCCTCACTATGTAACACCTCAAATGAAACATCAAGATAATTGTGTATTTGACCTGAATTTGTTCTATCTTCCCTATGGGTCCAGAGTTCAGATTCTTTTCTAGGACCTTCTTTTTTCCCCTCCTGTCCAAGTCCAAGATTACCCCTACCAATTCCAGGAAAACCCCAACTAACCCTACTTAGTGCTACCTGACACATTTTCATAGCCGTTAAAAATTTATTGTACAATTCTGGGAAAGCCTGGGGAAAAAAAAATGGGTTTCCTATCTTAACATAATAGGGTCTAGGAACCATGGAAGAGCAGGAGCTCCAAGAATTCCCTAAATGATAAGACTTGAAAAGGGTTAGAGGACTTTCCCAGCCAAGAATATTCTCATCCAATCCCAGAGGCAAACCAACCAGTTATACTTCTTGAGAGGAAGAGAAAACTGTATAATGAAGAAAGTGTAACACTAGAGTCAGTTTTGGCTGGTTCTGAATTTCAGCTCCTTTTCTTCCTAGCTATGTAACTTTGGACAAGTTACTACATTTTTAAACCAGTTTCTTTTTCAAAAATTGGAGGTTATCATCTCTAGTTTGTAAATGCGGTATAAGGATAGGCAATGTATATAAAACGTAATGAATATACACTACTCAGTCAATTGAAGCTATTATTGTTACTGTTATTGCGTTCTAACACTTCAGTGAAAATCATTTTCTATTCTTGATTCCTGGATGAATTTAGGGCAACATGAGATCTCTTGGCATACAGTGGTGGATAACAAAATGAATGATGAAAATAAATGAAGTGGGGGAAAAAGTATACATACAGATGTGCCAAAGACTACAAAAGTCTGCTACACTGGCCTTAAAATCAAAAGTAGAAATAAAACATTTAGTAAGTTTCTAGTATAAGACAGGTATGTTTCTAGAGAATTTTCATATCAAAATATATAAATGAATTGATTAATATTTTCATAATCACCTAAGGTACAAAATATCTGCATCTTACAGCTTTAAATGAAAAATTTAAATATCAGAAAGTGTAATTAACCTCACATGTTCAAACAGCTGCTAAAAGTCCACGCCTGTCTGCTTGTAGGACTCATTTTTCTTCTGCTCTGTCATGTTACCTCCCAGCTGGAGATCAAGTACTGGCTGTGCTTGAACTTGAACTTATTTATGATGAGTTTTTCTTAACTATAAAAGGTCTACAATACTTGCTTACTCCAGTGAGGTGATATAAGAATAAAATGAAGTATAGTACCTGAAAGAACAAGTTAGGCCTGTAGAATAATGATATTAACTTAATATCATTACCATAAAAATAAAGTTGCCAGTTTCTCAAACCCCATAAAGTCCCCTGATCTTCTGTTTTACACTGTGACACCATCCCTTGTATACCATTCCATCTCAGCTTGTTCATTCAGCAAAGATTTTAACCACCTACTATATTCTAAGGAATTGCCTCAGTGCTATAGGCCTACCTTCGGAGAATTCAAACCCACTAATAGAAGAAAAAATAGAATTATAAATTACAGCCCAAAATGTTAACAGACATGAGGTAGGCTTTGTGGGAATACAGCAAAGGTTTAATCTTTGCCTTAAGAAAATGCAGAAATCTCCCACATGTGAACAGTCATTGAAAGATTATTTGTCACATGAATAAGATAAGGACATTTCTCAGTTAAAACTGGGAAATCCTTTTTAAGGTTCCGTGTTAACTCTGACAAGGAACTCAGTGATACTTTCCCTGGTGATTAGTTGAGAAAGGTAATTATTTTTGGAAAGGCCTGAAAACTGGAATCCATCTATTTTCTGTATTGACTGAAATTCAGTATAAGAAGTGATAATGAGGCCAGGCACAGTGGTGCCTGTAATCCCAGTACTTTGGGAGGCCGAGGCGGGCGGATCATGAGGTCAAGAGATCGAGACCATCCTGGCCAACAAGGTGAAACCCCATCTCTACTAAAAATACAAAAATTAGCTGGATGTGGTGGCACATGCCTGTAGGCACAGCTACTTGGGAGGCTCTGAGCCATGAGAATCGCTTGAACCCAGGAGGCGGAGGTTGCAGTGAGCTGAGATTGTGCCACTGCAGTCCAGCCCAGCAACAGAGTGAGAATCCGTAAAAAAAAAAAAAAAAAAAAAAAAAAACCCGATCATGAGAGAATACCTCTTGAATTATGGTAGTGAATGTCTGTGTTATATTAGTGGTGAAGACAGAATTTCTGAAATAATCCCTCAGAAATGTTCCACTCTAATCCCTGGAAACTGGGCACAAGTTTGCTTTAGGATAGAATATCTGGATGGACCCAATGTAATCACATGAGCCTTTAGAAGCAGAGAACTTTCTTCAGCTAGAGATGGAAGAGAAAGCCTAAGAGATCTGATACATGAGATGGATTCAACGCCAGGTGAAGAGGAAAGTGGGTAGCCTTTAAGAACAAAGAGAAGCTACCAGACAACAGTCGGCAAGCAAAACAGGAACCTGAGACCCGCAGCCACAAGGAACTAGGCTCTTCCCACAAACTGAATGAGCTTGGAGGCACACTCTTCCCCAAGCCTGCAGATGGAAGCACTGCCAGCCCAACATCTTGATTCTGGCCTTAAGACTCTGAGCAGAGAACTTAATCAACCCCACCCAGGCTTCCCACCTACAGAAATGGAGATAATAACAACTGCTGTGTTAAGTCACCAAATTTGTGGTAATTTTTTATGCAGTGATAGAAAACTAATATACATAGCATTTTTAAAAGCCTCTGAAAAGTAAGGATTAAACACAATTAATTTAATATACTTTCAGTATTTGGAATGGTTATTAGAGCATTTGAATAAGTAAAAGTAATGGGTCCCTCCTTTATTGCGAGGGTGAGGTGGCAAGGGTGCATACTGTGTCCCTTGGTGATAATCAGTAAAGGTGTTAGCCCCATGAAAGTAGTTGTTTTACCCTCAGTAAAATAGGGCAAAGTTTTTGATATACCCTTTAATTTTAGTTCTCAGTCTCTGAAATTCAGCCAATAGGGCCTTTCCTTTTTTAAACCAAATACATGTGATTTAGAGTTTGGGAGCCCAAGACTCTGGTCTAAAAATAACTACTTTTCTCCATTTGCTGTATGAAAAATAGAAGGTTACAGT
Source organism: Piliocolobus tephrosceles (assembly GCF_002776525.5). Taxonomy (NCBI): domain Eukaryota; kingdom Metazoa; phylum Chordata; class Mammalia; order Primates; family Cercopithecidae; genus Piliocolobus; species Piliocolobus tephrosceles. The sequence continues at coordinate 169,767,889 of NC_045437.1, forward strand.
AGGTAGAGACCAGTAGCAGCAGCAGCAGCAGCAGCAGTAGTGTTTGTGGCTGAATTTTGTTTTGCATTAGAAATCATGAAGGTACAATAGTGGCATGCAAGAGCCACCAGTTTCAATACAGGAATAAACTCTGTTCAGATTTGTCTTTTGAAAGAAGCCAAAAACAAGAACGAGGATTTGAAGTAAAAAAAAAAAAAAGAAAGATAGAAAGAAAGAAAGAAAGGAAGGAAGGAAGGAAGGAAGGAAGGAAGGAAGGAAGGAAGGAAGGAAGGAAGGAAGGAAGGAAGGAAGGGAAGAAAGAAAAGAAAAGAAAAGAAAAGAAAAGAAAAGAAAAGAAAAGAAAAGAAAAGAAAAGAAAAGAAGCAAAGCACAGACATGACCAAAAGAGAACATTTTTCATGAAATTGTGAGAAATTGGAATGGAAGTTTGGTAAGAGGTTAAGAAACAAGGTCAGATCATATAAGGCCTGAAAAGGAAGGGGACTAGAAGCACCCGACTTTGTTTAAATGGAGCATTCTGTCTGTAGCAAGGCAAAAAGATTGCAAAGGGACAAAAATAGATGCAAGATAAATAGGAAGCCAATCACAGCAATCCAGAGGGATAATATTGACTTAGCTTAGGGTGTTAGTAGTAGTCATAAGTGGTCACATTCAAGATATATTTTGTTTGTGGTTAGAGCTAGGAGTATACGCTCATGATTAGCTTCACCATTCTTTCCTCGCCAGTCTTCTCATGGAGAGTATATTTCAAGGAAGGTGGACTCGGGAGATGACACCAGCCTCAGGAGTTATTGCTGTTTTCTGTACAAGAAATAATGTGACACAGAACGATTTAATTTCCCTCTTTTTAAGCCTTCCTGAATTTTTCTTCACCTTTACTAAGTAAATAGCTCTCATGCAGTGTCACCTCCCTCGCTTTTGTGAGTCACTTAATGAAGACTTGCCTGTACACCTCATTGGCAATTTGTTTTTCAGTGACAAGGTGACAGTTTTGGTTCATTTAACAAACAACCAATTTCTAACCATTGAGAAACCATCTGGGAATGTTGTTCTCTTGAGATAAGAATGTTGTTTTGTAATTGGTCTCTTTTATAGATATTGTGTTTCTTCTTTCTACACAATGCTCAGAACTGTTTTGTGGCAAGAGGAATTCTGAACGTTGACTTCTGTGATGCTCACTTTAAATGCCTGTGGCATTAGAGCAATCTGATGAAAAGCTACTGCCTGGCATTCCCAATGGCCACTGAATTCATTAGCTTTTAAGACAATCCACAGGGAAACACTTAAACATGTATAAAAGCCACTATGCAAAATACAGATTTGATTATTAAAACCTCTAAGACACGAAGCACTATTCTACATGTTGGTTTTGTTTAGATATGATGCTTCCTGAACATAATTTCAAGACTATTTCAGGCTCAATATTTGCATTTCAGTTGCACATAAAAATGTCATGTAATGCATTAATGCATTTTATAATGCGTTAAAGAGATTGATACCAATTCATGCCTACTGGTTAAAGAGTGGGGTTTACACTTTCTTGATCCAGTTGCTTTGGTTTTTGAGACAGAGTCTTGCTCTGTCGCGCAGGCTAGAGTGCATTGGTGCAATCTCAGCTCACTGCAACAACTGCCTCCCAGGTTCAAGCGATTCTCCTGCCTCAGCCTCCTGAGTAGCTGGGATTACAGGCGCCCACCACCATGCCTGGCTATTTTTTTTTTTTTTTTTTTTTTTTGTATTTTTAGTAGAGAGGGGGTTTTGCCATGTTAGCCATTTTGGTAGCTCCTGACCTCAGGTGATTCACCTGCCTTAGTCTCCCAAAGTGCTGGGATTACAAGTGTGAGCCACTATTCCTGGCCTCAGTTATTTGTTTATTCACATTGTTTTAAGAGACAGAGTCTCGCTTAGTCACCTGGCCTAGAGTGCAGTGGTGTGACCATAGCTCATTGCAACTTTGAACTCCTTGGCTCAAATGATCCTCCACTTCAGCCTCCCCAGTATTTGGTACTATAGGTGTACTCCACAGCACCCAGGTAAATTTTTTTTAAATTTTTTATTTTTTGTAGAGACAGGGGGTCTCTGGGCTGGTCTCGAACTCCTAGCTTCAGGTGATCCTCCTGTCTTGGCTTCCCCAAGTACTAGGATTACAGGCATGAGTCACTACTGCACTTGGTTTTTTTTTTTTTTTTTTTTTTTTTTTTTCTATCTGCTAAATACCCACCATCTGCATGGAATTAAGTCAGGGAAATGAGAGGTGAATATAAAGACAATACTTCAATTCGAAAATGTTGCAAAAGAACACCGTCTGAAATCAGAAGATCTCCCTTATGTTACCATCACTGCTCTCCAATTTAAGCCCTGAAACTTCAGCTTTCTGAGCCTCATAAGTGGATGGAGAGGTGGAAGTTAAGTAAGAGTTAGGGAACAGAAATCACAAACATGAACCCTGTGTGCCTCACAGCTTTACCTCTGAACCCACTAGAGATCACATAAAGCAAAGATGGTTATAACGTCCCTTGGAAACTTGCCTGAAACCTTCATTGTCTTGATTGATCAGACTCATCTCTGGATTCTCCTTCCTCACCTGTGAGGCGAATCTTGGCTCCCAATGGACTTCAGAACCAGGAGCCTCTAAGACACGGGATCCTCTCACCCCCCCCCCCCCCCCCCCCCTCTCAATCTCTCTCTCTTTCTCTCTCTGTCTCACACACACACACACACACACACACACACACAATCTGGAGTTACTGGCTCAGAAGTTCTATTACTGGGATACTCAACCTTAACCACTGATCTTCAAGTTTGATCATTCGATCATACTTGCCTTCTAACAAACCAAGCTCTATGTTGAACTGATACCAAGGAGTTTTGGTAACAATCCAAATTACTTCTCAAATATCCAAAGCAATAGATATACACAAACACAATATACATATATGTGTGTACATGTAAATTGAGCCTATATGTGCAAATTGAGTCCTAAGAACCTGGCTATAGAAATATGCAAATTAATTTTTAGTTTAAGCAAATTAAGCAATAAACATCTTTAGAAATGATCAGTACAAATTATTTTAGGTTTTATACTTGCTTATTTCCATCAAAAATTTGTTTAAATATTTTACTTTTCAATGCTTTTGTCCAATAGAAAGATCTATAAGAACATAAAAGAATATAAAATATAAAGAATATAAAAGCAGATAATATAGAAACTGGAAACTTCAATTACTTTTTTCTTTTTTTGAAATTTAAAAGTATTCACTGTATAAAATTATAGAATCATTGGGTTTTGCTGGATTATTAGGTATCACACCAATGTTCTGGGAAACATACCAACTCTTAAATTCATTGAATGCCACCAATGGTCTGTCTTTCACTTCATTAAGACATCTGTTACTTGCAAGTTGCATGTTCCTGTCAGAAAGCCTCACTGCTTGTGAAACATTTTTTGTAGATATTGACAGAGTGGCAGCAACTTAGAGATCCTTATTTTAAAAAATAAAATCTAGCATTCTAATTTTCCAAGTGAGAAATGTAAGCAATTTAGATAAGTAATGTCAAGTTACAACTTATCCAAAGCCATAGAATGACAGATTATGATTAAGTGGCAGATTATGAATCTACTACCCACTGCTTTAATGTGAGAAAATTAGCCGTAATGGATACATTGATGGATAATTGCAACTAACAAATACAAATAAATAAAATATTCATTTACTAAAAGGAAGAAATGCAAATTACTAGTGAAACACTAGTTCCTCTGTAAGACTGACATAGACAAGTATCATTAATAATATGCATACGATGTTGGCAAGATTGCGGGGGAAGTAAACAACATCATTAGCTATTATTGTTAGATGTCTAATTGATATATTTTTGGAAGGCAGCATTAATAAGATAAATTAAAATTGCTTATATCCTTTCGATATGGTTTGGCTGCATCCCCACTCAAATCTCATCTTGAATTGTAGCTCCCACAATTTCTCCATGTGTTGTGGGAGGAACCTGGTTGGAGGTGATTGAATTATGGGGGTGGGTCTTTCCCGTGCTGTTCTCATGATAGTGAATGAGTCTTAAGAGATCTGATGGTTTTAAAAATGGGAGTTTCCCTATACAAGCTCTCTTTGCCTGTCGCCATCCACAAAAGATAATACTTGTTCCTCCTTGCCTTCTACCATATTGTGAGGCCTCTCCAGCCACTGGAACTCCAAGTCCAATAAACCACTTCCTTTTGTAAACTGCCCAGTCTTGGGAATGTCTTTATCAGCAGCGTAAAAATGGACTAATATACCTTTTAACTAATAATTCCACTTCTAAGAATGAATCTTACATAAGAATGATATATATGTGCCCAAATTAGGATTTTTTGGCATCATTGTTTGAAGTCAGAAAAATGCTGGAAACATGTATGTGTCCACCAATAGAGATCAGCTCTCATAAGTTATGGAGTAGCCATAAAAGAATATTCTGTAGCTACTATGAAGGTCAATGTAGATATACTATCTTATTAGTTTTTAGGCAGAAAAGAAAAGCACTTTATTTTTCATAGTAGTCACAGAAGTAGACTATTTTCCAAGTTGCCCTGGCAGGCAGGTATGGTCATCTACAGAGGCCAGTGGAATGTGGACAGAAATGGTGTGTGGCCATCTGAGCCTACCCCTCAAAAACTTCTCAGATTCCACCTCTATGTTCTTTTCCCCTGTTCAATGCAAAGAAACATAGCTAGCTTGGCTGCTGTTATGTTCAAGGTGCAAAGCATCTAAAGAGAGAGCCCAGGCCCAGCGTCTTGAATATCCACTTGGAGAAAAGCCTGCTGCTGATCATATGAGCAAAGAATAAGCTTTTAATCAGCTTATCTTATCAGCTTATTATATATCATATATCCAGCTATATTCAATATATTCCATATATTAAGGGGTAAAAGTGTATAGCATCACAAGCAGTATGTTCACATTTGCTTATAAAGTATACGTAGTTTTCTTACGTACAAATTACTTATTGAGAGTTTAACATTGGATAAAATTGGCTTTCCTGACTTTATAGTGCCCTTTCCCATCACAGGAAAGAGCCCATAGCTTTTGGGTCACTTTCAATTCATAAGAATAGTCTTTTCTTTTAATAGTTACGATTCATTTTCAGATACTAAAAAATATCGATCCCATTCTAAATCCTCCAAATTGTGTCTACTGCAACATTTCCCCATCCCCCAGTCCAGGCGTGGGTGATGGCTTGGAGACATGCAATGGAGATGGAAGAGTGAGTCTCTTTTCATTTTCAGATACTAAAAAAACAATCCCATTCTAAATCCTCCAAATCACATCTACTACAGTATTTTCCCATCCCCCAACCCAGGTGTGGGTGATGGCTTGGAAACATACAATGGGGCTTAGAAAGGTGAATCTCTTTTCTGCTTCTACTTTGCTCTATCAGATCTCCTCCTCTTTCACTCTCACCCTGCTGCTTCAGGGTCTCCTCCATTGTCAGAAGTGGGATTGGAAGAAAAGAGGCTACAATCTCATGCAGCTGATGCAGCCTATCCATACTGTCAGTATAGCAGGCAACCAAGTACTAGAAGCAATCTGGGATGAATTGTGGTTCTTTCCAGTAAACCTTCCCCTTATGTCATCCCTGATGTGAGCCTTGCTTCCTCCAGTTGTCTCTTGTGAAATACTCTCACTTGTGGCCCCACTGATGTGCCCCCAAATATCCCATTATTAGAGTCCTCTTATCACCATGCTCAGCTGATTTTGGGGGAGAAGTTCATTGATATACTTCAAGCCAAGTTACCTTCTGTAGGGTCCCCTGTAGTACCACACACCTCCCCACACCAGGTGGCAGTAGTGAGGGCTTGTTTTATGGCTTCTCTCTCTCCTGAATCTGCCTTCGGGATGCTCCAGGCAGGAATCAGGCTTTTGGGTCTGCGTGTGTGTCCTTCCTATCTTCAGGGGATAAATAGTGATTTGCCATATAAACTTTCTTATCAAACTTAAGCCTGGTCCCATGGCAGAACCAGGTCCTATCTAGGAAACATCCAGCAGGGGAGTGGGATACTGATTTCCCCTTCTTGCAGACTCCCCCTAATAAGTATGAGAGGTCTTCTCAAAATAACACATAGGTAGGTTTGGGTAGAGACGCCTTTTCCCTCCTCACAGGAGGAGGACAAAAAAAAGATGCATCATTCTTCACTAGGGCCTAAATCTCTCCACTCTCTATCATACAGACTATCTCCCATCATCTATCAAAGTTGAGTCTCCTCTTACATACCCTGAAGGTGAGAGTTTGCGGTTGGTAGTTGATGGAATAGTTCTGCTAATTTTAATAAACCAGCAGAGATAATATTGTAGCATATTTCTTAGAAACTAAATACTTATACTTCATTTTCAGTTTAAAAATTTTGTTAAAAATTCAAAAAACGTAGGAAAAACAATTCAACATCCAAATGTGAGTATGCGTATGTGTATAGAAAAGCTTTTACAAAATAAAATGCTTTGGGGAAGGGATAAGAATCTAGAGTGGGATGAATGATACTTACATTTAATCATAAACACTTTTATTCTGCTTCTTTAATGATGTACAGATGTTAATTTTTCTATTTAAAAATCTTTTTTTTAAATAAAGGAAATTAGAATTTCACTGAACTACTTTTTACTCTGTTATGAAGAATGTTTTTGGACACTTACATCCAACGAAATTCAACATTTGGAAAATTATTTCTGTATCCAAGACTTTAGTTAATGGCAGAATTTTTTTCCTCCTAGCTACGTATGAAACTGCGATGTTGACTGCAAAGTACTAGAACTATACTATAAAATTGTGAAAAACATCAGAAGAGGCCCTTGAGATTTTTGTCCTCCAGAAAATATAACAATTCCATTCTCTGCTCCTGCAAAAGCAGTGCACGCAGTTTCTAAAGGGAATTGTTTATTGTTCTCATTCCCTTCTACCAACAGTGCCAGGACAGAGAATAATAGAATAAGTGGCACTAACAATTGTCAAAAAAGTAACTGCAATTTCTGTATCTGGTGCCAACAAAGAACTCAAACTGTACCTTAAGTTGTCATCATTTTTCAACAAGCCATTTACTGACTTTGCCAGCTCAAAAATACCCTGGATTTGACTCAGAAATTTGGAACGCAGTATAATTTTCAAATATAAGACTTTTCCATCACTTACACTAAGAGGATAAAATATTTTGTTTCTTTTATTACTGTATTATTGTAATTTAGCCTAAAACCAAAATATTATATAATTCAAACCATACTATTTGATGAGAATATGCAGAAATATAAACATATCAACTAAAATTGAATGTATATATCTATCATACAGAGTTTCATGGCAGAACTTTCACTTCTTGGTATTGGAGAATATAATTAATGGCCAGCAGGCCCTAAGCAGCCTCAAACATAATTACAAAGATTTATAAATAAGGATAGTCTGTGATAAGTTACTTGCACAAGACCCCACAGTTCACCCTCTTGCAAAGAACCAATGGCATTTCCCAGGATGTGTATGACTTCTCATACTCATTTCTCCAAACTCCAAATTTCTACTGTCATTTTAGATAGTGCTGTAGAGCTCATCTCTGAGGTATATATGACTGCACACTGCTCCCTAGTGATGCCATGGTAGCTTCACTAATGTACAAGCACTTGAAGCCCATATCCTTCTACTTTTTATTTTGCCATCTCAGATCTTTGCCCAGTAGAAGGCACAATCAAGATCTCAGTTTGCTTCATGGCCTTGTAACCAGTACAGTCTCACAAGAACCTGCACAGGTGAGCCTTATGTTTAGTTAAGCTCTGACTCTGCCATCATGAAATGCTTAGTAATATTTGAACTCAGTAATGCACAATTTTATTTTGTACTGGCCCCATAAATTATGTAGCCAGGCCTAGACACAATGCAAATATCTGTATATATACATTTGTGTTTGTATAAAAATAACGCTGATATAAATTCTGAAGCTTTTAGTGATTACTATCTGCTTGAGTTAATATGGCTGAAGAAACTACTACACTGTTACCAGTTGTCCCTCAAGAACCATGAAAAATGAGAATACTCTCCTCTATCAATGTTATTAATTTTCCTGTACCAAAAAATAACATATTAATCTAGTAATAGATTATAATCTAATTTCAGGCAGTTTGATTTTCTAGTATACCATAGTGGATATGCATGCAGTTGTATTGGATTATATTAGTCTTCTTTTACTATATGTGACACACTTTACAGATGTCTGGGAAAATCAAATGTGTTAGTTATTAAAACTAACAGAATTTTCTTGGTTCAAACTTCTTTGTTTATTAAAGAAAATTATCTTGATCACAAACATTGGGCTCAGACATTTCCCATAATCTTCAGAAATTCATAAATGCCAAAAGTAGTATCACAACATCAAAAACTTATGAAAATGAACTATGCCTAAGACAAAACTTTAAACACTCTCTATACAGTTCTTACACAGTTCTATACAGTTTTTAAAGAATTTACACATAATTTTACAGTTTCCAGTAATGGCAATAAGGTACATTTTACTAATATTGTAGGGTATAGAGGAAGAAGTGATGAGAAATTTCCATGTGATTAAGGAATTATATGTATTAATCATAACGTTCTGTTTATAACTGAAGTAAGATTCAAATCAACAATTCTGAAAGTTAGATTAAGCTGATAAAAAGGCATTATCCTACTGCTGGGTACTACTCAGCAGTTTAATCTCTTTGGTCTGGAACACAGCCTGGGAATCAGTTTATTTTATTTTTGTTTTATTTTTATGATTACTATTATTATTATTATTATTATTATTATTATTATTATCATTATTATTATTATTATTATTATTATTATTTCGAGAGGAAAGTCACATTCTGTCACCCAGGCTGCTATGGAGTAGCGCAATCTCGGCTCACTGCAACCTTTGCCTCACGGGCTCAAAAGATTCTCCTACCATAGTCTCCTGAGTAGCTGGAAGAACAGGTGTGCACCACCACACCTGGCTAATGTTTGTATTTTTAGTAGAGACGGGATTTCACCATGTTGGTCAGGCGAGTCTCACACTCCTGACCTCACATGATCCACCCGCCTTGGCCTCTCAAAGTGCTGGGATTACAGGCTTGTGTCGTTACGCCCAGACGAATCAGGATATTTTAAAATCTCATCTGTATAACTATGGCTAGGAAATTTGCTTTTAGTCCTACGATGAATAAAATAAGTGATGCTACTGTACATCAGCTAATGGCAGAACTGCTAGAACTAGAACTACTAACACCGTATAGATGTCTCTGAAGTTAACAAACGCTCAACAGTCACACGTATTTCTGGAATATACTAAATTATACCTAAAACTAATAACATCCTTGCAAACGCATTTTAATACTTATAATATTTAATTACTAAAAATCTGTGGATAAATTTTATAAATATTTTTAATATTATTTTTTAACACATTTCATCGGCCATATGAACTTAAGCTAAAATTATGAGAGAGTATTTTTTCTAAGCAGATAAAGGAAATTATGAAAAATTAAAACTTACTTTGTTGTTATCCTTCACCAAAAGGTTATCCTGTACCAATTTTAAGCAAAGAGAAACAGTTATTGCCATATTCAGCCTAATTCCTTTGACAAAATGCCCAGGAACAGAAGCTCATATTTCATTTATCCCAAATGGCCTTCCGGTTGCTTAAAATACCCTAATTATTCTTGGGCTGATATAAGAACATGTTCATTTTTCTCATATTACTCTGAGATTAATTTTGGCAGTACGAAGACCTACTCATTGAAGTCTATAAATAAAATAGAATAGGAAATGTATAATAGTCTTAATTTGAATAATATTGCTTTCAAATAAATAATGATGAAATTCAGTTCTATAGAATTTGAAACATCAGCTTTTGTAAATTTTGCCAAATATCTTGTGTCTGAAAAATCTCAAAAAAAATATTTCAGGGAACCTAATGTTTTACTAACATTGGGTATTCTTACAGAACTGAACCTTCTCATAACTGTACACCCATATCTGGATTAAAATTTGCTCCGGCAAGTTTGTACTACTTTTAAGACATAAGTCTGCATTTTTGTCTTTGAAAACGCCAGGCATATTTATAACTCTTTTCAGTGGAAAGATAGAAACAGTGACTACACTTAAGTTGAAAAAAAAAGAGGAAGTAGGGAGAAAAAAGTAAAGAAGATTGTCAATGTAAATGTAATTTAGTTTCTCAAGACAGCCAAAAAAGTAAACAAATGAATAACTAGTGTCTGACAGAAATGTGAAAGTTCCAGGAACATGGCAAATAAAATTTTGGACATAGATGTACACAGTGGAACGTTCAGCACCCTACAGTTTGAAGTACGCCATGTACTCCAAGACTTTGGAGATCAGGACACTGTTTGTGTTCAACACTTCATAGACATTGGCAGAAAACTCCCAAAAATGTTTTCCTGCACCTGGTGGGTCACTATCTATCTATAATGAAAAGGTTTGTATGTTCTGTAAAGTGTTAACAGGATAAAAGAACATTTATGAAAATGTGAAGGAAAGATGGAATAATAAAGCCTCTTTATTTTTTGTAACTGACCTAATCTTCTTCCCCCTGGGATGGGTGGATGGAATTGAAGTTTGCTTAACAAGATGCTGCAGTCCTCTCCAGTTAAAACTGTTTCCTCCAGACTTTTTTATGTAAAGCCCCAATGCTTTTCCTTGTCCTTTCTAAGAAGGCTGTGGGATGCTTAGGTAATCTCATGGTGCCAAGAAAGGGAGTCTCATTTCTCTCTACAAAGGATTCTAAATGGCATGCTCTCTCAAATTTTAATCATTTTCTTATAGCACAGGGTAAGGAACATTCATTGTTGATTAAAGGAATCGTAAGTGGAATATTTCTATTAATTTCTATATACAGAGACAAAAATGTCACCTGGGCTCTATCACAAGTCCCCACAGCTCTTGAGTACCATTCACATAATGGTTGGCTTCAATTCATTCTATGAGTTTAAGACGAGTAGCAGCAATCAGCATAGCCCTGATGATGTTTGTATTTCTGCCATGTTGGATTGGGTGCCTAAAGTTAAATTTTCATTTATATACCAAAGGCAAATCCCACAATCTCAGGGTTGTCACTGTGACAAATAAGATGCAGTTCTCCAGAATAGATCTTTTCCACGTTTTTGAAAATGAGTCTGCTCCCATATCAAGTCACATGGTTACTAACAAAAGATATACAATGCAGATTCTAATAAATCAGAAAGTCATCACAGCCAGAAAAAGCTTTATCTCAAACTGATTCAAAAGCATATGATTGATAGATAAGAGATAGGAAGTTTTGACAAACTGACAGCTTGATGTTCAGTTACAGAGAATTTCTAAATTCCCATAACCTCAAAATGACAATCTTTCATAGGAAGTTTCCACTTAAAGAAATTACTTAGTAAGAATGAACTGGCAAAGATGAAGAACAGAAATGACATGTAATAGGCTTGTCAACATAACCCTTGGGTCAGATTAAGATGTAATGTTAAAAATAATGTCTTTAAAAATGTATTTTACTAACAGGTTTGCTCTCTTAAGGAAAGGGGAGCTGATGATATATTTCACTGAGATTATAAAGATGTTCATTGACTGGTTGAACAAACAAAACTACTATTAATTTAAGCTCTTGCGCTTAAGAAACCAAGATTTTTATATGGCTTAGGTGACAACTTCTGAAAGAAACTGACATTCTTATTAACATTATAGCATGAAATTAAAAGACTTCTGAAATGACATTGAAATCAAAGAGTGTGAAAATACATTTTATAAAAAAGCATCAGGTACTTGAAATTTGTGTCATATTAAATTAATATATTAATATGAAATTAAAATAATCAATTTTAGATGACTATTTATAAAAATTATATGAGTTTATTGTGGCAGCAGTTATATAAAACAATGAAAATCAATTCTTTTATAGTAAAGAATAACAGTGTTATGCCAGTTGTGTCTCTGTGGCTTTTACTCAAGAAAGATGATAAATTTAGCTTTGTATTAAGTTTGTGTACTGTACTATGCACACAGTTTAACATGAAATGTGTTTAAGTCTAAATTATTTCTATTCACAATGTCTTTTTTCTCCAATTAGGTATTTTTGATTTTTTTCTTCCATTCTCTCAATCTCTCTGGGTGTGCACACATATATGTATTTTCCTTTTGAGATTACATGTAATACATATGTACACATATAGACACACATTTAGTCCTTATTCCTACTATATATTGCTACCTATGTATATTTCTGATTTCTAAAACATATTCTATCCCAGAGTATCATGGATCACAGACAAAATTTGGAATTGAAATCTTCCTCATTTTCTGTATTCTAGTTTTGTATGTATAATTATACAAAACACTTTGGAAAACTACAACATTTGTTGTATGGAAACTTTCATCATGTTAACTATTTTGAGGACAGTAGAAAATATGTATTTTTAGACTATCAAAAAAAACTTGGCCATGTAAAAAGCTGTGCACTAAGTTCAGTAGAAACATTAGAAGTAAAAAGTACTATAAATAAAATTAAGAAAATTGATAAATTTTTAAACACATATTATCCAAAGATGACAAAAAATAGAAAAAAGGAATGACCCAGGTGTGTAAAATGGAAAGCATGATTTACAAATACATAAATATAGACTAAAATATATGAATCATAACAAAAGTATTTCAATTAAAAGATTACGATTTTCATACTATATAAAAGAAAGTCTCAATAATATACTGAATACAAAAGATCCACATTAAATATAAAGATCAGTAAAATTGAAAGGAACAGAAAATATGTATTTTAAAACACTAACCAAAAGAATGGTGGTATAGTTAAATCAATATATTACAGATTTTAGGGTAAAAAGCATTTTGTAAGGTAAAGAACATATTCTCTGATGATAAAGGTTTAATCTATGAGGACTGTCTCACAATTCTAAGTCTGTATGCAATAATTAACAAAGTTTAAAATGGTTAAAGCAAAATTTAACAGAACTATAAGGATAAATATACAAATATGCAATCACAATGGAAGACATGAAAATATCTCAACAATTGATTAAAAATAATATAAAAACTGAAGAACATGCGTTATTTGGTTTTCTGTTCCTGTCTTAATTTGCAAAAGATAATGGCCTCCAGCTCAGCTCATGCACCTGCAAAGGATACAATCTCTTTTTATGACTGCATAGTCTTCCATAATGTATATGTACCACATTTCCTTTTTCTAGTCTATTATTAATAGACACTCAGGTCGATTCCATGTCTTTGCTATTGCAAGTAGTGCTGCAATTAACATGTGCCTGCATGTAATAGAATGATTTGTATTCCTCTGGGTATATACCCAGTAATGAGATTGCAGGGTCAAATGGTATTTCTGCCTCTAGATCTTTGAGGAATTGCTGAACTGTCTTCCACAGTAGCTGAACAAATTTACACTTCCACCAACAGTATACAAGCATTCCTTTTTCTCCACAACCTCTCCAACATCTGTTATTTTTTTATTTTTTAATAGTAGCCATTCTGGCTGGCGTTAGATGGCATCTCATTGTGGTTTTGATTTGCTTTTCTCTAATGATCAGTGGTGTTGAGGTTTTTTTATGTGATTGTTGGATGCATGTATGTCTTCTTTTCAAAAGTTTCTGTTCATGCCCTTTGCTTTTGGGGCAGTTTCATTTTTTCTTGTAAATTTGTTTAAGTTTCCTATAGATGCTGGACATTAAACCTTTGTAGGATGCATAGGTTGCAAGAATTTTCTCCCATTCTATAGGTGGACTGTTTACCCTGTTGATAGTTTCTTTGGCTGTGCAGAAGCGCTTTAATTTAATTAGGTACCATTTGTCAATTTTTAGTTTCACTGCAATTGCCTCTGGTGTCTTCATTATGAAATCTTTGCCCATGCCTATGTCCTGAAGGGTATAGCCTAGGTTTTCTTCTAAGGCTTTTGTAGTGTAGAGTTTTACATTTAAGGCTTTAATCCACCTTGAGTTAACTTTTGTATACTGTGGGAGGAATGGGTCCACTTTCAATCTTCTGTAGGTGACTAGCTAGTTATCCCAGAACCATTTATTCAATACAGAATTCTTTCTGCATTGCTTGTTTTGGTCAGGTGTGTCAAAGATCACATAGTTGTAGGTTTGTGATCTTATTTTTGCATTCTCTATTCTGTTCCATTGGTCTATGTGTCTGTTCTTGTACCAGTACCATGCTGTTTTGGTTACTGTAGCCCTGTAGTATAGTTTGAAGTCAGGTAGCACAATGTCTCCAGCTTTGTTCTTTATGCTTAGGATTGCCTTAGCTATTTGGGCTTTTCTTGAGGTTCCATATGAAATTTTTAAGTAGTTTTGCTAGTTTTGTGAAGAATATCAATGGTAATTTAATGGAAATAGCATTGAATCTATGAATTGCTTTGGGCAGTATGGCTATTTTAACAATATTGACTCTTCCTATCCCTGAGAATGGAATGTTTTTCCATTTGTTTGTGTCATCTTGTTTCTTTGAGCAGTGCTTTGTAGTTCTCCTGTGGAGATCTTTCACTTCCCTTGTTAGCTGTATTTCTAGGTATTTCATTCTTTTTGTGGCAATTGTGAATGGGAATTCATTCGTGATTTGGCTTTCTGCTTGCCTGCTGTTGGTGTATAGGAATGCTAACAATTTTTGCAAATTGATTTTCTATCCTGAGACTTCACTGAAGTTGCTTTTCAGCTTAATAAGCTTTTGGGCTGAGACTATGGGCTTTTCTAGATGTAGGAACATGTCATCTGCAGACAGGGACAGTTTGACTTCCTCTCTTCTTATCTGAATGCCCTTTATTTCTTTCTCTTGCCTGATTGCCCCGTCCAGAACTTCCAATACCATGTTGAATGGGAGTGGTGAGAGAAGGCATCATTAACTTATGCTGGTTTTCAAGGGGGATGCTTCCAGCTTTTGCCCACTCAGTATGATGTTGGCTGTGGGTTTCTCATAGATGGCTCTTCTTATTTTGAGGTATGTTCCTTCAATACCTAGTTTATTGAAAATGTTTAACATGAAAAGATACTGGATATTATCAAAAGCCTTTTCTGCATCTATTGAGATAATCATGTGGTTTTTGCCTTTAGCTCTCTTCATGTGATGAATCACATTTATTGATTTGCGCCTGTTGAACCAACCTTGTATCCTGGGGATGAAGCCAACTTGATTATGGTGAATATGTTTTTTGATGTGCTGCTGGATTCAGTTTGCCAGTATTTTGTTGGCTATTTTTGCATCAATGTTTAAGGATATTGGCCTGAAGTTTTCCTTTTTATGTTGTATCTCTGCCAGGTTTTAGTATCAAGATGATGGGAGCTAAATGATAAGAGCATATGAACACATAGAGAACAACTCACACTCAGGCCTTTTGGAGGATGGAGGGTGAGAGACGGATGAGGATTAGGAAAAACAACTAACAGATAATGAACTTAATACCTGGGTGATGAGATGAAATAATCTGTACAACAAACCCCAGTAACACCAAGTTTACCTTTGTAAAAAAACTGCACTTGTACCCCTGAACTTAAAAGTTAAAAGAAAATATATGCATACTATACATCTGACAAAGGACTAATATCCAGAGTCTATAAGGAACTCAAACAAAGCAGCAAGAATGAAACAAATAATCTCATCAAATAGTGGGCTTCAGATGTGAATAGACAATTCTCAAAAGAAGGTATACAAATGGCCAAAAAACATATGGAAAAAATGCTCAGCATCACTAATGATCAGAGCAATGCAAGTGAAAGCCACAATGTGATACCACCTTACTCTTGCAAGAATGGCCATAAATAATCAAAAAATAATAGATGTTGGTGGAGATGCGATGAGAAGGGAACACTTTTACACAGTTGGTGAGAATGTAAAATAGTACAACCACTATGGAAAACAGTGTGAAGTTTCCTTAAAGAACTAAAAGTAGATCTTACCATTTAATCTAGCAATCCCACTACTAGGTATCTACCCAGAGGAAAAGAAGTCATCATACGAAAATGACACATGTACACACGTTTACAGCAGCACAGTTTGCAATTGCAAATCAAAAGCAGCCCAAATGCCTACCAATCAATGAGTAGTTTTAAAAAATGTGGTATACATATATATATATATATACACACACACCATGGAATACTACTCAGCCATAAAAAGGAACAAAAATGGCATTTGCAGCAACCTAGATGTAATTGGAGACTATTATTCTAAGTGAAATAACTCAGGAATGGAAAACCAAACTTCGTATGTTCTCACTCACATGTGGGAGCTAAGGTATGAGGACACAAAGGCATAAGAATAATACATTGGACTTTGGGGACTCAGAGGAAAGAGTTGGGGTGGTGAGGGATAGAAGACTATACATTGGATACAGTGTACACTGCTTGGGTGATCGGTGCACCCAAAGCTCACAAACTACTGAAGAATTTATTCATGTAACCAAACACCCCATGTTCCCCCAAAATCTATTGAAAAAAAATTTTTAATAAATAAAATGAAAAATAAAATTAAAATGTAATAAAAAATAGAAGACCTGAGCAATACAATTTACTTACTTGACCTAAAGGCTAATACAGAACACTTTATACAAGAGTAACTTAATTCACATTTTTAAAGTGCACAAAATTGACTTTATGTTACATATAAACTTCAAAATACTTCAAAGGTTAATATGTTGTGAGTGTGACCTCTGACCACAGAGGAATTAGACAAGAAACCAATAACAAATAACTTAAAAATCTATAATTACTTGTAAATATATTTGTAAGTAATCATGGGTCGAATAATAAACTCCAACAAAAATTAGAAAAAAATTATTAAGTGACAGTGAAAACAAAACATTGCAAAATTTGTGGTATTCTGCCAAAATCACACATGGAGAAAAACATAGAGTCCTAAATTTAGCATGTGTTAGAAAATAACAAAAGTTAAAAAAACAATATGTACTTTCGTCTGAAGATGTTTATGTGGAATGAGCAAATCAAACCCAAATTAAGTAGAGTAGAATAATGAACATGAGGAATAAAAAACTTGAGAAAAACTGACAAAACCAAAAATTATGTGAAAACATTAATGTTAAAAAAAATTTTTAAACTTTAAGAAAAAATGGGAAAAAATATATATTGTCAATTAAATACATTAAAAAGATATTTTACCACAGGTTTCAAAGACATTTAAAAGTTAAAACATTAATATATCAACAGCTCTATATGAATAAATTTAATAATTCAGATGAAAATACAAGCTTCTTGATAAAGTGAAAATAAAATAATTTTAAAAGATATGACTAGTTCTTTATTAAACAAATTGAATTCAGCACTAATATTATTCCCACAGTGAAAGACTCAGATGGCTTCACTAGTGAATTCTTTAAAACATTTTAGGAATAAATGACATTACTGACAGAAAATTTAGAAAGACAATAGAGGATATACCAAGAACATGAATTGGAAGATTCAAAATCTATAGATTTGTTGCAATCTCAACCAAAATCCTAGAAGGGTTATTCATGAAATTAAGCAAGCTTGGCTGGACATGGTGGCTCACACCTGTAATCCCAGCACTTTGGGAGGCTGAAGTGGGTGGATCATGAGGTTAGGAGATCAAGACTATCCTAACCAATACAGTGAAACCCCATCTCTACTAAAAATATTAAAAAATTAGTTGGGCGTGGTGGCAGGTACCTGTAGTCAGCTACTCAGGAGTCTGAGTGAGGCAGGAGAATGGTGTGATCCCAGGAGGCAGAGCTTGCAGTGAGCCGAGATTGCACCACTGCACTCCCGCCTGGGTGACACAGTGAGACTCCATCTCAAAAAAAAAAAAAAAGAAAAGAAAAGAAAAGAAAAGAAAAGAAAAGAAAGAAATTAAGCAAGCTTGTTAGCTTGTTTTAAAAAATGTGTAGAGAAATCCAAAGGACCAAGAATTGCAATGAACTCTTGACAACTATCAAAACTGAAGAATTTACATTACAAGAGATCTATTATAAATTCATACAAATTAATTTAGTGTGGTATTAGTCAAACCAATTGGCTAATAGAACTGAATAAGTAGCCCAGAAATTGACTCACACAGATGTGGTCACCTGAATCACAACAAAAATGGCATTTCAGTGCAGTGGGTTGCAGTCAATTGACATCAGCATCAGAAAAAAAGATGAATCTTTATTTTTGTAACACTCCATGTAAATAAATTCCAGATAGATTATAGATTTCATTCACAATCCTAAACATATGCACTTAACACTAGAGCTCCCAACTTTATAAAACAATTACTAACAGACCTACGAAATGAGATAGACAGCAACACTCTACTAGTAGGGCACTTCAATACTCCACTGACAGCACTAGACAGGTCTTTAAGACAGAAACTCAACAAAGAAACAATGGATTTAGACTACACCCTGGGACAAATGGTCTTAACAGATATATACAGAACATTTCATCCAACAACTGCAGAATATACATTCTATTCAATAGTGTGTGCAACTTTCTTCAAGACAGACCACATGATAGGCCATAAAACAAGCCTCAGTAAATTTAAGAAAACTGAAATTATATCAAGCATTCTCTTAGACCACAGTAGTAGAAAACTGGAAACAACTACAAAAGGAACCTTCAAAACCATGCAAATACATGGAAATTAAATAACCTGCTCCTGACTAAGCACTGAGTCAAAAACAAAATCAAGATGGAAATTTAAAAAATTATTCAAACTGAACAATAATGACACAACCTACCAAAACCTCTGGGATACAGCAAAGGTGGTGCTAAGAGGAAAGTTCATAGCCCTAAACACCTACCCCAAAAAGTCTGAAAGAGCACAAACAATCTAAGGTCACATCTTAAAGAACTAGAGAAACAAGAAGAAACCAAACCCAAACCCAGCAGAAGAAAGGAAATAGCCAAGATCAGAGAGAACTAAATGAAACTGAAACAAACAAAAAAACAACACAAAAGATAATGAAACAAAAAGCTGGTTCTTTGAAAAGATAAAATTGATAGACCATGAGCAAGATTAACCAAGAAAAGAGGGAAAAATCCAAGTAACTTCACTAAGAAACAAAACAGGGGATATTACAACTAACACCACTGAAATACAAAAGATCATTCAGGGTTATTATGAACACCTTTATGCACATAAACCAGAAAATCTAGAAGAGATGGATAAATTCCTGGAAAAATACAATCCTCCTAGTTTAAATCAGGAAGAATTAGATACCCTGAACAGACCAATAATGAGCAGTGAGATTGAAATGGTAATTAAGAAGTTACCAGCAATAAAAAAGCCCAGGACCAGATGGATTCACAGCAGAATTCTACCAGACACTCAAAGAAGAATTGGTGCCAATCGTTTTGACACTCTTTCACAAGATAGAGACAGAAGGAACCCTCTCTGACTCATTCTATGAAGCCAGCATCACCCTAATACAAAACCAGGAAAGGACACAACCAAACAGAAAACTATGGACCAATATCCTTGATGAACATAGTTGCTAAAATCCTTAACAAAATACTGGTTAACCAAATCCAATAATGCATCAGAAAGATAATCTATCATGACCAAGTGAGTTTTATACCAGGGATGCAGGGATGGTTTAACATAAGCAAGTCAATAAATGTGATACACCACATAAACATAATTAAAAGCAAAACTCACAAGAGCATCTCAATAGATGCAGAAAAAGCATTCGACAAAATCCAGCATCCCTTTATGATTAAAACTCTCAGCAAAAATCAGTATACAAGGGACATAGCTTAATGTAATAAAGGTCATCTATGACAAACCCACAGTCCACATAATACTGAAAAGGGAAAAGTTGAAAACACTCCCACTGAGAACTGGAATAAGACAAAGATGCCCACTCTCACCGCTTCTCTTCAACATAGTACTGGAAGTCCTAGCCAGAGCAATCAGACAAGAGAAAAAAATCAAGGACATCCAAATTGGTAAAGAGGAAGTCAAACCATCACTGTTTGCTGATAATATGATCATTTACCTTGAAAATCCTAAAGACTCCTCCAGAAAGCTCCTAGAACTGATAAAAGCATTCAGCAAGGTTTCTGAATACAAGATTAATGTACACAAATCAGTAGCTCTTCTATACACCAAAAGTGACCAAACAGAGAATCAAATCAAGAACTCAACCCCTTTTACAATAGCTGCAAAAAAACAAAGAACAAAAACAAACAACAACAAAAAAAACTTAGAAATATACCTAACCAAGGAGTCAAAAGACCTCTACAAAGAAAACTACAAAACACTGCTGAAAGAACTCATAAATGATACAAACAAATGGAAACACATTCCATAATCATGGATGGGTAGACTTGATATTGTGAAAATGATGATACTGCCAAAAGCAATCTGCAAATTCAATACAATCCCCATCAAAATACCACCATCATTCTTCACAGGATTAGAAAAAAACAATTCTAAAATTCATATGGAACCAAAAAAGAACCTGCATTGCCAAAGCAAGACGAAGCAAAAAGAACAAATCTGGAGGCATCACACTACCTGATTTCAAACTATATTAGGCCATAGTCACCAACATAGTGTGGTATTAGTATAAAAATAGGCACATAGACCAATGGAACAGAATAGAGAACCCAGAAATAAACCCAAATACTTATAGTCAATTGATCTTTGACAAGGCAAACAAAAATATAAAATGGGGAAAGGACACTTTTTTTAACAAATGGTACTGGGATAACTGGCTAGCCACATGTAGGAGAATGAAACTGGATTCTCATCTCTCACCTTATACAAAAGTCAACTCAAGATGGATTAAAGATTTAAACCTAAAATCTAAAGCTCTAACAATTCTAGAAGATAGCATTGGAAAACCCCTTCTAGACATTAGCTTAGGCAAGGATTTCATGACCAAGAACCCAAAAGCAAATTCAATAAAAACAAAGAAAAATAGCTGGGATCTAATTAAAGAGCTTTTTTGCACGGCAAAAGGAACACTCAGCAGAGTAAACTGACAACCCATAGAGTGTGAGAAAATCTTCACAATCGATACATCTGACAAAGGACTAATATCCAGAATCTAAAATGAACTCAAATCAGTAAGAAAAAAACAATCCCCTCAAAAAAGTAGGCTAAGGACGTGAATAGACAATTCTGAAAAGAAGATATACAAATGGCCAATAATCATATGAAAAAATGCTCAGCATCAGTAATGATCAGGGAAACGCAAATCGAAACCGCAATGTGATACCACCTCACTCCTGCAAGAATGGCCATAATCAAAAATCAGTAGACACTGGCATGGATGCAGTGAACACGGAACACTTCTACACTGCTGGTGAGAATGTGAACTAGTACAGCCACTGTGGAAAACAGTGTGGAGATTCCTTAAAGAACTTAGAGTAGAACTAACATTTGATCCAGCAATCCCACTACTAGGTATCTACCCAGAGGAAAATAAGTCTGGAAATATCTACCCAGAAATATCTTCCTCTGGGTAAGTATCTACCCAGAGGAAAATAATTTTGAAAATTATTTCAAAAATAATTTGAAAAAGACATTTGCACATGGATGTTGATAGCAGCACAATTCACAATTGCAAAATCATGGAACCAACCCAAATGCCCATCAACCAACGACTGGATAAAGAAACAGAATGATATGATATGATATGATATGATATGATATGATATGATATGATACATATATAAGATGTATATGAGATACATATATAGGATATATATGAGATACATATATATAGGATATATATATATGATGAAATACTACACAGCCATAAAAAGGAATGAATTAACAGCATTTGCAGCGACCTGGATCATATTGGAGACTATTACTGTAAGTGAGGTAACTCAGGAATTGAAAAATCAAACATCACATCTTCTCACTGATATGTGGGGGCTAAGCTTTGAGGATGCAAAGGCATAAGAATGACACAATGGACTCTGGGGACTTGGAGGGAAGAGTGGGAGGAAGGTGAGGGATAAAAGACTACAAACATGGTACAGTGTATACTGCTCGGGTGACAGGCACACCAAAATTTCACAAATCACCACTAAAGATCTTATTCAAGTAGCCAAATACCACCTGTACCCCTATAACTTATGGAAAAATTAAAGAAAGAAATAAAAAGAAAAAAGATTATAGATTTCAGAGTGAAAGATAAAACAAGGCTTTTAGAGAAAAAGAATATGTCATCAGGATAAACAAAGCTTTCTTATGTAAGATAAAAAGTGATAGTTATAAAGAAAAATACAGTAAATTAGATAAGATTATAATTAAAATATTCAAGTTATCAAAAGATACCAGTAAAAGAGTGAAATTGTAACACACAGAGTTGAAGATTTTAACTATGCATGTGTATGCATATGTACCTGACAAAGAACTCAAAGATACATAAAGATTCAAAATATGTAAAGATTTCCTACTAAACAATAGGGAAGAAAAGACAATCAAACTAGTATAAAAAGGTATAAAATATTTGAATAGGCACTTCACAAAAGAAAATATCCAAGTGGCACATACACATAAGAAATGCAACTCAATCCAGGTAAATAACAAGAAAATATAAACTAAAATCACAATAAGGTACCCTACACAACCACTGGAATATCTAAAACAAAAGCTAGATACAACCAAGTGTTGGCTAGCACTTAGGGAAACTAATTTTCATACGTGGCTGGTTGGAGTATAAATTAGTACAATCCATTTGAAAAATTGCTTAGAAATCTCTACTAAAGCTAAAAATATGCATGTTCTATCATCCAGATATTCTCCTCCTAAGTGGGATATATAAAGCAAACTAATATGTATTTTCATATGCAAAAGAAAAAGATAAATATCTCAAATTTAATGTTGAAAGGAAAAAAGAAACAGAACATTGCATACTGTATATTTAATTAATGTAAAAGACTTGCAAAACTACAGAGTTAGAATTTGGGATAGTGGCAACTTCTGCAGTCCTAATCTTAGTGCTATTTACATGACTGTGCTCACTTTATACATTTTATTAACCTTTAAACAAATGATATATGCACTTTTCATTACCTATGTAATTCTTCAACAAAATTTATAGCAAGGGAATAGACAGATAAGTAATTTCAAGTGCACTTGCCCTAGAGTCATTGAACACTAGTTCTAATATTGGAAAATGTTCTTATGTAGTATTTGAAAACCAAATACCTTTTCTCCTTGCCAAAATTAGGCTATGACATCTGAGGCAACTCTCATATCTGTATTTATTTTACTGAACTATTGACCAGTCTGCCACTTTTTACAGTTTCTAGCAGATAGAAAGTACTCAAAAAAGCATTAGCTACTTAAGTTTTGTTTTACTTTTCTTTTCCTGTTATATTTTCATATCTGACTTTGTTGGTGTATAAAAATTTTTTAAATGATTAGTTTATAAAACTCACATGATTGATGATAGGTAAATATTCAAGCAAATTGTTTTTAACTTCTAGTATGTTCACTTCTAAAGTCAAGGGCGAGTGGGTGATACAATTGTGCTATATGTACTTTGAACAATACTTTTGTATTTGAAATAATGTAATTGAATTGTCATTCCTCTGATAGAAATGACAAACGTCTATATAGAGGACTAAAAATTATTCACCATCATTTTCTTTCTGCTTCATGACAGATTTTTCCATTATAGAAAAACTAGAATAAATCATCTTGCCTTATTTATGCCCTCCTACTTCTTTCAATGGCAACATACGTTATCTTCCCTATGTTTCTCTTCAAATAAAACAAAGGGCTGTTGATTTTACTGGGAGGTAATTAGAATTGGGTCACATTTAAGAGATATAAGGGTATCTCCAAGGTTTTCCTTTTATTAATAAAGACACCATGTTACAAAGGGATCTCACTTTCCACACTTTTTAGTGTACAAAGTTCAAACCTAAACATCAATTATATAAAATTATTTACAAGGCTTGAAACACTGAAGTTTTTCTGCAGCTGTACACCTGACTACCTGACAAACCTCTCTGAATGGAGATATTGAAGAAAACAAAAAACTAATGTCACTTGACTTTGATTATTCTCCCAAGCGCAGAATTCCATGTAAATCCATCTCTCTTCGTCCTAGGAAAATACTGTCTTCACCATACATCTGGTAATTATTTCCTTTCTCAACACAGAAAAACAGGATATTCCCCTGCATTTTCTTCTAAGCTTCTAAGCAATAGCCGTTGAGCCACACCTTTGCTCTGTTATTAATGGCTCTGCAAAGTAGTACTATATTAAGGAGGCAAGAGCAACATATCAAGGTTATTTGTACTCTATACTATGACATGAGGACCAAAGGAAGTATGACTTATATACCCAAATAATTGAGTATTCTTGAGATATTTCCATTTCTTCACCCATAATATTGGCTTAATTTAAACCTTGATAGGGTTTTTTAGGAAAGGGAGACTACATGGAATAACTTAGAAAAATATGCTTGCTTTGTATCTGAAACAATAGGTGAATTTTCAATGTTAAATCTGTCTTTATTATACAAATTGCTATTTTATAATAATTATTGTAATTATAAAACATGTTACTGATTTATTGGTCATAAAAAATAATCCAAATATTTAGCATCTTAAGACAACAAACATTTATTATCTCACAATCTCTCAGAAGGTTGCAATCAAGCTATGGACCATGGCTATACTCAAACAGGTTGGCTGGAGTTGGAGAATCTCCTTCCAAGCTCACTCACATGGTTGTCATGCCTCCATTTCTGCCTGGATCCTGACCTGAGGCTACAGTTTCCTGCCATGCAGAAGATTCCTTAAAGATGTTCACAACATGATGGTTTCTTTTTCCCTGAGTTAGTAATCCAACAGAGTCAGAGAATCATCAAATCAGAGCCATAGGATCTTGTATACATAATCTCAGAGGTAAAATATTATCACTCTTGCAGAATGCTATTGGTCACACAAACCTCCCTGGTGTATGATGCTGGGGGACACCACACAAGACTATGAATACCAGAAGCTGGGATCATTGGATCATTGGAGCCATCTTAGAAGCTGACACCTATAACAATCATAGTTTTTATTACTCCTCATATTTATTGAAAATTTTAGTATTAGTGCTTTGAAATGTATTAATTCAATTAATCCTTACCCGAACCCTATTAGATAGGTATTTTAATTCTATTTTTCAGATGAGATAAATGAACATTTTGAAGAGCCAAAAATCTACACAGATAATAATGGTAGAATATTATAAAATGTAATAATCTAGTTTGTGTTTCATAATGGTGTGAATAAAAGAAGCAAAAGTTTCAAAAGGATTTCAAAAGGGATTTCAAAAAAGCCTGCTTTACATAACTAGTTCTGCTTAAAATTACACCATTTTCCTATGTCTTGCTAATAAACCAAGATAAAGCCATTACTTCAGCTATGACTTCAGCCAAAGAAACTACAACATACAATAACTATTTTTAAAATATTTATAAAGTATGGAATATTTTTATTGATCATCTGTAAATATTGTATTTATATATTTTAATCTCCTTTCTTTTTTGCCTTTCCTTTACTCTCTGAATTGGGAAAATTTGCATATCCCTGCCCTAATTTGTTTTTGTAAGTTTTTCTTTCTTTTCATCTATAAGCCTATCCAATTACATAACATTCTTCCACTTCCTAATGTACATATTATTACTATTTTAATGATGTAGAAAATATAGTAGTATTCTTCAGGGAGAATATCCTGTTTTTCTCTATGTACAGAAAGAAAATAATTACTAGATATTAGACATTGTTAAAACCTCTATAATTCAAAGTCCTGAGTTTTTTCTTAGAATTCTATTGTTTCCTTTTTTTGCGGCTAAAACAAATTCCTCCCTATTCAACAAAGATTTTTAATATCAAATTACTCTGTAAAACAGTTCTCAGTAAATCTTTTTTTGAGTTTAAACCTCTAAGATCAGATCCAAAGGAATCTAGAGATCCTCTGATAGATGCAGGAATGAAGAGGGAAGCAATAAAACTGGTATTCCAGCTAATTACAGCAAACTACCATTGCTCATATTGCCTTCCTACTGATATTTCATTCGTGTTTCATTTCTCCTTTTCAGGAATAATGAACTTCTCTGTAAGGAATATGTAAAATGTAAGTAGCAGCACTTGTATTTAAGTAACTTTAATATTCTTTCCATATCTTGCTCACTCAAACTATCAAAGTTCATTCACATTTTCCAATATAAACATTAGAAATTGCTCTATCCTCTACAAAGCAATTATTAAAAAGCTGAATTATGTTAAAGTTGAATTATAATAAGTTAAATTGTAAGAAAACTGGAAGTACAGCTCAAAGGAAGCTGAGCAGAGTTATAAAGCAGAACACATTTACCCAACAACACTGCAAATACATTGGTCAATTATGAACATCAGTATCCATTTTTATCATTTTTAATTCATTTAAATTTTGACCAAGATTAATTAAAGCCATACTCATAAAGGCTTCTGAAAGGCTGTTTTTTTTTAAAAAAAAAGAAAAAGTTGAATAGGCATTTTAAGTCTTTTAAAATAATCAAAATATAGATAGTAAATCAGACTCTACACTGAAATAGATGCCTCCAATATATTCCTAGTATTCAAAAGATCCTGTCAATGTTTCTTAATCTATTGTTTATTATTATGAAAGTAATAGGTTGAAATTATTCCCATTAGACTATTTAATATGGAAGTTTTTATAGTCTGATTGTCCTATTTCACTCAACTTTAACATCTAAAGCTAAATAAAGTCCCAAATCACCTTGTGAACTCAACAAGGTAAACTTGGAAAACATATTATAGCTTCTATGAAAGAGTTTCTTGAATATCAATTGAGTTAGTTGAGGAATAGTTCTTGTCCTTCTTAGAAAATATACCTAAGATTAAATAATAAAATATATTTTCTATATTTGAAATATTTTATTAAAAACTGATGGTAAAAGTATAAAATGGAACTAACTCTCTGGAAGACAATTTGTCAAAAATATCAAGGACCTTAAAACTGTGCGTATGTACCTATTTTTAGAAATTAATATTAAAAATGTCAGATACAAACTCCAAATAATTTTACAATTAAAAACTAAAATAATCCATAAAAATATGAATTTCCATATGTTGCAATAATTTTTGTAATTAGAAGAATTATGTTTCATCATGTAATATTTAGTTGCTTGCTAAAATGTTTATGAAAAGGGCATGAAAACTTTACAAATAGTATATTTTGTTTATTTTAAAATAAGACAGTATACATTGAAATACAAATATATGTATATAATATACATATATGTGTTTATTATTTATAAACTACAAAATTTCTGGAAGGACACATACAAAATACACATAGTAGCCAGTTTAGGCTAGTGCAATAAGTTATTTCTATCTTATTTTTAAAATACCATTTTTGAAGTTATCTAAAGGAAACATCTTTCATCAGAAAAAAAAACTAATCAAACAATGCATCAACAAGTCCTCATGCTTAATACTGTGTCTTCTTACATATTGACATAACCCTTTTCTCCTAAGGTTAATGTCTGTAGATCTGTATCCATCCTTGTCCAATTCAGCCCCAAATATGCACCTATTGAGATTCTGATTCACCTGAGGAAACCTAACTCAACACTTGGTTTCCAACAGATACCATCAGCACTCTTCTCAGTTTTCCCCTACACTTCCTCCCAGTTGTTTTTTGCTCTCAGCTTAGGCCTAGATAATTTAGCTCTCACATTTCAGTGTTTTATTCTATCAAATCAGTCTGTCTCTAACCTTGTTTTCTTCTGATATAAACAACACATTTTTGTATCTAGTTTACTTAGTTTTAATTCTTTCTCCTCAGACAAATTACCCTAGAAGGACAAGTGATTCTATATTTTGGCAAACATACACACACACAGATAGAGAGAATTGGACTACTCATTCTATCTTTACAGTGCTAGTAATTTGAGATTAGGGAATCATGTAACCCCAAATCTCAAATGGAAACAGCTGTATCCACTCTATGAAGGCATTCTCTACAGCATTTTACATCTAATTTCCAAGTAGTCAGATTGGAAAGCAAATGCAAATGTCATTAATTTCTAACCTCCTTGCCTTTAAAGAAAAATACTTTTATTTTAAGTTCAGGGGTATCTGTTCAGGCTTGTTACATAGGTAAATGTATGTCAAGGGGTTTTTTTGTATAGATTATTTCACCACCCAGGTATTAAGCCTAGTACCTACTAGTTACCTTTCCTTTTCTCTCTCCTCCCACCCTCCACCCTCTGATAGGCTCCAGTGTGTGTCCCCTCTGTGTGTCCATGTGGTCTCATCATTTAGCTCCCACTTATAAGTGAGAATATAAGATATTTTGTTTTCTGTTCCTGTGTTATTTTCCTAAAGGGTAATGGCCTCCAGCTCTCTCCATGTCACTGCAAATGACATGATCTCATTCTTATGGCTGCATAGTATTCCATAGTGTATATGCACTACATTGCCTTTATCCAGTCTATTATTGAAGAGCATTTTAGGTTGATTCCATGTCTTTGCTATTATGAATAGTGCTGCAATGAACATACACATGCACTTATTATAGAACGATTTATTCCTTTGGTTATATTCTCAGCAATGAGATTGCTTGGCTGAATGGCGTTTCTGTCCTTAGGTCTTAGAGAGATCGAACTATTCTTGCTTTTTTATATTTGTATATGAAAGTCAAATTAACTATTCTTTTTTTCTTTCTTTTTTCTTCAAACAGGGTATCTCTCTGTCACCAAAGCTGGAGTGCAGTGACGCAATCATGGCTTACTGCATCCTCAACCTTCGGTGCTCAAGCCATCCTCCCACCTCAGCCTCCTGAGTCGCTAGGACTACAGACTCATGCCACCATGCCTGGCTAATTTTTGTATTTTTTGTAGAGATAATGTTTTGCCATGTTGCCTAGGCTGGCAAGTTAACTATTAAAACTGAATGATCTCATGCTCATAGCTTGCTGTCCATTTTAAATACGGTTATCTGGCAACATAATTGGGTAGGCTCAAGACTGGGCTAAGCACTTTTGTTACAGTAATGAATATATCTAGGCAAACTATGGAAACAGGAACATACTTAATTCTAAGTCCTGATCAAACCAATCTTGAATCACCTAATGTGTAAAGAACACCTGTTAAACTGACAAATTTCCCTTAGACGTATGGAACTAATTCAATAGCTTTTAAAATATCATTTCCCCTATCAATCTATTAGTCACTTTGGAGAGATGTAAACAGCAAAATTAGCAAGCATTCTTTGATATCATATGTATAATCTTTCTTTGAAAAACTGCTCCTGCCTAGTACATCTTCCAGTGATAAATTTCTAGTGAAGAAAACATCTGGTAAAACTTACTTATCACCATGGTATCATAATGAAAAATGGCATCCTCAGGAAAAGAGTCTCCTAAAGATGCAATTTCTGGAACAAGGTTCTATGATATCTAACAATGCAACCTGGCATCGCTTTTCTTTACCCAGACATTCTGAACTAAGTAGTGATAACATCCCTCATTAAACTTCCTTGGAACTACAATGTCATTGGCCCTGACCAAACATGCAATTGAAATCCTGACACTATGCAGATAGACATTAAGGTGAAATAAAGATCCTTCTTTTCAGTTCCTTAATTAATCTCCAGATATCTAAAAATAGGATCGGCAATCCAAATAGAATTTCAGAACAAATCTTTCGCTTTAACCTTATGACAGCAGAAAGTAATTAAGCCTAAACTGGATGTGACTTTCCCTTGCCTCAGGGAAAGAAAGGGAAAAGGAAAGAATGATATAAAGTGAGAGAAAAGTGAGCTGGCTTTCTAACTCTCACATATAACCAAATTTACGCAGACAACATTACAGATTACTCTTAGTGGCAGTGATTGAATGTCTCCTAAAACTCAATACTGTGTCAAAAAAAAGTTTAAATTCATTAAAAGCAATTCTCAATTTTCAAACATACTGTACGCCACATGTGTTATTTGCAAATGTATTTCTCCATCAAATAGACATTACAGTAGTGATTGGGTTGCCAGTTCAGTCACTACAAGCCTATTTGAATCACAGTGTACAGAAATCTGTGAGGAAGAACACTCCACAAGTCATCCATCATGTGTAAGCATGTTTCTCTTTAGGAAGTATATTAAAAATTTCATCTTCGACAACCAGAAATACTTTCTGCTTCTTCCACTTCCTTAATTTACTCAAAAACTGAGGCACAGTACAATCTTTTGCTCAGCAACCTGGCTCTCATTTTTTAGGCTAAAGAAGTCATCTATCTGAACAGAATCCAGAGGTCAGGACTGAAATGAACACTTAGGCTGGATAAATGAAGAGAGGAAAGAGCTGATAAGAGCATTTGGACTACTGATCCACTGAAAGTGTTTAGCACACACATAAAAAAAGTTTTTTCATTTTTCCTGTCTGTCTTTATCATAGGCTGAACACCCCCATACAATGAATCCCAATGCAAGATTTTAAACCCACCTATGTTAATTACTTATTTATAATAACACTGTAAAGTTTATTTGCAGTTTACCCAGAGATAAATTATATTAAGTATGTAAAATAAGTCATTCAATAGTTTTTCTAGTAAAGAATAGAATGTGTATGTAATGGTTCACAGATTTTAAATCATGCTCTATATACAGTTTTGTATTTACTGTCAATGAATAATGAAGATTTGCATGTGATAGTTTCTTAATATGATTTTAATTAGTGTATACTATAATTATTGGGTATTGGGTAATTTCCTAATTTGCACAATTATAACATTAATGAACACTATTACACATCAAGCTTTGTGTACTAACTTTATATTTATAATATTGGAAAATTAGAAATAATGAGTAAATAGATATTTTAAAGTTTTGAATGTATATTGGCTTTTCTCAATCCTAGATTCACATTAGAATTATTTCAGAAGAAAAGATTTTAAAAAATATTATCTGGGTGTGCACTATTAAAGTTTTAACTTGATCAATCTGAGGTAGGACCCAAGTTTCCCTTGTACTTAAAAGTTCCCCAGAT
This sequence comes from Piliocolobus tephrosceles, assembly GCF_002776525.5. Classification (NCBI taxonomy): domain Eukaryota; kingdom Metazoa; phylum Chordata; class Mammalia; order Primates; family Cercopithecidae; genus Piliocolobus; species Piliocolobus tephrosceles. The sequence goes on from NC_045437.1 coordinate 169,798,918, forward strand.
GATTCAAGAATGAATTCCAGGTAAAGACTGATATTCAAATTGACAAATTTAAGTATATCAATTCACACTCCTCCAACATTATAAAAATTGTTCAGTCTAAAATTGTGTATTATTCTTATTTTAATATTGGTCAAGTGACAATGGTATCCATTATCTTAATTTGCATTTTATTTTTTCTTGAAACTGAAACTTTTCCAAAATATTTGTTATCCATTTGTAATTTTCCTTTTATTAATTGCCTCTTCATATTCCATGCCCATTTGTTCACTTGTGATGGTCAGGTTTTTATTATTGTCAACAATAATCTATGAGAATTATTCTGCCAAATACAGCAGATTTGTCATTTATCTTTTAATTTTTTTGATGTAGGTTATATAAAAATGTAAAATAATTGAATCTACTTTTTTCATATAGTTCTCTATTATTCTTATCCTCATTTAAGCCAGATGTCAGCTGATATCATTCTACTTCTTAAAACCAAACAAAAACCATGCATTTGGAAGTTTATTTTCTTAGTCACCTCAGGCTCTAGTCTTGTGATTCCATAAAATTAGTTCAATTTAATGATCATCTTACCATCACCTGGGCTACTAATACTCCTCGGTATGTCTGCGTATATGACTGTGTGTATATTAACTTCTATACAATTGTATAAATTACGTAGGTTCATGGATTTCTCTTTTTGAATGGTCTTTTTCCTGGATATAATTTTTATTTATTTATTTTTTATTTTTTAGATGGAGTCTCGATCTGTCACCCAGGCTGGAGTGCGGTGGCGTGATCTAGGCTCACTGCAAACTCCGCTTCCTGGGTTCAAGTGATTCTCCTGCCTCAGCCTCCTGAGTAGCTGGGACTGCAGGTGCCCATTACCATGCCTGGCTACTTTTTGTATTTTTAGTAGAGACCAGGTTTCACCATATTGGCCAGGCTAGTCTTGAACTCCTGACCTTGTGATCCGCCTGCCTTGGCCTCCCAAAGTGCTGGGATTACAGGTGTGAGTATCAATGATTTTTAACCAGTTAAAGGCATCACTCCATTTTTTTCCTAGTTTTTCCAGTTTCTGATTAAAAGTCAGCTATTATTGTTATGTTTTTGCCCCAGTATGTCAAGTATCTTTTCTCTCTGGCTGTCATCAAAATATTCACTATTTTTTATTTTAAAAGTTTGAATACAATATGTTTAAGGGTGTATGTGTGTGTTTTTATAGAGAAGAATAAATCTCAATCTATGGTAATTTGGAAAGAAATAGTAATTCATGAATAGATTTAAATTGCTCAGAGGAAGAGAAAGCTTCTCCTTGTGAGATGACTGTCATTCTTTGACCAAATAGCAAAAGGAGCCTGAAATAGAGAAGTTCTGTATTTTGCAGTTGGGAAATTTATTTCATTTCATTCTGTTTTACTTCACATTCATCACGAACACACAGCCTATTTTCTAAGGGATTTTCTTTCACCTGATCACGGGGGCCTATACCACAAGAGATCTACCCTGGAGAAGTCACCTATTTCCTTTCTGTTTTAAGCAAACTAAGCAAATAGCCTATATGTAATGACGTTTTTATATTTCCATAAATATTCTACAATTGTGCAATACAGAGTGCAATCGTAGCCTGATGAGTGTATTAAGATCAATGTTTGCTGATCCATTTATACTTGTCATTTTCAACAAATACATTATAAAGCAATGTAATTGAATAGAAATATAAAAGCATAGTGTAGTGTGTAAGGTTAGTTAAAAAACAAATTTAAAACTTAGCAATATCCTATACCAGAGACAATTTTGAGAGAATCGTAATGAAGCCACAAGTCCTGACTGCTCACACTTCCATAGAGATTGCAGAAGATGCTGTTACATTTAACATTCCTTGTAGAGAGATAATGATCCAGCATCTGCACCTCTATTTCCATGAAACAGAAGGCCACTAAGACCTGAATTCTTCCATCTATTTATTCATTCAACAAATATTTAATGATTTGTTCATCAACATATTTATGAGCTAGGTACTGAGTCAGGTAACTTATAAGAAACTATAAACCACAGAGCCAAGGCCCCGGCTCTCATGGATTTTACATCTAGTGAAGGAATTTTTATGAAATTTTAAAGCAAATACATAAGTAATACATTTTAATGACTGATTCTCTGCTCCTCCTGCCCAGTGAAGTGACTCAAATCCAAATTCAAATTGCCAGTATTTTTCTTCGGAAAGAATACACAGCCTTTAGGCGATGGGTCCCTCTGGTCATATCAAATACACCAATCCTAACACTGGAATGGCCCAGCAAGCAGGATGGTGGAACGGCACCCACATTGTTTTCTGTCTGTGTTGATACATATTCTGACTACCCATTCACTAAGGTCTAATGGCATAAATGTTAGTAAAAAAAGGAGAACCTTAAGAAAAAAAACAACTTAGACCCACCACGTTGCACACAATTTCAAATACTTTAAGAACGCATGCTTACAAACCAGAAAAAAAAAAAGAAAAACAAAACAAAACAAAATCTGCTGAGCAGCCACAAGTATTGTAAATAAAAAGAGCAAGCTAGAGGTGCGCTCTCAAACTTACCTGTGTGGTCAGCAGAGCCTATGAAGCAGTTTTAAACAGCCACACCTACTGGGGCCTCGTCAGATTTTCAGGGCCATTTCTTCTTTGAATCATCTTTCTCCTCAGAAGTTCGGTGCATAAAGGTGTTAGCGGTGGCAGAGATCTGCTTTACCTCAGCGGCAAATCCATACGGGTCTGAGGCAACTTCAACTCTCGCCTCCTCAGAAGAAAGAATTCAACTGAGGGGCATAAGGCAGAGGAGAGACCGCGGCACATTTCAGAGCAGGAGTGAAAGCTTATTCAAAAGCTTTAGAACAGGAAGGAAAGGAAACAAAAGAAGGAAAGTACAACTTGGAAGTCGGCTAAGCGGTGACATGAAAAACCAACCGCGCAGCTTGACCGCTTGACTCGGGGCCTTATACATTGGCCTACTTCCGGGATCTTGCATTACTTCTCCCCAGTCCTGAGATCTTACCGGGAAGCTGCAGATCAGTTTCAGGTGTTTTCTATCTAGCAGGAGCCTAGGTGTTTCCTAGCACCAGCTGTGACCAATTATTACTTTAGAGAAACAGTTAACAACCGCCTGACCACCACCTGATGATCACCCACCACTTCCGGTGTGTGGAGCGGGGACTTCACCTGCCCTGCTTCTATCTGACTAGCTACCTACTGTTACAAAGGAACTAAAATACTACAGAGAAAATACCTTTAATTTTACTTCTGCAATAAATAGTGCAGACCACATTTATCTAATACATTATTTTAAAGCATTTTACATGTATTATTGGCTCAATTAATTATTGCTGTAACCCTGTGAGGTATTATTAAGCTTTTGTTGATATGGGAAATAAGTTCAGACTAACCTAGTAATTTGTCCAAGTTTACATGGCTAAAAAAAAAGATGAAGGAGGATTTAAATTCATTTCTAACTTACAACCAAAATTGTGAGCTCTTTTCACCACATGAAACTAGACAGTGTCTGTGCCATTATTTGAAAAAACAGCAAAAAGTGATTGTAACTGTAAATAATTTATTATTCACCCACATAACGCATAATTCAGCAAATTTTTAAAAACTGACAGAAGTAAAGATTTAGTTGATCCATCAAAATATGTGATTAAGAAAAACTGTAGCCTGGAGGAATTACATGAGAAAAGAGATTGTAGTCGGTTGAATAATGACTCCCAAAGATATCTAGATTCTAATTCCTAGAACCTGTAATTGCAAATGTATGTGGCAACAGAGAGATTGGGGATATGATCTGGTTATGTTGATACAATCTTGTTTGGGGGAGAGTGTCCTGGATTATCTGGATGGGCATAAATGCAATCACAAGAGTCTATAAGAGAGAGGTTTGCAAAGAGCTATTTGACTACAGAGAAGAAGGCAATGTAAGGATAACAGAGAGATCTGAAGATGCTCTGCTGCTGGATTTGAAGAGTAAAGGAGAGGCCATGAGCCAAGGAATGCATCTCCAGAATCTGGAAAATGTAAGAAAACTACAGCCCAGGCAACATAGTGAGACCTCTTCTCTACTAAAAAAGAAAAAAAAAAAAAAAATTAGCCAGGTGTGGTGGTGCACACCTGTAGTCCCAGCTACTTTGGGTGGCTGAAACAGGAGGATTTCTTGAGCCCAGGAGGTCGAGCTGTGATGGCGCCGCTACACCCCAGCCTGCATGACAGAGTGAGACCCTCTCCAAAGAGAGGAGGAGGGGAGGGGACGGGAGGAGAGGGGAGGGGAGGGGAGGGGAGGGGAGGGGAGGGGAGGGGAAGGGCGAGGCGGGGAGGGGCGAGGCGAACAGCCGCGTGCGGTGGCTCAAGCCTGTAATCACAGCACTTTGGGAGGCCGAGATGGGCGGATCACAAGGTCAGGAGATGGAGACCATCCTAGCTAACACGGTGAAACCCCGTCTTTACTAAAAATACAAAAAATTAGCTGGGCCTGGTGGCAGGTGCCTGTAATCCCAGCTACTCTGGAGGCTGAGGCAGGAGAACGTCGTGAACCTGGGAGGCGGAGCTTGCAGTGAGTTGAGATCATGCCACTGCACTCCAGCCTGGGCGACAGAGCGAGACTCCATATTACAAAAAAAAAAGAAAGAAAGAAAATAAAACTAATACAGGAACAGAGTTAACCGCAAAGCAATGTAAGGAATCTATATTACCAATTTTCAGTCACATAATTTCTCATAATACCACATAAATCCCATCAGTTTGCTTCCAATTGCATCTCAGATAAGTTATAGAAGACAAAAGATTATTAGTATAATTACACATAAATATAATTAATGGGCAAAATTACCCAAAGGATAATTATGTTATCAAATAATTACATAAAATGATAAGGCATAGGAAAACAAAACTTCCAAAAATAGCAACATAATGTCTTTTAAATATAAAACATAAAATATTCTTGGAATTATTTTCATTAAGTTATTTTATTCATTCACTTTCAGAGAGACAACTCATTGTCCAAAAAGTATATGTTGCATTCCATTATTTAATGTAGAATTGTTACTGCAGCTGCTCAGCAAGGGACTATGTTTTTAAATTTCCCTTGCAGTCAAACGTGTCCAAGTGACTGAGTTCTAGCATCTAGCCAATGGAATATGAGAGGAAGTTGGGTGTCACTTCCAGGCCTGGCTCACAAATTAGAAGTATGTTCTTTCGTGCTGTGTCTAGATGTAATCAGATGGCCGTGAATGCCTTTTGTGGAAGCCACTAGAGCTACAAGTTAAAGGGTCCACAAATCACCACTTAGAGAGGAACCACTGATAGTTGTATACATTTTCAAATTTATGAGCAAGAAGTAATTTTTTCTTTAAGCCTATATATATGTGTGTTTTTTTATTTGTTTATTGAAGTTGTTATTGTTGCCCTAACACAGGCATCATCCATTCATTGATTCAACAAATATTAAGTACCTGCAATGAATCACATATGGCTCTAAGTCTAGGGACAAACCAGTAAACAAAACAAGACTTCTCTCTTGGAGCTAGTATTAGAAAACAAAGTAAACAAATCAATAAATGAATAATCTCATAGGAAGACTATAAAAATTGCAAGTAGGATAAAGGAATATAGAATAATGAAGTATTATTTTAGAGGGGATGGTAAGGAGAGGCTCTCTGGATGTGACAATTAGAGAGTGCCATGTGACTTCTCCTTAGAAGGGTATTTCAGTGAGTGTGAAGAGAAGAGTCAAGGACCCTAAGAAAGGAATGGACTTGGCATGTTTGTACAACAGCAATGAATCCAATATGGTGGAAGCTCAGTGAAAAATGGGGGAAGTGGTGTAAAGGTCATTCATAGAAACTGACAAAAAAGAGAGATCAGGTAGGGTCTGGTAGGAATTTTATTCCAAGTGTATTTGGAAGCAGGAAGTGAAGAGTTGAAAGGAAGAAACATAAGATGCTATACATTTAAAAACCCTCACTCTGACTGTACTGTGAAAAAATAGGCTTCATTAGGGCAATAATGGAATTAAAGAGTGTGGAATTAATGGAATTAGGAGAAAAATGCAATAGTGCACACAAGATATAATGGCTCTAAGGTAGAGCCAATTCATATTTTGAGTGTAGAAAAAGAACAGAATGTTGATGAGGTGAGATGTGAGAGAAAGAGATGAATTAAGTATGATTCCATGGTTTTTGCCTTGAGCAACTGGATATATGGTGATGCTGCTTCAGAGTTGGGGAAATCTGTAGGAAAAGTGTATTTAGAGAATGAAATCAAAAGATTGATTTTTGATTTATTAATCTTGAGATGTCAATTAAAGATCAATTGGAGATTTTCAGTGATCAGGTGGATATTCTAATCTGGAATTCAACAAACAGTTGAGAGCTGGAAATACACATTTTGGAGTCATCAGCACATAGGGGGCTATGTTTTATAACTGGAGTATTTGCATCCTCAGTGAATGTTGGAAATTTCTAGAGAAGTTTTAGGATCTTTCACTATTTAAAGAGTGCTCCTGAAATTTAGTGGATGACAAGGATTACTAGACTGAAATGCCATATAAGCAGAAAGCTTGTTTGTAATTATCTGTTCCTAGATCCAAATCACAATTATATATTGATATAGTTTGGCTGTGCTCCCACCCAAATCTTATCTTGAATTGTAGCTCCCATAATTCCCATGTGTCATGAGAAGGACCTAGTGGAAGGTAATTGAATCATGGGGGTGGGTCTTTCTGGTGTTGTTCTCATGATAGTGAATAAGTCTCACAAGACCTGATGCTTTCATAAAGGGGAGATCCCCTGCACACGTGCTCTGGTCTGCTGCCATGTAAGACCTGACTTTGCTTCTTTTTTGCCTTCCACCATGATGGTGAGGCCTCCCCAGCCATGTGGAACTATGAGTCAGTTAAACCTCTTTTTTTAAATAAATTACCCAGTCTCAGATATGTCTTTATCAGCAGTGTGAGAACAGATTAATACACATATACACACAAAATATTTTTGTACAGGTTTACTGTATATTTATTTTCTTCCATAAATGCAACTACTATGAGTATCAACAGAAGATTAAATTTTATTTTATTCAGCAAATTACCATTGATCCCAATTTTGGAAAACTATGTCACCAATTGCAGGTAACACATGGTTTTGAGCCAACAGCACAACAGACTTTATTAGCTTGCATTTATTAGAATGGGTGCAAGCATCTGAATATTTTATTACGTTCTCTAGTGTAATTGTGCTTGAGAATTTACAACTGAATTTAGAATTGAATCATATAATTTTATTATGTATTTTGTTTTTTCTCAACTTCATTTAAGAATCAGAACTTCTTTTGAAAGTGCATGTATAGATAGATCAAATTATCCATGAACTTAATTTCAGAAGGTTAAAGAGTCACAAAATATTGATTATACGAAGGGACATTGGGCTTAACACAATAGACCTACAGAGCAAGCAGAGAAATGAGAAAAGCAGTGAGGACAAAGCTTGGAGGCAATTCAACATTAGAGGTCAAGAAGATGAGGTGGAACCAGTAAAGGAGTTTAAAAAGAAGTAGCCACTGGCCTATGGAGAAAAACAGGAAAATATGATATCCTGAAAACCAAGCAGAGAACATTTTTAAAGCAGAAAGAATAATCAAACTTGTCATGGGTCAAGTTAGACAAGTTAGACAAAAACTTGTCATGGATCAAGTTTGCTCATGGATCAAATTAGATGAGGACTGAGAGGTGATCATTGGATGGCAAAATGAAGCTCATCGAATCTTTGAAATAGTTATAGTGGACTGGTAGAGACAAAAGCCTGATTTAGATTAAATAAAAAGAGAACGTGAACTTCCAGGTATGGACAAGATAAAGTAACAGAAACTGTATTTATCCTCCCACCTGAAACAATAAATACATGGGCAAAATATGTAGAAAGGGGACAATACAGGGTTTATTTGTTTGTTATATACTACAAGACTTTTCACAAGCATACTGAGGAAGCTTATGTAAACTCAGCATGATCTTGGTCATAGAAGAGTTAGGCCAGAAAAATGCAAGTTATTTATCATTTTCTGATGCAGGAGAAAGCCTCTGTGAGCTATGAGACTCACATATTATTTTCTCCTCATCAGCATAAAGGAAAAAACAACAAAAGCACAGTTGCTTAATTTCCAAACACTATGGGCAACTCCAAAAAGAAATCAAAGAGGAAAAGAATATGCCAGATACTTCTTTGTAATGTCCTCAGAAATTCTAAGAAAGTGTCAAGAAAACTTCAAGATAATTCAATTTACTTAAACCTTGAGAAAGTCATAATTACATTAAGCAGTGATTTAAAACAGGTGAAAATTTTACTTTACTCTAGCACATATAGTATCCCTTAAAATGTATCATTTAAATGCCAGCTATTTTTGTACTTGGCTATTTAAATAGAGCTCATGTTTGAAAGAGAAAACATATACCTGTGTTGGAAAACACATTAACTGTAGACACTCCACACCTCTGGAACCCACCTGCAGAGTAATTTGGGACACTGGATAGACTCCATCCTGAGACAGAGTCAACACGTTCCCATCACTGCTGTGACCACCTTCTTACCTGGTAATAAGTACAGCTGTTTAAAACCAGTAGTCATAACCTGAACACCACCAACTTACCCAAATTTCAGGGTGGCAATTTACCTAAATTGCAGACCATGGTCCTCCAAGTAAATAAACAGCCTCTGGAGCATAATTTTGTAAATGTAAATATAGAAAATGACAGCAAATGGCACTAGTAATCAAGGGGGGTTTACATAATTTGCAAGCATAATGAGTACCTCCCAAGAATAAATCCTAGTAATGGAGCCACGATCTTCTAATAACCAGGTTGCAACCTCTTGGAAAAGGTGTGCCAAACCCTTCTTTCTGTTCTATGTGGGATTGCAAGCATGTTAGGACTCTGCTGAAGCATTGACCATTCTGTTTAGACATGGAGGAGAGACTGCACACAAACACAAATCATATAACAATTTTGAGAAAAAGTAACTAAGCAATAGAATAATGATAAATGAGAGTAAAAGAGTTGAGACTTAACCAAGGAACAAAGCTGGATTATTCACACCCATGACAAAGACTATGCCCAAAATTGGTCAGTGGGGCTAATGTGTTAAGGGTTAAAGGAACATATTCTCAGAGTGACTTTAGCAAGATAATGAAAGATTCCCAGCTCATGTTCTCCCCACATGAATGACAAACTACAGCTATCAGAGGCAAAAGTGCCTTTGTGGGAGCTTTTGAACCCAGGTAGATTGTGAAACCCTCCTGAAGCCCAATACCGAGGATAGCCATGTGGAGAAGGCAGACCCATACATGAGTGGCGGGCTTGCTGAGCATAGTTCTGGCGGCAGATCAAAAGTAGTCCCACCTCCCTCTGAACTCCGCTTCATCCCTACTTGGCTATAGTTTCTAAACTTGCTCCTTCCACCATTGCAATTTATGTCCCCTAGTCACAGGCCCTCCAACCTCAGACCCAATCCAGGATTCTGAAGCAGGTCCTCACTACCATAATCCAGAGTCAGTCCTGCCAACCTAGGAACCTGGTGGGAGACACACCTCTTCATGTCCCCAGTAATAGGCCTGTAGATCTTTACCTCACTACAGATCCTGAAGCAGCCCTGTAATTCAGCTCCAGCTTCACTCAATCATATCCTAGATTTAGTCTTACCAGAGATCAATCCTAACTACTCATGATGTATAATCATTTTAATGTGAGGTTAAATTCCAGCTACTGGTATTATATTGAGGATAGACACTTTATAACTAAATTATCAAAAGTCAAAAAGAAGAAAAACTGATTGTTTCGGCTATACAGGCTCTTTTTTGGTTCCATATGAAATTTAAAGTAGTTTTTTCTAATTCTGTGAAGAAAGTCAATGGTAGCTTGATAGGGATAGCATTGAATCTATAAATTACTTAGGGCAGTACAGCCATTTTCATGATATTGATTCTTCCTATCCATGAGCATGGAACGTTTTTCCACTTGTTTGTGTCCTTTCTTATTTCCTTGAGCAGTGGCTTGTAGTTCTCCTTGAAGAGGTCCTTCACATCTCTTGTAAGTTGGATTCCTAGGTATTTTATTCTATTTGTAGCAATTGTGAATGGGAGTTCACTCATGAATTGGCTCTCTGTTTGTCTATTATTAGTGTATAGGAATGCTTGTGATTTTTGCACATTGATTTTGTATCCTGAGACTTTGCTGAAGTTGCTTATCAGTTTAAGGAGATTTTGGACTTAGACAATGGGATTTGCTAAACATACAATCATGTCATCTGCATACAGAGACAATTTGAGTTCCTCTCTTTGTATTTGAAAACGCTGGCCGGGCGCGGTGGCTCAAGCCTGTAATCCCAGCACTTTGGGAGGCCGAGACGGGCGGATCACGAGGTCAGGAGATCGAGACCATCCTGGCTAACATGGTGAAACCCCTGTCTCTACTAAAAAAAATACAAAAAACTAGCCGGGCGAGGTGGCGGGCGCCTGTAGTCCCAGCTACCTGGGAGGCTGAGGCAGGAGAATGGCGTGAACCCAGGAGGCGGAGCTTGCAGTGAGCTGAGATCTGGCCACTGCGCTCCAGCCCGGGCGACCGAGCGAGACTCCGTCTCAAAAAAAAAAAAAAAAAAAAAAAAAAAAAA